>NC_048306.1:43331504-43555418 GCF_013100865.1 Trachemys scripta elegans | reverse complement strand
TATACCTGCCTCTGGAGATTTCCATTACTTGCATCTGAAGAAGTGAGGTTCTTACCCACGAAAGCTTATGCTCCCAATACTTCTGTTAGTCTTAAAGGTGCCACAGGACCCTCTGTTGCTTTTTACAGATTCAGACTAACACGGCTACCCCTCTGATACTTTTCAGGGGAGAACCACCATTTCATGACAAGTCTCCAAGAGGATGCCTACAGAAGAGCTGGGGTGTAATTCTCAGTTCAGGTAGGCATGCATGCATTAGCTGTGCTTGAGCTAGTGCCTAAAAATAGCAGAGTGGCTGCAGCGGCTTAGGCTAGCCACCCAAACAGTCCCTCCTGACTTTTCCCTCCCTCCCCTGCCACACACACATACACACACTGCATACACACTCAGGTAGCCCATGCCACCGCAGCCCCACCACTATTTGTAGGTGTTAGCTCAAGCAGCACTAATGCGTGTATGCCTACACCAGCTGTGAACTACACCTCCCAGCTGCAGTGTAGACTGTACCCTGTTTGAGCCTCTTGTCAGCTGCCAGTGCCATGGACATTCTAACTCACTGTGGCATAAGGATGGCAGTCACAGATAGCCTGAGCTCCATTGTAGGTTTGATCGTGCACACCTGAGTGGGAGTCTGGCTCCTGGAGTTACGTCCTTAGTCTGGGAAAGTACGACAGAGGCCCCAAAAGGCTGGGGACTGTTCAAATTCCATTCTGCACCCAACGACAGTCAGATCACATGATGCTGGTTACAAATAATACTGGAAAAAGGACAACACTTCCCTGTGTGTTTAGAGGGGAAGCTGAGCTGGTGATACTTCTGAGCACTGTAATGACTGCCACTGGTCAGCCTAGCTACTCTCCAGGCTAACAAAATGTAAATAAATGCCAAGCTATTGGGGCTCCAGCTGTTTTCTCTCTGTAATTCGGAAGCAATGTTGGGAACCAAGCAGCTGGAGCATTATAGAGACGACCAACGGTGCTACTAATCAAAGGTAACCGAGTACCAATATGGAGTGCATTTCCAAGAGCAAAATGAAAACCAATCTCTTTGATCAGCCCCCAACTGCAAATATTTGTAAATCTGCAGGGAAAAAAATCAAAAAGTGGGGGGAGGGGAGGAAAGGGGAGATGGGTAGCAAACTGCAGATAAATTAAATATTAAAAACTGACAATCAGGAAATAGTTTATGACTCATAAATTGCCATTTCCTTTTCCATACGTTCTGGAGTGTTTGTTCTGACTCTGGTGAATGACCCTACTTAGATGGGATGGGCCACATTAGCGCATCAGATGGCCTGATAGCAGCAGGTGGGTAATTGTTGGGTTTTGTTACTGTTAAAGAAGTTGTCAAGGATATTTGTACCTTGTACACCTCTGCCCCAATATAACGCGGTCCTCTGGAGCCAAAAAACCTCACCGCATTATAGGTGAAACTGCATTATATCCAGAGGTTAAAGTAAGCCAGTACTGTCAGGCTTCCCTGGTGGTGATTTAAAGGGCCTGGTGCTCCAGCCACTGCAGGGAGCCCCGGGATCTTTAAATCACCACCGGAGCTCCGGCAGCGGGGCTTGGGCGGTGATTTATAGGGCCTGGGGCTCCACACGAATTCGGATATAACGCGGTAAAGCAGCAGGGCTTGGGCGGCCCTTTAAAGGCCCCCGGGCTCCCCGCTGCTTTACCGCGTTATATCCGAATTCGTGTTATATTGGGTCGTGTTATATCAGGGTAGAGGTGTATTTCTGGTAGCCCTAGGAGAGGGCTTCTCTCAATTATGTCGTGTGCAGGTGTCCGGGGGAGCCTCCCAAGAGCTAGAGCATGGAAAGCCCAGTGCTGGGTGCACCATTGGCTTAGGGGCCTGGGTGCTGCTAGGCTGCATCCCGGTACCCCCTGCTTGCTGCAATGCCTGGGTGCTGCTCTGTTGGCCAGGGTACTTGAGCCCAGCTTTATTTGCAGGCTGGGTTTTGTCTTGTTTTAATACATCATGGCTGCAATCTTTGGTTGGTTCTAAAATGTGGTAGAGGGAACCTCTGTCTCCAAACTAGCACCATGCACCTCTGAGGAACTAAAAACCCCAAAGGAGGCATCTCTCTAATGCATGGCGTAACCTGGGCTTTGCTCATCAGGGCTTTTTGCCACTCAAATGCTTTTCTAGTCTTTTTTAATACAGCAAGGCTTTCCTTTCTCGTTCCTTTTCTCCTTTTGATAATTTTCCTGATGAGTCTGGGCATAAAATGAACCATCCATCAGCCCATTAAGTCCCAGCAGGAGAGTCACTGCCTTGTGCAAATATCCATTTGAAGTTTTGTCCACCCTGCTGTTAGTCAGAATGAGCCTGCATGTCTCACTCAGCACAGGCCGTGATGGTTTGGTTCCCATAATGATGAGTGAAGGTGTGCATTACAGATTGGCAGGAGAGATGCATGGCCCATTGGCAGAACAAATGGATTAATCAGCCCATGCTAGCATTCATCACTCTCTCCCCCAGCCCCCAGTAACCAAGCGACACCCGAGCCCAGTGCAGTTGTGTTGGTATTGGGGTGTAGGGAGGAGAGAGACTTCACAGTCCAAGTGCTCTGGGATGGGATAGCCCAATGCACAGAGCAGGAAGAGATCAGCTGTGTGAGGAGGAGGGCAATGCAGGGCATGGAGGCAGCAGGACATGTGGTTGCTGTGAAACTGAAATAGGCCATATCAGGCTACTCTGTCTTAGGTACACAAAGGAGCCATTATTTTGGAAGGAGTGTTTGACTGTCTGGAGTTCCACTTTGTTTGTGTGGCAAAAAATGCAGATTCAGATCAACTGCAACATGTGAGACAGATGTGTCTTGGTGCCCAGTTGGCAAAGGGTTCACTCTCCTTTACAAAAAACTTTTGTCTCAGACCAGACCAACTCACTACACCTAAGATATCGCTTTCATCAATTTATCCATAAAGGGCAGCATGTGAGGTCTCTACTGAAAGCTTGTAACTTACCGTAGTGCCCCTCTCCACCCAGTTACCTCCTTTTGTGCCGATTTCCTTTTTGATGGACAGGCCTGGGTTCTTCTGTATCCTGCCTTCAGCTCAGCAGGAAGTAACTTCCTTATTTTCTTCCCATATGAATTTATTTGGTGGTGCCTCCACCCCCATCGCTCCTTTCTGGCAGGGTCACCAGGGCAGCTGGGGAGGAAAATTCTGACCACGGGATAACCCCCACTTACTTGCCAGAGAGTTGGAGACTCCCAAGAAATAATTAATACACACAATATATTCAGCACAAACACACACAATATATTCAACACAGTCATTATATTAAACAGGAAGTGAATATAATATAGCAGGGTAAAAACTACTTTCAGCGTCACCAGTGCCCACGCTGATAAAACCCATGAATTTCCCCTGTCACGTTACCTAATATAGCAAATGTAAAATTAGTGTCCTGCTGATACGTGCACTTTGTAGGGGCCCTTGATGGCCTGTGGCCACGATAACTACTATGCAGCAGTTAGCAATGTGGTGAGTCCCTCCACAGGTTTAATAGGCAGCAGATAATAAAATCCCGAAAGGCTCATCCCTGGCTTGAGGACACAGTTCAGGGATCCGGTGGTCTCCCAAACAATCTCCCGGACTATCTGGCTGAAGGATAGTAACTCACAACTCGGTGAACAATCCTCAGGTTCAGAGATGGCTCTGGGCTCCTCAGTCACTGCAGAGGGGCTGATCTCTGCTTACAGGAGTCAGGCTGCTTTTGGTGTCAGGATTTTCCCTCCCCACAAAGTGGTGCAGGGCTTAGGGTGCAGGTTACAAAACTCTACTAATATCTTAGTCTTAGTCTCCCATCCCAGCGTTCAGACACACTCGCAGCCAGAGCAGAGCTCGCCATGTGGTGACTAATCTTGCCTAGGGAGCTGCAGTGCTAAGTTTCCTCAACAAAGTTCTACAAACTGGGAGTCGCCTTGGAGAGGGAGAGGCCCAAGCTGAGGGATGTTGCTGCCAGGCCCCCAGAGGCTGGTTTTCAGTCCCCACTGCCAGCCCTGCCCTTTCCCTGGCTGGCTCCAGCTCCTCCAGACTGACTTCTCTCCTTTCCAGGGCTCCTATTAGGCACTTGGGCAGGCTAGCTCTTCTTCCCTGGCTTTCCCTTGTCAGTCATTTGACTCTGCCCCCTCCTTTCTCTCAGGCACTGCACCTCCCCAGAGCGGGGACCTTGCCACCCTCCTTGTGCCAACAAGGCCCCTGTTCTAAACAGCGTCTCTTCTCTCCCTCTGGGCTGCCAGAAAACTCTGAGTCTGCCCTTGGCCTCTTCCTCCAAGGGACAGTGCCCCTCCCTGAGCTACCAGCACACAGGAACCTAGAGGCCTAGGGGTTACACTCTCCCTGGGTGAAAGTTCTTGCCATCGTTGGCAAGAGTCCTTTCTCCAACAACTCAAATATGCAAGCTCCTTTTCCTCAGGTCATAGTAAACATTGTAAAGCTGACAATGTTATTGTCCAACAAGCAGGTATGGCCATGTCAGAATACAACAATAATTTAAAAACAACCTTACATTGCTGTGCAATTTACATTAGTAACCCACTCTTACTATATTGAAATAAACTACTTCTTAATAAACTTGGAGTCTCCAGGGGGAACTGTCAGGCAAAAACAATAATAGACCACCCACACCCATCTATGTACTAAGAGCAAAGGAATTGGAACATCATAAGTGAGCATCTGTAGAGTTTCTCACTCTCTTTCTGAATGTTGAAGTACAGAAGCTTCTTAGGTGTTGGGGTTTTCAACAGTAATGAGTGCAGAACAATCAATGATTTCCCGTTCTGCATCCTCTGTAGGTGGAACTATACTAGCTTGTGGACCACTTGCTCCTCGGGGCCAGCAAATGCTGCAAAAGAATAAAGTTTGGGGTGAGAATCTGCTTAATTAGATAGGAGAATGACTATTAATGACACCCTAGTTCACATTTTATTATTTAGTTTTGTATGTGACCATTTGTTTCCATCACTCACACTTGTTTCTGTTTGAATCTCTGCTCTTTTTTAAATTCATTTCCTTTTGTTTTACTGTAGCTGAATTCAAGTGCTGTGAGAGACCACTGACCTGTATCTGAGGTAGAACTGGTAAACTGGGGTGCACTGTCCTTTGGGAACAGCGGATCTGGGTTTTCTTGAATACCCAGTGATCAGGAGCTGGACACCACAGGGGACTCGGGGGTTGGGTGCATCTGTTGTCAACCTGGAGGGCGAAGGCAGGGCTGGCACAACCCAGAGCAGAGTGCTTGGGGGACTGACAGGCTGGTGGCAGTCGGGCACTAACACCCAGCGGGCACAGGCCCCACTCCCTCATGCTGGAGGCAGATGGCAACAGGGTTTCTCAGCCCTGGGGGCCCCGAGAGAAGTGGCTCAGAACGCTTAGTGAAGTCATATCAATTTGCCAAATTATTTTGGTCAAAGAAAAATCTAAAAAAATCCGAACAGTTTTAAATGTGCTGGTTTGATATTGTCTGAACAAAATGTTTTGATTTTTCAATTCAAATGATTCTTTGTTTTAAAATGTCCTTCAATTTTATTTTCAAAAAACTAAAGAAGGTTTATAAAAATGCTTGAAATCAAAACTAAACATTTCGTTTCATCCCAAAGGCTGATTTTTTTAAAAAACTTTTCAATTCCCCCCCCCACCCAAAATTGAAAAAATGTGTGGAGTTTTTTGGGTCAACCCAAAACTAATTTTTTAAAAAATTCCTGGTGAATCAAAAAAATCAGCTCTACTCACCTGTTATACTCTGGACTCTCCCTGTGCTCTGGCTTGCTGCTTTCTGCCCCCTCCTTATTCCACTCTACCTCACTCTTGTCCTAACTACATTGTTTTGAGTGTGTGATATCAGACTGTACATTGAGGTCAAAGGCTGTTCACTCTGGAGTTTGCAGAGTTGGAACCAGGCTTAATTTGGGGGTGATCTGTACCTAAATGCATCATTTTAAACCTATGTATTACATTTCCTGTTCTTCCTCTGAGCTCCATCTGCAGATCAAATTGAGATGATCCCACAGCTTCATTCCCCTGAACTTATTCCCTTCTTCTACTCCCCCCTTACTCCTGGTAAACAGTACCTTATTCCATGAATAGACCTTTTAAAATCAGTAGGACCCCTCTGAAATCACTGGGACGGTGCATCGAGGAAGGTGTGACTGCTTGAATAGGGGTGGAAGAATTTGGTCATTTAAAAACTGATCTTCCTGCTTTCACAAGAATGACGCAGCTTTTGCTGCAGCTGTCTGCTTTCCAGCTATTAACCGATTCTTCCCCCCTTCATAACTTATGACCTCACTCCTAGTCAGAGACTTTATGCAATAATCCATCATGTGCAACTTGGGCAAAAGCTTTCTGAAAACATTAAGCATATTGCTTTCCCTCAGTCTACACCCAGAGCAATTTTACTGAAAACAAACAAGTGTCAGGGTTGCTTAAAGTGATTTATCTTTCATGCATTCATGCTGACTCATTGCACCGTTAAATAACGCTCTTGCTCTTCCAAATGTTTCCTTATAATAGCAAATGCCCTTGCAGAAACGTTTCCTGCCCAGTCACATGTTCAAGCCTTTCTTCTGCTTATTGACCATTCCCTAGTTTCAGGTAAGGAAACCTTGTCCCTCAGTAATAGTCATATACCTATCATCTTGGGCATATTTTTAGCATCATTGGGAATGAACATTTAGGGCTTGTCTACACTGGTGCTTTACAGCTCTGCAACTTGCTCGCTCAGGGGTGTGAAAAAACACCCCCCTGAGCGCAGCAAGTTTCAGCGCTGTAAAGCACCACTGTAGACAGTGCCCCAGCACTGGGAGCTATGCCCCTCATGGAGGTGGTTTTATTAGAGCGCTGGGAGAGCTCTCTCCTAGCGCTCTGCCACAACCACACAAGCCATGTTAAAGTGCTGCTGTGGCAGCGCTTTAACCTTGCCAGTGTAGACTAGCCCTTAGTGCTACCATTTCTCACTCAGTAAATTTACATCATAAAAATAGTTATAACAATTATTATAAATATTACTTGGTTTGCTGCTCTTTTAAATGCTGACCCGGCAAAGCACTTCAGTGCGTGCTTAGCTTTAAGGATCTGACTGGTCAATGGCATTGCTCACATGGGACTGATTTCAATGTCCCCATTGGTTCAGCTTTCAGCCCTTCAGTCTCATATTGTTTATCATAACAACCTTAGCCTGGCTGAATAATTAAGTGATGGGACATGATTCTTTTCGTGGGACATCTTGGACTTGGGAAATGAGTGAGGCAGAGTCCCAGCACCGTGCAGCTACCTGCATTTCACTCATCAGCAAGGAGCAAGCACAAAATCATCAGTTGTCCAAACCTTCTGCTGAATCCTCCATGGGCAGGGGAGTTCAGAGTTGGGAACAGTCACGACTTTAGCTCTTGACACTGGCAATACGGAGGAGCACCATGCTGAGCGCTTCTGGAATTCCAGCCCTGCTTCCCCATTGGGAAAGGGGTTGGAGTTACATGTTGATTATAGCTGTTAGGGGCTTTCCTTCACCCCTCCCTGGTTCTTGTCATGCAGACAGAAAGAAGAAGACTAGAAGTCCAAAGTGCAGGCAGTGTGATGTTTATTTGGGTTATTCAAGCAAGCATATCCATAGCTCTGCATGCCAGTAAAGCTTTTTTCCCAGTGTCCCAGTTTCCCCTTCCTTAGCAGGTATAATTATACCTGTAGTGCACGCCCTTGGTCCCACCCCTTACAATTTGTGGTCATGTTCTGTTTTGGAGGGTCTTGCGTCTGGGGGCTTCAGTGCCACCTTTTTTGTAGCCCATGGGAGGGGTAAGGAGTGAGGTGGTGCTTTAATCAGGGCCAGGCATTTTTTCTTTGGCTTTTAGTGTTTTTTATACCTCCCCCCACCCATCCCCTGACCCCTCCTAACTGGTTGCTTGACCTTATCTCGGTCTTATGTCCTTTGAGTGCACACTTGTATATTACACTCCCACTCTACCCAGCAACTCTTTAGCTCTATCTCTTATCTCTTTTCCCCCCATCTGCTTGTGGGCAGATGTAACACACAATATCTTTGTTCACACATATTAATAAGAATATAAAAATAGCAAAAGTCAAATGGGCAAACAAGACTCAAAATTCTATTTCAGGAAAATATACATGCCTGAATACTACATCATTATCAGTAACACTCCTAACAATAGTTCTTAAAGGTGCAGGCCTGGATTTTCTTTTCAACTCTCTCTCTCCCTCAGCCTGCTCTCCTGAACACCTGTGATTTGATAAGTGGGTTTGTCTTCTTAATTATTTAAAAATCCAGCAGCTGTCATTGTAAATTCTCAGCAGGATCTGCCCAGTGCTGCTGCTGCTTCAGCCCTTGGCCTTGTCAGTGGAACTAACGCTTGACTCCTGCAGTCGCAGCACCAGTTGCATGGTACTAGTCAGGAGGGTAATACCTGCTGCCTGCCCAACGTGTGCCCACCACAGGGGCTTTGCTAATGGCCGTGTCACCATTTGAGTTGATGGGCAGTCCAGTATCACTGCCTTGACTCCACATGTTATTGTTCATTTCTCCTTTGTCCCATACATGGTACTTTCCCTGGTTTACATCCCTCTGCTGAATGTGACCCATACCTATTCACGTCTGGTCTGTTGGGCTTTCTTGAAGTTGCGCTAAAAATTTCAAGGCTCCATTTTAAAATTAGGGATGTAGTTTGTGCAGAAAGATTGCTAGGACTTCCACCCAGCTCTCCCTGGGAGCCCCGATAGCACAGACCTCAGGACTAGAGATGGGTGTTGGTTTTCCAACCAATAGTAAATTCACTGAAAAATGCATTTTTCATGACACCAAAACTAACTGTGAATTCGGGTTGATTTCGGCTAGGGAAAAAATGGGGAAAAGTAATTAGAAAAAATCAAAATGGTTCATTTTGAAACAAAACATTTCAACTTTAGTTTCAAAATTTAACTAATTGGAAAAAAAGTGGCGAAAACACCCCAGAATGGGTTGCAACCCAGGGGTGCATATGCTTGGGTGGCAGGTGACTTGATCAGTAGAGCAATATTCTCAAACACAGTCATCAAAATTGCCCTCACAAAATTTCATTTGGGTGGGGCAGGGGAGATCTTGTGCATGTAAATATTACCTAAAAGCCAGAGCACAGCAGAGTCCTTCCTCCCCAAATCACCTCCTCCCATGCATTGTTTGCAGTGTCATCATAACCGAGATAGTGTGAGGCTTTTAGAGAGACAAAGTGGTGTCTCATTTCATGACATCAGAGTTACTGTTCTGGGTAACAGTACATTGGAACTGTCCTGGGTGCTGTATGGCTCAGAATATACGGCTGCCTTTGCTGGCTCTAGGATTGTGTTTTGGAGTTGTATCTGGTGTATTTCCTCTTGTGGCTGAAAGTCAGGGTGCACCTTTCCCATTGGCGCTGGGGCCTACTTGATTATCCTCCCCGCATAGGTCATTAGAACTGATGTGTTTCCAGAGGGTTCTGCAGGAGAATGCCGTTCAGCCAACATATCACTCTGTCGATTCCCTGATGGGCCTTAGTGATCTTCTGTCCCTTCCTATCGACACAGTGGCTCTCTCCCACCTGCACTGGCTTATGGATGGTCTATGACAGAGGAAGTGAGATAGTATGCCAGTGGCACAAGTACGATGCCATGTTTGTGGGACTGTAGTATAGAGAATACTCAATGTCTTAGCCTCAGCTTTGCGGGCAGCAAAGACGGCTTCCTTCACATGTACCACAGGGCCGGCGAAGTCCTGAGCAGCGGGCGCCTTCTGGGACATGGATAATCAGCAGGCTTGGAAGGATTCAATTTCTGTTGTTAATCACTGGTAAATATTGATTTCAGCTCACACATGGAAATTGATAAAAAATATCCATTGATGATAATGGAATGGGGAGGTACCAGGGTGTGAACAATGCCAGGGTAGAATGTGGTGGTGGGAGGGGGAGGGGGAATCTCTGCTCTGCCCAGTAAGCACAGCCTCCCCCGCCCCTAGCACCCACAAGGATCTGGTTCCTGGGCCCCTTGACCACACAGGGAGTCTCTTGTAGCCCCATTGCAATTGGCACCTTGGCTATGCAGGGACCCTCCTGCAGCTCTGCTGTCACCAGACTCTGCTTGCTCATTCACCTGGCAGGAGAGCAAGGGGCACCCTGCCACCCCTGAACTGCTCAGCAGCAGAGTAGCCTCCCGTGCAGCGAGGCGCTCATCCGCCATATCACGGTCCTGCAGGAACCAGACACTTCCTTGGTGAAGTTGGCTATGCAGCCAGGCCATGGCACTCGGCAGGAGCAGCAGCGATCATGTGATAAAGGGCTACAGAGGCCACCAAGCAGTGCTGCAGCTGAAGATTAACCGTGCTGGCAAATTGTAGTGCTGAGCATTTGAACAGTGTCATTTGAAATTAAAAGAAAGTCAAGCAAAGGGAACCCAACTTTTGATAGAAGCCTGGATGGGAAGAATGGGAAAAATGAAAGAAGAAGCTGCAGATTTCCACATCGTCTGGTACGTGCGACGTGCTTTAAGGTGATTCCAATCAGTGCTGGCTGTGCTTCGAGCTTTTCATTAGCTCTGCTTCACAAGCATGCACCGGCAGTATACACTTCGCCATTGTGTCAGCATCTGGAACACAAATATCTGCCTGAAGCTTTTGCTCACACTAAGCTGCAATTAAGGATCTTTTGAGTGGTGAGAAATTCTCTTTAGTACTTGATGAAACCCCAGAGTTTGCTGGACAGCCAGCAGTTAACGTGCTTGCGGTGTTCTGCAGTGACAAAAATAAATCAATAAATACTGTTCTAGTAAAATTGTCTGTTCTTCAGTGCAACATGGGAGTCATTTCAATTTGGATTCAAGATGTGTTGTGAGAGTACAGCTAAATGTGGGAAAACTGTGTCCATTAACAGTGACTCTGTAAGGCGCATGCAATGGTTAGTAAAGGACTTGAAAGATCTGCATCCACATTCTGTATTCACATTGCTGTGCATTCCATTTGTTCCTCATCTTTTGTAAGTAGCCATTGATCATGCAATCAAAACAATGAGTTCCATTGTGGCAACGAATGTGTGGTACATTTTCCAGTGATATTTAAATATGCCAACAGGCAAAGGTGAGCACTTTTTAAAGTCTGTGCAAGCAACAACATGACCCCATTGGGGTGCATGTGTCCCCTTGTGTTGTTCCATTGTGCTGGATTTCCTGGCTCAAGGCAGCAAAATTCTTTCATGCGCACTGGGACAGCGTGACAGACTTTCTCATTAAAGAAGAGGATGCAGTCGCTTCAAAGAAGACAATGAAGTTATGCCGGATGGAAACCAATGAGAATGTTATCTTTTTTTGTGTGTGTGTGTTTTTGGGGAAAATCCACGGGGTTCATTTCCAAATGGAAATAAATGCATCCTGATACATCACATTGATATGCTGCTTAACTGCAGTTTATAAGTTGCCGCTGATGTAGATAATGCCTTAAAAGAAATGGAACTCAAGTCAATGGGCTCCAAAAGGCAATTCTTTCATATCAGCATTTCAAAGCAAACTGAAGGCAACCATACCTCACAATGTCCCTGATGGCATATTGGATCTTGCGGATTGGGATCTCTTTTGCTAACTCTAAAGTACTTGATCCATTTGTCAAGGCTAAGATGTCACACAATGTTAGCAGCCCATGGAAATATTCTGGGTGTTTTCCCTTAAAAGGCAGAAGAGTGGAGGCATGATTTTAACTTGTACATGGAGCGTGAAATGCCCTGTGATGACAGCATAACGGCACTTGAATACTGGAAAAGTGAAACCCAGTCATTGCCTGTCATATCTAGTGTGGCATTATGTGTACTTGCAATGCCACTAACGTTGGCGTCTGTGGAAAGATCATTGTCCTTTCAGAAAAGTTCAAGACAAATGTTGCATGCGCCTCTACGAAGACCAGCTTGGGCCGCTCAACGTTTTGTTCTACAATAAAGACATATGCTTAAATTTTGAGGGCTTTCAAAAATCTCATCTGCTGCTTCTAACAAATAATTATGCATTCCAGTACCTGTAACAAAAATCCTGAGATTTCTTAATTTTTATTTATTTATTTTTGCTCGAACTTTGTAACTGTTGGAACTGAAGGCTTTAATAGGCAAAATCCAGTGTTTTAGTCTTTTGAATTAGGCTTGTAATTTGGTTCTTACAAATGAATAGTAAAAACAGGTCTGATTTGTTGATTTAAAGATGTTTACTTTGTATATTTTGACCTGAGATGTTGATGACCTTTTTTTAACAGTTTATAAAGCTTTAACTTTTTGAATCTTAACATTCGCATTCAGTTATTGTTGCACCGATCCTTCATGTCCAGCAACTGTGAAAATTAAAATTGATAAAAATTAAAAAGATGCTTAAAACCTATAATTTCACACAGATGAGAAAATTTAAATTGATAAAAATCTTAAAAATCAATCTCGATATTTGTCAATATTATATAAAATTGACTCCTGCCTGTCCTAATAGTCAGTTAATTGGGAATGTCTCCGCTCAGATACCAAGCTGAATTTTCTCACAGTAAGTCTTCGTGGATGCTGTCACTCAGCTCTGGACTGACCTATCAGCCTCTGGGCTGGCAGGGCAACATCTGAAGGGGACCAGAACTGAGTTTTGTCTGCTTGTGTTCCACTGGGGTTGCGCACTGTGGTTGTGGAGTGATGTGGGAGTTCCAGGTGACAGTGTCCCAGCTAGGCCCTTACCCCTCCTGGCAGGTGAAAACCTGTGGGGAAGTGCTGGCCCCCTTCTGGTGAGGATTGCCGAGGCCACTTTTCAGCTAGGTAGGGCCAGATATCCCGAAGGAGGCTATAGCACAGCCCTGCTGGAGAAGCCATTGTTTGGCATTGACAGTAGGGCTTGGTGAAAATATTCTTTCTAAACTGTTTTTTAAGGAAACGTTTAGTTTTGGATTAAATGAAAATTTTCAGAAAAAGAGTCTGCTGTCCAAAACCATTGATGTTTTGATGAAAAAATGAAATATTTTGGCCAAAATCAGAAATATTTTGGCTTTTTAATTTCTGCCAAAAAAATTGTAAATATACAAGAATACGAGAAAATTTCATTGACATTTTTTGCCAGAGGTGCAGCAAGCCATTCTCCAACCAGTTCTAGTTGAGGAGGCTGCCACACCTCAGTCCACCTTCCCCCTTGTTAGTACAGGGAGCTGAGAGGGTTGTGCCAGGGCAGTTCTAGCTAAGATTTCCCTCACCCAACTCAGTCTAGCCTCAGGCCTAGGCATGGCAGGGGCACTGTGGAGTGGCCCTATTCCTATCTCTTTGACAGGTCCCTGAAGGTTGTTTCGAGTGATGGCTTGTTTAACCCATGGGCTCTCTCGGACGGGATGTCTCTGAGTCCATCCTCTCACCCCATCTGGTCACTGTGCATATGAGGCCCTCTGGCCAGCTGGGGAGTTTACAGTGCTTCCACTATGCTGATGGCACTCCATCTCATCTGCTGTTGTTAATGCAAGGAGGTGACTTGCTCATTGTCTGAATGAGGTTGGTACTGGGATGAAGGCCAGTGGGCAGGGTGAGATGAGATTAAGGGGGCTGTTGGTAGGTTGGGGGAAACAACTGGAAGAGATGGCAAGACGATATCTGCATCTGCCACTTGTCCAACAGGTTCACAGTCTGGGTGTCGGGTTAGATCTTCGGGTGCAGGTGGATGCACAGGTGACATCTGCACTCAGGGCGCTGTTTTTATCTGAGCTTGGTAAGGGTGACCTTTTCTTCGGCTGCAAGGTCCTTGCTATCTTGATTCAGGTCTCCAGATTCAGTAGTGTTCTCTGTTTGCCAGAAGCTGGAAGTGGATGACAGGGGATGGATCACCCAATAATTGCCCTATTCTGTTCATTCCCTCTGAAGCATGTGGCATTGTCACTGTCAGAAGACAGGACACTGGGCAAGATGGACCATTGGTCTAACCCAGTATGGCCATTCTTATGTTCTGTAAATGAGGTAACACCTTGGAACCATTCAGAAGTTTAAACTAGGGCTGTCAAGGGATTAAAAAAATTAACCGCGATTAATCGCACTGATAAACAATAATAGAATACCATTTATTTAAATTTTTTTGATGTTTTCTACATTTTCAAATATATTGATTTCAATTACAACACAGAATACAAAGGGTACAGTGCTCACTTTATATTTATTTTTATTACAAATATTTGCATTGTAAAAAACAAAAGAAATAGCATTTTTCAGTTCACCTAATACAAGTACTATAGTGCAATCTCTTTACCATGAAAGTTGAACTTTCAAATGTAGAATTATGTACAAAAAATAACTGCATTCAAAAATAAAACAATGTAAAACTTTTGATAAGCCCACTCAGTCCTACTTCTTGTTCAGCCAATCGCTCAAGCAAACAAGTTTATTTACATTTACAGGAGATAATGCTGCCCACTTCTTGTCCACAATGTCACCTGAAAGTGAGAACAGGCGTTCGCATGGCACTGTTGTAGCCGGCGTTGCAAGATATTTACATGCCATATGCTCTAAAGATTCATATGTCCCTTCATGCCTCAACCACCATTCCTGAGGACATGCATCCATGCTGATGATGGGTTCTACTCGATAACAATCCAAAGCAGTGTGGACTGACACATGTTCATTTTCATTATCTGAGTCATATGCCACCAGCAGAAGGTCAATTTTCTTTTTTGGTAGTTTGGGTTCTGTAGTTTCCGCATTGGAGTGTTGTTCTTTTAAGACTTCTGAAAGCATACTCTACACCTCGTCCCTCTCAGATTTTGAAAGGCACTTCAGATTCTTAAAACTTAGGTCAAGTGCTGTAGGTATCTTTAGAAATCTCACATTGGTACCTTTTTTGCGTTTTGTGAGATTTGTAGTGAAAGTCTTCTTAAAACGAACAACATGGGCTGGGTCATCATCCGAGACTGCTATAACATGAAATATATGGGAGAATGCGGGTAGAACAGACCAGGAGACATGCAATTATCTCGCAAGGAGTTGAGTCACAAATTTCATTAATGTGTTATTTTTTTAACGAGCATCATCAGCACGGAAGCATGTCCTCTGGAATGGAGGCCGAAGCATGAAGGGGCATACGAATGTTTAGCATATCTGGCATGTAAATACCTTGCAATGCCGGCTACAACAGTGCCATGTGAATGCCTATTCTCACTTTCTAGTGACATTGTAAATAAAGAAGCGGGCAGCATTATCTCCAGTAAAAGTAAACAAACTTGTTTGTTTGAGCAATTGGGTGAACAAGAAGTAGGACTGAGTGAACTTGTAGGCTCTAAAGTTTCAGATCTCAACATAATTGCCTAGGAGGCCCTCACCCGAGCACAGTCCTGAGGTGTTCTGAGCACTTCAATATGACATTTCCCTTAGTATGGACTTCGGGATTTGACCCCATAAGAAACACTGTTCATTCTGGTTTCATTGCAAACTCCACTGTCACGAGCTGCCCTCAGTTTTGTCACCATGCTTTGCCGAAAAAAGATCAGAGAGATGATACCACAGAACTTCAAATATCAGTGCTGTGAATTTTTGGTTTATCACGTGTATTCTTAAACATCCAATAAACACACTTAAGGAATTCCCTGCCGAAAAAGCTGAATTGTTGGAAATTTTTCCCTGACAGTACTGAATTTCTTCTGATTTGAACTTTGGCTAGGGCACAGTATGACTTCCAAAATGCAGCAAAGACTTTGAAGCAGGGAATGGTGACAAGTTAATTGTTATCCTGCCACTTAGAAATGGGCTTCCTGATATCCAAATGCAGCTTGGTGCAGAGTGGGGCTGACTGCTTTTGAGATGTCTGTCATTCTTTGTGCATGCTCAAAT
Organism: Trachemys scripta elegans; assembly: GCF_013100865.1. Classification (NCBI taxonomy): domain Eukaryota; kingdom Metazoa; phylum Chordata; order Testudines; family Emydidae; genus Trachemys; species Trachemys scripta. Next base: position 43,539,589 of record NC_048306.1, on the reverse strand, counting down.
CTGATCATGTTTACAGCTGGTTGAGTTAGCATCTGATTCCAGGTGTCACAGCTTGCTTTCCCATCCCATGTTATTGCCACATCTCACCCCCTGGTTGCAGTTACAAAACTATTTGTGGCTGAAACTGTAATGCTTTCTGAGTGCAAGTCTGAGCTGTGCACTGACTGAGCCACTCTAGAGAAGTGTGAAGTTTCCTTGTACTGTTCTGACCTGCTTTCAAAGAAGAGATTCATCCCTAAACTAGGGCCAACTCGAAAAGGGGTTACATGAATGTCTTATTTTTTTGTGCTAAAGTAAAGGGAATGAGGTGAGATTTAAACCCTCAGAGTTTGAAAATGTGGAAAGTGAAGAGCAGCTGCATCACTTTTGATCACACAAACCTTTAGAGCAACCAAGAGCCTTTTTCCCAGGGTTTCAGTCTGTCTGTTCTGTAATCTAAATGAACACAGAGAGTGCACCTTTAAATGCTTCTTAACTCTCTTTTCCACAACAAGCTGTTTGGCTGGGAGGGGCCGGAGCACAAGGCTCTGGCAAAGTTTTACTCCTGCTGACTTCCATTGAGAAGCTTCCTCTGCTAGGACCAGTGCTTTCTCCTTTGGTTTTAAAGCAATGCCTTTGATGTGCTCACAGAGCGCTGCAGAGGATAAGCCATCGGGGCAGCCTCTCCGTCAGCCTTGTCCTGAACAAGGCAGCTTTAGCCAGTTGATTAATAAGCCCAATTCCCAGGCCTCCTTGCTGATCTCCTTCAAGTGCTGTTTTCTGTTTTTTGTTTCCCCTCTGCTCCTCTCTCCAAGGTTATGAAGCTGAGGAAGCTGGCCCAGCAGGTAGCTAACTGTCGGCAGTGCCTAGAGCGCTCCACAGTCCTCATCAATCAAGCGGAACATATCCTGAAAGAGAACGACCATGCACGGTTCCTGCAGACTGCCAGGAACGTGGCCGAGAGGTGGGCTTGCTAGATGTTACCGGCCAGCCAACTCGGGTTTGAATCCCCAGGGGAAAATGGTGCATGTGATTTTTTTGAGTGGTAGAAAAAATAGCTGTCTCAGCAGTTCTGAGCACAGACCCTTATCCCTTGGAAGCTCATTTATCCTGTGAGATTTTTCCCTCAACCCTGCCTGTTTTCTGAACCATCTTTATCTATTTACTAATCCCCACAGCCACAGAAGTGGTGCTCACAAAGAGTACTCTTAGAAGAATAATAATAATAATATATGGAGATATCCCATCTCCTAGAACTGGAAGGGACCTTGAAAGATCATTGAATCCAGCTGCCTTCACTAGCAGGACCAAGTACTGATTTTGCCCCAGGTCCCTAAGTGGCCCCCTCAAGGATTGAACTCACAACCCTGGGTTTAGTAGGTCTCAGGAGGTCATCTAGTCCAACCCCCTGCTCAAAGCAGGACCAATCCCCAGACAGATTTTTTACCCCAGTTCCCTAAATGGCCCCCTCAAGGATTGAACTCACAACTCAGGGTTTCGCACGCCAATGCTCAAACCACCAAGCTATCCCTCCCCCCTCTTGCCAGCTATCAAAGTTCTTTACAGTGGTACAGCATGCAGCATTGCACAGGGCCACCAGCAAATCGTATGACAGATACAGGAGTTTGAGAATGGCCGTTGAGAGTAATAGGTGAAACATTGAAAGAATGGTGGCACTAGGCTTCATCTGCTGAATAATTACTGGTCATGGTTACCTCCCTTTCAGTTCCACTAGTGGTGGTGGTGTCAGCCGCCCTCTGGGCTGAAACACCAGGGATTGAACTGAGGACCTCCAGAGCTAAAAGCACAAGCTGCTACTGCGTGAGCTTAAGTCAGGTTCTTTAACTGGGGCTGTAACTGGCTCATAACCTCTGTGGACTGGCCATAGATGGAAACCTGTAACATACACTCACTAGTGGGTGTAGACAGGGCCCCAGGAGATTACTGTACGGTTACCATTCATCCAGATTCTGCCGGACATGTCCGGCTTTTTTAAATTAAAAATAGCGTCCGGGGGGAATTTGTAAATGTCCGGACTTCCCCCCCATGCAGAGCGCGCGCAGCTGATAGGGCAGCCAGCCGGATCGTGCCACTCGCATGGGGCTCTGACAGCCAGAGCCCCTCCTCCGCTTCCCCCTCCTCTCCCCTGCAACTTGAGACCACTCCCCTCCTCTCTTTCCCTCCCTCCCCCTCCCTGCATTCGCAGATCGCCGGCCGGCCGTTTGCCTTGGGCCTCCGGCAGTCTGGAGCTCCTCCCTCTGCTCCCCCCTCCCCTGCTGCCGAGCGTGCTGCTCTGCAGCACTCTGTTCTGAGCGGCATGGTAAGGGGGTCAAGGGGTCAGAGAAGGGGCAGGGAGGTTCTGGAGGGGGCAGTCAAGAGACAGGGAGCAGGGTTCGATGGGTCGGGAGTTCGGGGAGGGGCTGTCTGGAGGTTGGGGGGTGTAAGGTTTTGGGCAGTCAGGGTACAGGTAGGGGGTAGGATCCTAGGGGGTCAGTTAGGGTGGGGGGTCTCAGGAGGGGGTAGTTGGGGACAAGGAACAGGGAGGCTTAGGTAGGGGGTGGGGTTCTGGAGGGCAGTTAGGAGCAGGGGTCCAGGAGGGGGCAGTCAGGGGACAGGGAGCAGAGGGGTTTAGATGGTCGGGAGTTCAGGGGGGGGCCAGGGGGTGGGGAGTGGTTGGATGGGGCGTGGGAGTCCCTGGTGTCTGTCTGGGGGTGGGGGTGTGGATAAGGGTTGGGGCAGTCAGGGGACAGGTAGGGGATAGGGTCCTAGGGGACCAGTTAGGATGGGGGGAAAGTCTCAGGAGGGGGCAGTCAGGGGACAAGGGGCAGGGAGGCTTAGGTAGGGGTGGAGTCCTGGGGGGCAGTTAGGGGCAGGGGTCCCAGGAGGGGGCAGTCAGGGGACAAGGAGTGGGGGGGGAGGGTTGGGAGTTCTGAGGGGGGCGGGAAGTGGGAGGGAGTGGAAGGGGCAGGGGCGGGGCTAGGGCAGGATGGGGGCGTGGCTAGGGCGTGGCTCCTCCCGTCCTCTTTTTTGATTGTTGAAATATGGTAACCCTAGATTACTGGGTATTCCAATCCAACCCTGTTTAGAGCCGACCTGCACAACTCAGTGCTGAAAACACTGGTGGGTGCTGGTGCTCTAAATCACACCATTGCAGCCACCAGTGGAGATGCAGCAGTGGGAAATATTAGCAGAAATGTCCTAGTGCGGACAAGGCCTGTGAGAATCCTCACTGGGGATCGTATCAGGTGTGGGGTGCCACTCACTCTGGAATCGCGAATGTCCAGCTGGGACAATGGGAAGCAAGTCATTCAGAAGGTGAACATGAAGTGTGAATGGGAGCATGTCCTTCCTTGGAAGAACAGGCAGCGCTGTCGCTTAGGTAGCCCTGTCTAGCTCAGCGTAATGTTTGTGATTGTTTCAAAGAGCAAAAGGAGGATGCTTCTGTCACTAATAACAACAACAAAAGCAAACAAAGCCACCAGGCCCTTCCCCAGGGGCTTGCTGCTTTGCTTCTCCAGAGAAGCCTGCTTTGGGTGATGGTTTTCCTCCTGGCATGTTACATTACTGCAAGGCTGTTTGCGCCTTTTTAATCAGCAATCTAACTGCCGGCTGGGTTGTCCAAATACACCCTAATGTATATTGATGCTCTTTTATTTCTTTCAGGGTCGCCATGGCAACTGCATCCTCTCAAGTGCTGATACCAGATATCAATTTTAACGATGCCTTTGAAAACTTTGCTTTAGATTTTTCCAGAGAAAAGAAACTGCTGGAGGGTCTGGATTATCTAACAGGTGTGTGCTGATCCTGCTTTCCTAACACACACTGTAACCTTCTTTGTCCTCTCAGATGAAGTAGAAAATATTTTAATATCAACTACATTGTAAGTTGTTCTAGTCTTTTAAACTGCTTCTTGATGCTGCAACTTGGTATGGTAATGGAGCGGCCCAGTCATCAGTCCTTGGGCTTTTGGTGTTCAGGCATGTTCTGTTTCTGAAATCTGTTACAATTCTCTGCCCTTTTCTGCAAAACCTCTAAGTCACGCTCTCATCCCCTGGCTTGAGTACAGCATCCTTCTCCTCAGACCCTTCTCTTCACCCACATCACTTCTGTCCAGTCAGCTGCTATGGTCGTCTTCCTTCTGACCATGTAACCACCCCATCCCACTTTAAATCCTTCTCATGGTTCCCCTATTTCCACCCCATCCAATTGAAGTGTTTCACTTCCAAGCATCTTCACAGTTCTGCCCCTTCATATCTGCTCTCATCACATTGGCTGCTATCTCCTGCTTCCCCTTTCCCATCTCCTCTGCTCCACCAGTGGTGCTGACGTCCGCTGCTTTGCTGAATGCAGGGAATGCCCTCTCTGAAAAAATCCCTGGAACCTCCTTCTTCAAATCCCACTTCCTGCCATGCTGCCCACAGGAAATGAGCAGCCAATAGTACATTTGAAAAAAAAAACCATGTAATACATTTAACATGTAATATAGTTTAGTGTTTCCTCTTTGCTGCCCTTTGTATGTCTCTTGAGGCCTTAAATTGAAAGCTCTTTTGGATGGGGATCACGTCAACCTTTGTGTTCAGACAGCACCTAGCACATGGGGTCTCTGATCCAGATTTGGGTCTCTGGGTGTGACGGTAATACACATAAGAATAAAAGGTATACCGTAATGCAAGTAAATAGCAATGAAGGGCTACTCCCATCCTGACGTGCTACAGTCCTTTTTGACGGGTTTTCTTCTACATTTGAAGAAAGTGGGGGAAAAGCTGCCCATGTAGTGTATGGTATCTGCAGAGGGCATAGCCTCAAGGTAGCACACAGAAAATAACCATGCTGCCATGGCCACACTACTATGTTGAGCATGCTAGCTCAGCTCAAGCTATTATGGGTACATCTACTTGGACTGGGAATTACTTTGCCCAACTGCAGTATAGATATACCTGTGTTTCTTTACAAGGCTACTTAAAGCCGCTGAGGAGACAAACGCACCAGAGAAGCTAGCTGATCTTTAGGTCCATCTATCAGATTTCCAAGCAGATAATATAAGAGGAGAAATATCATATGTGTCCAGAACATTTATCAGATAAAAAGGTTGTTAAAAAATCAGTGCCAACCAGAGGCAGGGCTTTAATTAGCGGCCTAAACCTTCAATGTGACCACATTAATAATGGGTCTCCTAGCCTTGTCCCTGTTGCCTCAGCCCTTCCAGGAGCCTCCATTTTACTCCAGCAGTCACTCAACAACACATAGAATTGTTTTTTCGGTGCAGTGGCTGTGCTCCCTCCATATAGAGACTGTCTCCATTATGAGGTGTCACCCAAGTGGATGCGAAAACCCCTTCTTATATCTACATTGTCATCTGTCGCCCATGCAGCACCCAATCCACCATCTGTCCGAGAGGAGCTTTGTACAGCTTCCCATGACACCATTACAGTCCATTGGATCTCGGAGGATGAGTTCAGTGTCAGCTCCTATGAGCTCCAGTACACCATCTTCACCGGCCAGGCCAACTTCATCAGTAAGTAGCCATTTGCTTGCAGTGAATGCAGTGTTGCAGTGAAGAAAGTAAAGATGGCATCACCAGGCATTACAGTCGAGTCTGGCAGGAAAGATGCCATCGGTCAATGTCAGGAAGGGTTCAAGGGCTACAGTAGCATCGCAGTTCCCATATCAACTTGCCAGGAACCTTGAGAGCTGTTTAACCCCCAAAATTAGTTTTGGTTAGAAACAAAATTTTGCAAAACTCAAGCACAGGAGAAAATTTTGCTCTGTTTTGGTTTTTTGGGGGTATTTTTGGAAGTCCGGTGAAAACAGCATGTGGTTGTGATTGCTCCCCTCCCCTGCGGCATTTGCAACCCAGCCTTGCCATAAAGGGTTCATGCACGAGCGCAAACAAGGGAAACTGGCCAATCAATTTTCATTCTTCAAGGTTGGCAAAATGGCAAAAGTAACCAATCCGTGTTAACGAGACAAAAGTAAATGAGGTTTCCCCTAAGGATTGCTATTTGAGAATGAAGATGGGGTTAACAATCCTGGCAAGCATGTTCATCTATTTTTCTTAATGGGAATTTTAGCTTGACTGTCTTTTTAAAGTGTTCTCTGCATCCCGTTTGTAAATGGGTTCTGTGCGGGTATCCAGTGTCTGGGGGGGATGGGAAGGAGAGCACTTTAGAGAACAACAAGGAATCTGGTGGCACCTTAAAGACTAACAGATTTATTTGGGCATAAGCTTTCGTGGGTAAAATCCTCACTTCTTCAGATGCATGGAGTGAAAATTACAGATGCAGGCATTATATAGTGACACATGAAGAGAAGGGAGTTATCTCACAAATGGTTCTATATTTGTGAGGTAACTCCCTTCTCTTCATGTGTCATTATATAATGCCTGCATCTGTAATTTTCACTCCATGCATCTGAAGAAGTGGGTTTTTTACCCACGAAAGCTTATGCCCAAATAAATCTGTTAGTCTTTAAGGTGCCACCAGACTCCTTGCTGTTTTTGTAGATACAGACTAACACGGCTACCCCCTGACACTTTAGAGAGGATTCCCTGCAATTTTCACCTTCCTCCCTGGAGGTTCTTCACCCGGGCCACTGGTCTTTGGCTGAGGAGGGTTGCATGGGCACTTTCCACTGAGGGCGGGCTCCAGATTGACACAGTGTGTTCTGCCACCCCCCAAATCCCACTCCCTGGGTACTGAATATTTTGCCACTTCCCTAGCACCCTACTTCTTGTCAGACTGGGGCCCAAACTTGGGATCCAAACCTGGGGGTGTCACAGCTTGGTGCAGGGCACTGAGGTTGCTAACCCACAGCAGTCTCTGCTGATTTACCATTAATACTGCTAACACTTTGCACTCATACACCTATCAGTGAGGAATGGTTTACCTGCCCCGCTGAGGAAGGCAAGTATCAGCCCCCTGTTACGCATGGGGAAGCTGGCATTGAGGGGAAGTCAATTGCCCAAGGCCATATAGGTAAACAGTGGAAGAGCTTTTTTCAGAGTAGCAGCCGTGTTAGTCTGTGTCCGCAAAAAGAACAGGAGTACTTGTGGCACCTTAGAGACTAACAAATTTATTAGAGCATAAGCTTTCGTAGGCTACGAAAGCTTATGCTCTAATAAATTTGTTAGTCTCTAAGGTGCCACAAGTACTCCTGTTCTTTTTAGTGGAAGAGCTGGGGTTGGAGTCTGAGTTGCTGTCTCCCATGCTCAGTCCTTTAGACGCCAGCACCCTTGGACAGTCTGTAACAAAGAACTCGCCATCCTGTTGGCTACTGATTTAATCAACATGCAGCGAGAGAACAGAAGTTCCTTTTCCCTCATTACTTTTGTAAGGCCCCAGGACACTCCCCATTCTCCCCCTGCCTATGTCCTATTTGGGTAGCATAAATAAACCACAGAAGCTTTGTGCTCTGGCAGTTAGCAAGCTGGCTTGCCCAGGAGACGTGGGAGTTTGGAGGAAGCTGTGAGAATAGGTTTGCTGAGGACATGTCTCAGGGCAGTAATCGAAATGATTAAGGAGCAGAGAGGAACTTTGAAGTGCAGTTTGTCAACTCTGTGCTTTGGGGGTCCAGAACTGAATTGTTTTGTGCTGCACTGAGTGTCCAACATCCTTCAGTTCACTGAAGCATCCTCAGCATTAGCAAATTTAATCTGTCTGGTGGCTGGTCATTCGGGGAGCTACCAAGAGACATGTGCATAGCAACACGCTCACATAATTCCCTAGGATTATACAAATAGGACAAAGCTGGTATTCAGCGAGCTGCAGGCTAAAAATGAAATTTGTTTTATTTATTCTCCACAACAATACCAAGAGAAGTCTCTAGGTAATTCATTCAGAAAATGCCTGTCTTATCTAATTATTCGTCAACCCCGCTACACCTTTGCTTAGCCAGCAATAAGATTAAAGGAACGTGTGGGGCTCTTAGTGATTGAAGCCTGTCGGCACCTAATCAGTTAGTAAATGGGCTGTGGTCAAATGATGAGGAATCATCAGTGTGCGCTTCAGTTCCCACCTCATCAGCAAGGACTTGGACAGTGAGCAGCGAGTGCCAGCTCTCACATGCCAGTAGGCTCAATGCTGCAGTAGCCATGCTGTGTTAAGGGCTGTCTTTACAAGGATTCCACAGGGTTGTAGCCACCCCCAGTCTTGCTGCTAGAGCAAACAGGGAGACAACTATTCTCATTTGTAACTCATCTCTAACCATCTATTCTGGGTCAAAAAATTTGGAAAGCAGCACCGCAGCCTGGCTGGGATCTCCTTGAACATGAACTCCTGGTTGTGTCCTAACCAAATACTTTGTGCTCTTGGGTTTGTTGACCTATTTTGTGCAATTCACCCAAACTTGTCGTATTTATCCCTACCCTGTTTTATGCCCAGTAGTGAAAAAGAGAAGGCTCGTCCCCTCTACACATGCTAGACACACGCTGTGCTTAGATAATAATTAAATGGGAGGTTTGTTGTTTTTTTAATCTGAAAAATATTTTCATAGTATATTTAACAAATGGCTCCCATGACTCAGGAAGTTCGTAATGGGATACAAAGTCTTTCACGGGATTTATTGTTATGTATTTGCATGGCACAATAGGTGGACGTGGGGCTATTCAAACGCAGAACATGAGAGAAGGCAGGCTTGTGAATAGAAGTATTTTAAAGACATTTTGTGCCCCAGGACACTCACTGTTTGCAATGAATAAGGATCAAGAGTGGGGACACAGCAACAGAAGAGGGAAGAAGGGAACCCCACCCTAAATTCTGAGAAGGGGATGCTGCTCTTGGAGATGGTTACCCATTGTTTTGTTGAGACAATAGATCGTCTGTGCTGATTTGTTCTGAATATTTCATCTGTTACTGCTGTCCTAAACTAGAGGGTCAAGAGCTAGATATACTGTAATTATATTAGCACTGGAACAGAGGTTAATGGTGGGGAGATCAAGTCCTGCCCAAAAAGCAGTAACCCCGTCAACATGGGACGTTAGTGCACAGCAAGCCGGGGTGGGAATCTGCAGCACCTTAGCTTGCCATGCAGTAACGTCCTGTGTGGACACTGCTACAGCGCACTAAAATGTGTGTAGTGTGCTGTGACGGACTGCTGTGTGAAGCGGGAGCATGCTGTGTTGTCATCATCTGATGGCTGTCCAGTGGCTTGTGTGAAATAATTTTGGGGCTCACAGTCCCATTTCATACTGCCCAGTTGTGCTGCAGTTGGAATCAGGGGAGCAGGATGGAGCCCCTATTGGACACTACACACGTCACAAAACCAGGCACTGCAAATGGCACCAAGTCCCCTCGTTGGCAGCCTCAACAGAGAAGCCAAGGACTGAAGAAGGCATTGAAAGATAGCCCCAGAGGTGGGTGCTGCATGCCGGGGGAATGTCAACAGACTTTTCCAGCCAGTGCCACTGCAGGACCTGCTCTGAGGTTGGCACAAAATAGAATGTCCTCTAGAGCTGTCAGTCCAGCACCTTTCCCCAGCATTGCAACCACATAATTTAGGTTTTTCTCTGACCTTGCCAATTTTACCATCTAGTCTCAGATGCCTGCCTCTGATTTTGGAGTACCTCACTCACCTCCATGGTGGGGTGTGCACTAGGGTTGGTCTGTTACTATTCATCTTTGTCTCTTGTATAACAATCTCTGCCTAGCAGCAAAGCGGTGGTTGTAGTTTTTTCCCTAGCATCTCACAGTACCATGCTAGCCTGGGTCAAACAAAATCAGACAGCACAAAGGAACATCAGAAAAGGCAGATCTGGGCTGGCTGTTCTTCTGATCAGGCTCCAGATACAGCAAGTCTGCTGTTTAAAATAATTGTATTTACCATTTCAAAGTTTATAACTGACATTAGCTAATATTAGAACAAAACTCCAGTCACTAGTCAGAATTTCTTCAGACATCAGAAATCAGCTGAAGTCTTGGTGATAAAGCAATATGCAAATTGCCTTGGGGTTAAAATTTAACAAACGTGCTAAACATCTAGTTGATTCCCCTGCCCCAAATTAAGAATACCAAACAAGGTTATTGCCAGCTCTTTGCTAGCACCATTGATTATTATTAAGGAGACTCAGTAAATTACAGACTGAGGAGACCAGAGATTCAAAACTGTGGTTGAGATGACTTGTCTTCAGTATCTATTTACTCTTGGTCATTATTCATCATCAGAGCTGATCAAAAACTTGGTTGTAAACAAAGAAAATGTCATTCTTTTGATTTTTACAGATGTGTAGGGTAAGTGGCAAAAGCACAGAGCCTTTAAAGCCAAGGGCTATTGATTCTGCCCTCAGACACAGTGATTCATTTCTCCAGTAGCCGGACTCATCCTCACGGCATGAGGGAATATGTGAATTTTCTCATTTTAGAACATTGCCTCCCTCACCTTTCAAATATGGTGTGAAAAATTAGTACAATCTGAAGAAACCGGTACAAAGTTCCCATGACAGTTTGTGGAGTAGGTTTTGAGAGGGCTCTGGTGAAGGTCCCTCTCGATATCAGAAGTATTATGCATGTTCAAACGGGAAATTAAGCAAGAGCCACTTAACTACATGATCACTTTCCTTTTTCAGGAAGGTATAATGCTTGGGCAATACGAGCTGTTCATACATTTCCAGCATGTCCACATTTCTATGTGACAGAAACACTTGCTTCTTTAGTCTCTTGAACATCTATCTAAGGCTCTCATCAGTGCACCTCACAATTGTTAATGTCTTTACCCTGACCCACCTTTCTGAGGCAGGGTAGTGCTGTTATGTCCATTTTACAGATGGGGAACTGAGGCACAGAAAGTGACTTGTCCAGGGTCATGCAGGGAGTCTGTGGCGGAGCTGGGAATTGAACTCAGCTCGCCCAAGCTACTGTGCTAGCCACTGGGCCAGCCTTCCTTTCAATAACTTGTTTTCCAGCAGATATTATTTCCTCTTCCAAGTCAGGGCATTTTAAAGCTACCGTATATTCACATATGTTCAGGGCTGTTCTAAAGAGGATGGTGGACAATTGGTTTCCATGTCCACTGAGGGTAGGATAAGAAGGAATCAACTTCGTTTGCAGCAAGGGAGATTTAGGTTAACATTGGGAAAAACTTGGAATCCCAGTCACTGGAGGTTTTCAAGAACAGGTGAGACAAACATGTCAGGCATGGTCTAGGTTTACTTGGCTTGCCTCAGCAGAGGGGACTGGACTCTTGAGGTACTTCCAGCACTACATTTTTATGATTCTGTACTGAATTAGTTTTCCAAAGAATCAGAATTGGTCTCTGACCTGACTGTTACAGAGAAGGTATTTTTCTTCACTGCAGCTTGGACACTGAGGTCGGTGCCAAAACCTAGAATCTGGTCTTTTCTCCTGGTAACTGAGCTGTGTGGAGGAGGAAGGATGTGACAGGGACTTCGAGAGGAACGAGTGCCTCTGATTCAAACACTCTGTCCCAAGCACCTCAGTGAGACTCAGCGGCGGGAAACTTTTGTCTCAAGCTATTTCTAGAGCTTCCTTTGGCTGCACGGTGATGACAAGGGGGTGAGCAAAGTGTCTCCTAACGCAGGGGAGGAGGAGAAGAAACAATTTTATAGGAATCCAGCTGAGGGTGGTTAAAATGCATACTGCGTCAGGCTGGCCGACCGAGTCCTCCTGCTAATAGAGGAAAGCAAAAAGTTCTTCCTCCTGTGGCGGGGTGTCCAGCCCAAAAGGCCCAGGGACTACAGTCGGTACTGAGGGACAAGCTCTCTGCCCTGTCTCATGTGGCTGGCACAAAGGAAGCAGAATCCAACCTGTGGGAGAATTCCCTTGTGCAAGGACTCCTTGGCAGGCATAAGGCTGCTGTAGATGCCTCCTTTGCCTCCCTCCTCCCAGCATCGGTGCAAGGGTGGGGAGGGGGAGTGGTTGGACTGTGCTGTGCTTCAGCTATCCACAGCCAGTGTACAGTCCTGTGGAGGAGGGGAGCATTGCCAGCTAGCATCCACTAGAGCAGCCCCTGGTCTCTAACCTGGGCCAGGGCAGGGCTCTAATGGCTATTAGCACTCTCAGTTTCTGCTCTCTTTCCCCCTGTGGAGCCGCGTGGGGGAGGAGATCTATCCTTTGCTAGGCTCTGCCCCAGATTGAGGCAGAGCCAGTCTGGCTCTCCTCCTGGTCTCCATGAAGCTCCCTCAGCCGGCAGTGATGCAGGTAGTAGAGCTGCTGGTACTGCTCTCCTCCCTCAGCTGGGATGCAGCAGGTGGCCAGCGCAGCGTATGTGAGCAGCCACAGCAGGGAGTGGGCAGCAGGCTCTCGCTGCACTCCCAGAGCTATGCCTGGGGCTGCTGGCAGGTGGTGGGAGGTAGCGCCCCCTACTTCCTCCCTGTAGGGACAGGGCTGCTTCAAACACTTCAATATAAACGTCACCAGGCCTGGCTTAGGGATTCAACTCACCCTCAAAGGAACATTGTATTTTCAGATCAGTTGCCATGGAGGGGCACAGCTTGGCAGACACCCCTGCTGTACTATACAGAGTTCCCATGTTATTTTCAAAACAGCTGCGATTCTCCCCCCAAAAAACTCCAATTAAATAAAAAGAGGAGAGGGGGCTAAACTCCACCGAATTACCAGCAGCTTCCCTGTTTTGTACTTATAGCTGATCTGCAATGAACTCCACCCGCGGGCAACTGGAGGAGCTCCACAGGCCAGCTCCTCAGCTGGTGTAACTCAGTGTGGCCCCTGTGCTGGTTGACTCCAGCTCTGAGTCTGCCCCAGAAATGTGCTGCTTAGGATGCAGTTAGGACTAATTCAGAAAGAAACTCCCAGCGTGTCGTTAGATGTATTTAATGAAGGCATTTCCCAGTAACAATTGGAATGGGTACAATGCAAGTGATTTATAGCAGAAGGTTTGAATCGTCTCCTTTTGCCAATGAACTCTCCTGGCTGTGGAATCCCTTGTCTCAGCCCCTGCAGGGTACAGTGTTCGATCCTTTGGGAAGGAGCTTTTAGGAACAGAGTGGAGGCAGTGCAGACTAGTGCCATGGGCCAGCTCCAAGAGCCACACTGCTCTCCAGGGACCATGCTGACAAGAGAGGGTCTGGGTCTTCATTAGAGCTGGTTGGAAAATAGGCTTTCCCCCACTGGAAAATTTCCGCAAAAATGAAAAAAAAAAAAGTTTCCATCAAAATTTCCCATGGAAGAGTTTGGCTTTTAAGCAAAAAAAAAAAAAAAAAAAAAACCAAAATCTAAAATATTTTAAATCAGAAATGCTGCTGTGGTGCTTCACGGGAGCTGTAGTTTGGGTGCCTCATGCTCTCATTCTCCTCTATAGGCTGGGATCACCATTCAGACTGCATCTCCCATGATTCAGCATGGTTCCATGATGGGAGTCCCTGGCTGTGGTGCATCATGGGAGATGTAGTCCAACTGGGGGGAGGCATAGAGGAAAAGGAGATCTTGAAGAATCAGAACTACAACTCCCATGTAGTACTTCAACTGATTATCCAAATCAAAATATTCTGGGTTCCGGGTGTGGGTTTTTTCAATGAAAAATTGCAGTTTCCTATGGAATGCATACACTTGTCATGAAAACATTCATTTTGTTGAAAATCCAGTTTTCCATCAAAAAATAGTTTTGATGAAAACTTTTTGATCAACCCTAATCTTGGTAACCCAACTGTAGCAGGTACAGAGAGAATAAGAATGCAGCAATGGGATTATACATCACTGGGCTCTGTCCCTAATCGTGCTCCCATCAGGGGAGGGGCAGACTAGCTCACCTGCCCTGATTCTAGTTGAAGTCCCTTTCTGGTCCTCACAAACTGTCGTTCAGTTTAGAGCCAAGGGAATCAACTGGCTTGTTTCTTATTTCTGGGGCAAAAGCACCAAATTCACTTCATTGGCCAGTTGGTGATCTGCAGGGCATTGAGGTATGTGGGAGGTCCTACCTATGGACTTTCATATCCCCACCCATTACCCTCATGCAGGTGTTTCTCCGAGAGCCAAGGCTGGCTTTAGTTTCTGAAGTGACTCAGAGAGTAAAAGGGCCGTCCTGTCTGTACCATATGGGAGGAAGAAAATTAATGTCAGGTTACACAGTGAAATTGGAATTCAAGTGGTCTAGCTGGCATGTGGGGTTTCTAGGTTTTTTCCTGAATTAGTGTGTGCTTTCTGCAGAAGCGTAACACTCTCAGGGAAGAGGTGATAAATTTAACTCCAACTGCGCTCTCATTTCATTGCTTTTGCAGCAATGTTCATTTCTTAGCCACTCACTCCTTTTGTTAGCCATTCACTCCTTCTGGAGTAGTTTATTACATGGAACATCTGTGGTCTTGAACCCTGTGCTTCTGTTACTGACCCAAGCACTGTCACAGCCTATGTGCTGTTAGGAGTCGAGCCCTGGCTGCAGATAAAGGAGTGCTAGTCGGTGCAAAAAAGGAAAATGCAGTGTCACAACAGAGGGAGATTTCTAAAGGAGCTTATTAAGTGCACCTTAAATATGCAGGAGGCTTCCAATGAGAATGGCAGAATAAAATCTTCAAAACTGATATAACCTGCCTATCCAGCCATCTCTGGCATCCTTTGTGCTTTCATTAAAAGGAAAAATCCCATTAAGCTTTTCTCTTTGTAGTCAGACATCAGTTGACAATTAACAAACTTTACTTGTTCCTCCCACTGTGTTCCAGCTGTTAGGCGGTAACCAGCCAAGAATCTCAGCGCTCTGATATTCTGGTCCACAGGGCAAACCATTTGTACAGTCACACTTGGTATTTGGCACTATACTCTTACTTCCTTGCATGCTTCCCCCTTACGGAGTGGGAAGCTGCAGTAGAGATGTTTTAAAGCCATGTTCCTTTGTCTGTGGCACCATCTCGCCTCCCATAAAGCAAGAGGCTGAAAATAGTAACTAATCTGGCAGCAAATTTTCAGTATCTGGCATGTGACTTTCAACCCAAAGCTCGCTGATATTAACAAGATTTCACATCTTTTCCCCTGAACATTGTGATGAGAATGGCAGTCCTCTAGGACTTCCCATACCGGGCTCTTGTGCATTTATACCTTCCATCAAACATAGCCATCGGGGACCTTCCATACCTTGCATTCTTCAACCAGAGTATGGGAGTTCTGATCTAACTTTGAGTCACATTCTTAAGGAGCCACCAGAGTTAATATGACCTGGATCTCCAAGCATAGCAAGCACATTTGAACGGGCTTGGATGTGAACATTGACACATGGATTAGAAGCTGTGAAGGACGATGCAGCCACAAGCAGTGTGTTGAGCTGACAGACAGCACCTAATGGGCACCAAAGACATTAACATTAGGACTTGTTTTATTTAAAATGTTCATTAACAGTTCAGAAAAGAGAGTAAACAGCAAGTCAACGACAATTTCAGATTAAAAAATCAATAGTACCCCTTCACCTGGAATAACCCATTCAGAGACAGGTGATGAGCAGGGGCGGCTCTAGGCACCAACAAAGCAAGCACGTGCTTGGGGCAGCCCATTTGCAGGGGCGGCAGGGATCCAGCATGGGAGCTGAGAACCAACAGGGGGCCCTGGGAGCTGTAGTTCCTTGTTTAGCTCCCTGCCTATAGAGCCAGCCCAGGAGCAGGGAAAGAACTACATTTCCCAGCATTCCCTTGGCCACTACCAACAGGAAAGGGGGAGGGTGTGAGGAAGCTGAGACCTCATGCTGCAGCCTGCTATGAATGGAGAGCTGCATGAGTAGGGATACCATATTTTAACATTCAAAAAATAGGACAGTCCACAGGGAGGGAGGGTAGCCCCACCCTGCCACCATCCACTTCCTCTGACTGCCCCCACAGAAACCCCAACCCATCCGACCCTTGCCCCAACTGCCCCCCAGGACCCCACCCCCTATCTAAGCCCCACTGGTCCTTGTCCCCTGATTGCCCCCTCCTGGGACCCTACCCCCATCTAAGCCTCCCTTCTCCTTGTCCCCAACTGCCCCGTCCTGAGACCCTCCCCAACTTCCCTCTAGGACCCCCACCCCCTACCTGTCCCCTGACAAACCCCTGGGACTCCCATGCCTATCCAACTGCTGCCTGTCCCCCTGACTGCCCCCCCAAACCCCTGACCTATCTAACGCCCCCTTCTCCCTGCCCCTGACTCCCCCCCCCGAACCTCCACCCCATCCAGCCCCCCTGCTCCCTGTCCCTTGACTGCCCCCCCGGAATCCCCTACCCCTTCTCCAACCCCCCAACCCCCTTACCGTGCCACTCAGACCAGCGTGTCTGGCGTCGCGCAGCGCCAGACACGCTGCTGTATATATGTGGCCGTGCTCCCCTGCGGAGCTACAGCCCCCCGCCCCCCCTCCAGCACCTGCCTTCCAGATTTGAACACCTCAAAATTCAGGAGTGCTCAAGCTCAGTTTGGGCGGCTGTTACTTCATTTCTCCCAAATCAAATATACTGATCCACTGTAACTTGTTGTAGAAAAAGTAGGATAAAATTGAGCAAGAAATGCTTCCCAGTGGTTATTAGGACTGGAATTGCTATTTTCAACAGCCATTGCCTTTCGTTTGTTTGTTTGTTTGTTTGTTTAAAAGGAAGACAGTGATATTGCATTGGCAAATTCCCCATAGAAGGAAAGAATGGAACAAAAGAATAATAAAGGCACCTCAACTTTCCCTCATTTATGTAGGACAGTCTTATAATATGCATCCAGCTATCCTCCAGTCACACAAACTGAAAATTGTTCCACTTCACTGCAGTTCTGTAACCATATGGGAACCAATCCTGTCTGTGTTCTGTGCACATTTAAAATTCCTGCTGAATGACCTGCCCTGGGAGCAAGTTACCAGTGACCCAGGGCTGCGGCGGAAGGAGGGTGCAGGTGGTGGTGGGCGGGAGAAGAAGAGCCCAAGGCTGGGGCAGTAGGAGGTGTGGGGAGGGGGCAATGGTGAGGGGATAGAGGGGAGCCCAGAGCTCGAGCAGCAGGATATATATATATATGGGGGGGGCAGGGCTGGGACAGCAGGGGGGTGCAGTGAGGAGCCCAGGGCTGGGACAGGGGGCAGCCAAAAACTTTTTTGCTTGGGGTGGCAAAAAACCTAGAGCCGGCCCTGGTGATGAGAATATTAGAGGTCTGGAAAAACTCTCTGATGAAGAAAGATTGAAAACATTGGAATGTTCGAGAGGACACATGGTAAATATATAAAAAATAATGGCTCATCTGGAGAAGGTACTCTGTTCATCCTTTAACATAATACAAGAACATGGGGACATTCAATTAAAGGAAATACTCTTTCACACAACACACAATTAGCCCTTGGAACTCATTGCCACAAACTATCTTTGAGACCAAAAGCTTAGCAGGATTTGGAAATTTATCTGGATAGCAAGAGCACCTGGAGTTAAAATAAAAAGGGTTTAAAAAAAAAAAAAAAAAAAAAGGCTTGGGCAGGGATATAAACCTTCATATTCAAGGCATCAGCCAACCCCTGATTGATAGAGGAATTAAGAAAAATTTTTCCCCATGTGCAAATCATTCCATAACTGCCCACTACAGACTTTCTCTCGCCTTCCTCCAAGGCTTCTAGTGTTGGCCACTGTCCGAGACAGGATACAGGGATAGATGGATCACTCCCTATGCTTCTAAACTGGGTGGAGTTTTGAACAGCAGTGAAGATGAAGAAAGAACCCCCAGGGGCCGCGGGGAAATCTAACGTGGGCAGGAAAGATGAAGATGAGTCAGTTGGGGAAATTGCCTGAAATCAGTAGAAAATTGATCACAGAACCCCGGCCATTCAATGGGAGGGGTGAACGTCTAAGGCAGCAATGCCACAAGATACCTACTGCAGGGGACCAAGTGGGCAGTGCGATTCTGGAGCTGAGAGTTTACAATGAGCAATGTCAACACAAAGGCAGTGGAACGGCTCCGGGTCACAGAGGAGAGAGTTGTGGGGTTCTGGTGAGACCACAGCTGGAAAATGGCATTAGTTCTTGGACATTGCATTAATAGAAGGGTGCAGTCAGACCAGGGGAAGTACGTGCAAGAGCAGCAAAAGTTCCTGGATGGTTGGAGGGCTTACGAAGAGACATTCCGAGAGTGTAGTTGTGCAACAATATAGGGTACACGTGATAAATCTCTAAGCATTTGAAGGCTGCAGAGCCCGAGGAAGGCAATTGGTCAGTTATTTGGGGCAGAGTCTATTTTGTATCTCTTTATTGTAGCTATTTCACCTTGTGCTTAAAATAATGATGCCCTGATCCTTTAAGTGCTTTAAACGAACATTTCAAACAAAATGCATATGGACACGTGCAACCTGTCCTCCCCTTCTTGTGATCTGAGCTAACCACTCAGGAGCTAAAAACCAGAGCAATGACTCATACCAGGCATTGCCCTAGTTACACCCAGGGATAGAACTGAGAGTGATGGAGCTACAGTGAGGAAGAGGAACAGTAAGGTGAATCCCAGGAAAGGCTTCCTGAGCATGAGATGTATTGGGTGGAGGGATGGGAGCAGTGTGAGTCCCCTGCTTGGGCCATTTAAAACTGGCCTGCAGGAGATACTAGAAAGTGAATTGTGGGACTCAGTCTGATGCTGGCCCCAAGGGATGGGCTGGATGGGACCTAAGAGTCCTTTCCCATCTCAAATGCTTATGACATGATTACAGTGTTTGCTCATGGGGGGTTGGGGAGACCACAGTTAGTCAACCCAGCCTTCCAAACTCCAGCTCACCCTGCTGCATGACCCATGGGTCTCAAACCTGGGTCTGCAGGAGCAGCCATGCTCCAGCCCTCCACCAGATAGCCTGCTAATGCTTGCGTACCTGGGACCCATGAAGCCCAGCCCCAGTTTGAGGCTCTGCCCCTGCAGTCCTATTGGTGGAATCCTAGAGCAGCTGATTG
This sequence comes from Trachemys scripta elegans, assembly GCF_013100865.1. Taxonomy (NCBI): domain Eukaryota; kingdom Metazoa; phylum Chordata; order Testudines; family Emydidae; genus Trachemys; species Trachemys scripta. The sequence continues at coordinate 43,520,796 of NC_048306.1, read as the reverse complement.
GCCTATTGTCCCTATTTAAGCCAGCAGCGGGACCAGGAAGCTGTCTGAACTGGGCTCCACCCTGTTCTAGACTGTGTGCCCCCTGTCTTGATTTCCTGGCATCTGATTCGTGATTCTAACCTCCTGGTGTCCTGACCCAGCTGACTCCTATCTTGTGACTGCACTCTAGCTCTGACTGCTATGTCTGGCTGCCCACAAGCTGTCCATGACAGGCTGTTCGGACCACACTAGAAGCATCAGACTCGCCCAAATATCCCCCCTCCCCCCGCATAATCAAGCACTGCGGGCACAAATTATGCAGATGACCTCAGACAACTAGCAGCTGCAGGAGCAAGTGAGGCAGCTGAGTGGAGAATACTGTGCTGCCAATGCAGTGTGCAGTGCCTGGCCCTGAACAGGAGCCTGCAATACCATTGCCACAATGGCTTGACAGGAACCAGTGGCAGTTCCAGGGCTTCATGAACCAATGCCACCTTCTGTTCCAGGTGCATCCCCAAATCTGTGCCTCTGACCAGGCCAACGCAGCCCTGATAATCAGCCTGCTGACAGGAGATGCATTAGACTGGGCCTCCCCTTTGCTGGAAGACCATAGCCCGGTGCTGTTGGACTGGGATGCTTTTCTCCAGTTGATGTCAACCATCTTCGATGACCTGCACTGAGCACAAGCAGCCGAGGCAGCCCTGAGAGGGCTGCGGCAGGGGCCAGGCATGAGGGCCTCCTATGCAGCACTCTTCCGCCACCCTACAGCACATACGGAGTGGAATGAAGCAGCGCAGCCATACCAGCTCTGATGGAGCTTTCAGGAAGAAATCAAAAATGAACTGGTCCATGTAGAGATGACAGCAGGCCTAGATGCCTTTGTGGACCTTACCATACGCATGGATAATCAGCTGTGAGAACAAAGGGAGGAGAAAGCGGTTGCCTGCAACCTCCCTTACTATGGACCATGACCCCAGCTTCTGTATCACCTGCCGAACCCATGCAAGCCAATCTGCCTGACCAGCGACTCACACCTGAAGAAAAGGAACGACGCCGTCAGCACCACTTGGGCTTCTACTGTGGTGAAACTGGCCATGCCATCTCAGCCTGCCCAGTACGAATGCCAAAGAGCCTGGGGACCAAGCCGACCCAGGACCGGTGTGGGGAGCCAGCATGGACTTTGAAAGAAGAGAACTTCCCCATACCCTAGTCCTCACTGAGCTGCACGCTGAGCCCCATACACAGGCTTCCCCTTTGCAGGTGCCTATCAAGCTGTGCATACCGGGGGACCCTGACAGATTCCCCCTCCACCAGGCCCTCATCAATTTGGGAGCAGTGGACAATTTCATGGATGCAGCTACAGCTCAGACTCTAAAGCTCCTCCTGCTACACAAGGCCATGCCCTTGATCCAGTTGAGGAGGAGACTGTCCTCCTGGAGGCTGTTATTCAGGAACACAGAGAAATGATGCAATTCAGTGAGATCCATGTCCCACATTTTCCCCTGATCCTGGGCATCTATTGACTGACCCTTCATGACACCCTCATTCACTGGTGAGAATAGAAAGTTACCTTCCCTTCAGAATTCAGCTGACTGTAGGAGCCAGCGAATGTTGCACGCAGACCCAAGAAGGCTCAAGTAGGGGTAGTTGGCTGCACTGAAACACCTACTGGGGAAGCTATGGAACTTCCCTCCCCACTCAAGGTTGTGACAGTGGGCTCTGCCTTTGGCTACTAGGTCTGGCCCCCTATGACCCAGCCATGATCTAGCCATCCAGCACAAGTGAAATGTTGGGGCTAGGGAGGGAATTTAAGCAGCGAACTAGTGGCTGCTAGCACCCACCTTCTCCGCATGCTTCTGTTACAGCCCAGCATGCATAACACACTTGAGTGGCGGTGCACAGCTGCTAGAGGATGGAAGCCACCTGCACTTTCCTCCAGCCATGTTCCCATTGTCATCAGGAGAAGGCCATTGGACCTCCTTCAGTAATCCAACATCCCCTTCCCCACAACTCATTATTACCTCTTCATGCCTTACTCCCCCCGCCCACACCCCAGGAGCCAGCGCCATTCCTCCAACTCCCACCTAGCCAGCACCTTCGCCCCATCACATCCTCAGCCCGTGCCATTCCTCTATTCCCACCCAAGCAGCACCTGCGCCCCCACACATCCTCTGCCAGCGCCTGTGTCTCCTCATGTCCTTAGCAAGTGCCATTGCCCCCTCACGTCCTTAGTCAGCACCATCCCTCCACCTCCCACCCAGCCAGCACCTTCGCCCCATCACATCCTCAGCCCGTGCCATCCCTCTATTCCCACCAAGCAGCACCTGCGCCCCCACACATCCTCTGCCAGCACCTGTGTCTCCTCATGTCCTTAGCAAGTGCCATTGCCCCCTCACGTCCTTAGTCAGCACCATCCCTCCACCTCCCAACCAGACAGCACCTGCACCCCCTCAGTTCCTTAGCCAGTGCCATCCCTCTGTGATGGGTTCGGTCAGAGAGACTCCCTTGGGACTGTCACCTGATGTGCTGAAACTACCTCTGAGCCCATTTTTCCTGCCAGCTTGGGACTCCAGAACACTGTCTTGTCCTCAGCCAGCACCATTTCTCCCCCTTTCACCCAGCCAGCTCCCCCTCATGTCCTCAGCCAGCGCCTGCGCCCTCTCATGTCCTCACCCAGCACCATTTCTTCTTCGAGAGATGTCCCTGTGGGTGCTCCACTCCAGGTGTTGGTGCGTCCCTGCACCTTTGCTCGGAGATTTTTGCAGCAGTACTCATAGCGGCCACACATGCTCAGAGGCTGCCCCCCGCTGTGAGTCTAGGTTGATAGTACGCATGCGTGGCCGGTCTCCTCAGTTCCTTCTCTACTGTCCCCGGCCTGAGACGGAGCTCAGCAGACTCGTTAGGAAATCCCTCACTCTTGCTACAATTACCTTTTAGTAACTAGTTTGTTGTCAGTTCTTTGTTAGTGTAGTTAATTACCTCGTTTATCTGTTACAAAAAAAAAAAAATTCTGTCAGCCGCGGCCGCTTTGGCCATGCCGGGCTCCACAGGCTTCAAGCGCTGTGCTACATGCAAAGAAGCTATCCCACTATCAGATGGCCACTCAAAGTGTATAAAATGTTTGGGGGAAGCCCACATTCCCCAAAAATGTGCCCATTGCTGTAAACTCAGTTCCAGGGCACAGAAGGACAGGGAGCTTAGACTTAAACTGCTCCTCCTGCAAAAGTCTATCGGGTCAGTTTCAGACCCAGGCACTGAATCCGGCTCCGCTACCCGCCACAGCCCCCCCGCCTCAAAAAAACTGAAAAAATCTACAAAGAAGGGGCAGCCTTCTTCACCAAAGAAGGTTATGAGGCACAAGGTTTTTCCAGGCAGATCAACGGTCTCTCTGCCTGTGTTTCCTCGCCTCAGCAACTTTGATGAGCCGGGCTCTTCAGGAACCGTGCAAAAGCCGCCTGAGGCTGCGGCGGCGGCGCGAGGCTCTGGTGCCGAGGCATCAGGCTTCCAGTTGCCTGCCTCTATTATGGCACCGTTCGGCACCGCGACGGACGCGGTGCCGACATTTTACAACATGCCTGATCCCCTGCAGGCTGATGTTGCCCGCCCGGCACCGACTGCGGCACCGACCCCCGTGGAGCAGTCTGACAGGGAGGTCACAGGCAAAACCCCTGCTCAGAGGAATGCTCCCGCATGGCAGCCTCCCCCTGCTCAGCTTTCACCTCACGCAGGAGCCTCACTATTTCAATTTACTCGGACAGCAGATCTCCTGGTATCACCTATCCTGCAGTCTCCCCTGATGAATGCATGTTCTTCTCCAATGCCTGAGTCAGGATCTGAGCAGCCTTCCTCCAGTGAGGAGGAAACTGATCCACAGGGAGTTTTTTCTCCATATCAAGACTCCCACTCCCAGACCCCAGGCAATAGAGGTTATAAGAAAACTACCTCATCCTACTCTCAGGATCCTGCTTCCTGGGGGGTGAACCCCTGGATGGCACCACCTATGCCCTACCCACCACCGTGGCAATATTGGACACCATGGGCATCGTACCCTCGGGAATACGTGCACTATGGCAATTCGACCAGGCGCAACACCGATCCAGCGCCGCCACCTGACAAATATGCCAGTGACATGAGACACCTGGCAGCACAGTCACACTTCCAGGATAAACCTAGCCCTGCTCCTATTCCAGCAGAGCCGGAGCTAACACCTGAAGAAGCATTACTTCCCCTTCCTCCGACACCGTCGGATGACTATGCAAAATTCCAGGACCTCTTTAAAAGAGTTGCCAGTGACTTGAGAATTAGCTTGGAGGTAGTCACTGAACAACAACATGAGCTAACGGACATCCTACAACCCCCTTCTTCCTCCAGGGTGGCATTACCAATTAACGCAGCCCTTTTAGAACCCGCTAAGTCCATCTGGCAGACTCCAGCTACAAGCCTACCTACCTGTAAACAAGCGGACAGGAAGTACTTTATTTCTCCAAAGGGCTCTGAATTCCTTTTTACCCACCCGGCACCAAACTCATTGGTAGTAGACGCCGCGAACCGGAGGGCTAAACAACATTATTCTCGTTCCGCCCCAGCCAACAAGGACAGCAAACGTTTGGACCTCTTTGGTCGTAAAGTATACGCATCCTCGACCCTACAATTTCGTATAGCTAATTATACTGCAGTCCTTGCAAAATACGACCACAAAAACTATAATAAATTCATGGATTTTATTGATGACATTCCAGAACAGAAAAAACAACAGTTCAGAGCTATGGTTTCCGAGGGACAAAGCATATCACGCACCGCTCTCCAAGCGGCCCTCGATGTAGCCAACACTGCAGCAAGATCGACCGCTACAGCAGTAGTCATGCGACGGGGTTCATGGCTCTCCTCCTCTTTTTTTCCTCGAGAAGTTCAGAGCACCATTGAAGATCTTCCCTTCGACGGTGACAAACTTTTTGCTTCTACCACGAACGACGTGCTTCATTCAATGAAGGACTCAAGGGCAACCCTCCGGTCTCTAGGTCTCCAGACACCTATGACCAGAAGACAGCAATATAGATACCAACCGTACCACCGGCCACACTATCCCGCATTTACACAACATTCCCATAGACCACAGGAACAACAACAACAACAACGTCAAAGACCAAGATTCCAGCGCCGTCGTCCAAATTCTGCAGGGGCACCTCAACCCCCGCCAACTAATAGGCAGATTTGAAGCCTTGGTCGAGGGTTTAGAAAACAGCGCTCCCACTTCAGCCGACACACCTATCTTTGGACACCGCCTATGACCATTCTCCCATCAATGGAAGAACATTACCTCCGACAAGTGGGTCATAGAGGTAGTTACAATTGGATACGCCATCCCCTTCCTCTCCTTGCCTCCCACCCACCCTCCCCGTCCCTCTTCAGGGACCCTTCTCACGAGCAGCTACTCCTCCAAGAAGTGCAACATCTCCTTCATCTGGGAGCAGTAGAAATCGTGCCAGAACGACACAAAGGGAAGGGTTTTTACTCCCATTATTTCTTAACAGAAAAGAAAAATGGGGGATGGCGACCAATCCTCGACCTCAGGCGGCTCAACAAATTTGTCAAAAAGCAAAAGTTCAAGATGGTTACCCTCACCACCATAATCCCAGCGCTGGAGCAGGGCGATTGGTTTTCTGCCCTCGACCTACAAGATTCCTATTTCCATGTCACTATACATCCGGCCCACAGACGCTTCCTTCGATTTACCCTCGGCTCGACACATTTTCAATACAGGGTACTCCCCTTCGGACTGTCCACAGCCCCCCGTGTCTTTTCCAAGCTCCTAGCTGTAGTCACTGCCTACCTCAGGAAACAAGGGGTCATAGTATTCCCTTACCTCGACGATTGCCTCCTCAAAGCCTCAACATTCGACGAGGCTCTCCGGTTCACGGGGCTCACCGTCGATTGTTTCCTATCTCTCGGCCTACAAATAAACAAAAACAAATCCACATTACGCCCCACCCAGCACCTGCAGTTCATAGGAGCAGACCTCAACTCCCGGACGGGGTTGGCATCTCTCCCACCCGATCGCTTCAACTCCATAAGCCAACTGGCCACTATCATTCGCAACAGTCCCCAGGTGACTGCCCGAGACTGCCTACAACTACTAGGTCACATGGCCTCGTGCACTTTTGTCGTCCAGAATGCACACCTCTACATGAGGTGCTTCCAAGCGTGGTTGGCCACGGTTTACAGACCGAATATGCACTCTCTAAACAAGACTCTCTCCCTACCTGTCCGAGTCAAAGATTCTCTACACTGGTGGACCGTTCACTCCAACCTCTGCTCTGGAGTCCCGTTTCTTCAGCAGGCTCCATCACTCATCCTGACCACCGATGCATCTCTGACAGGCTGGGGTGCACACATGTCTCACCACACAGTACAGGGGCTATGGTCGTCAACCGAGACCTCCCTGCACATAAATGTCCTAGAACTTCGAGCTATTCGCAATGCGTGCCGTCACTTCCTGCCACTAATCAAGCATCATCACGTACGCATAATGACAGACAACATTGCATGCATGTTTTATGTAAACAGGCAGGGAGGAGCTCGATCCCATTCGCTGTGCACAGAGGCTATGAAGCTCTGGAATTGGTGCATTGCGAACAACATCCGGGTATCAGCTGCCTATCTTCCCGGGGTAATGAACACCACAGCGGACGAACTAAGCAGACGCTTCCCATGGGACCACGAGTGGGAGATAGACGAGAAAACCATTCACAACGTATTCAGCACTTGGGGTTACCCAACAATAGATCTTTTTGCAACTACAAAAAACAAGAAATGTCCCAATTTCTGCTCCAGAGCAGGACTGGGCAAACATTCCCTGGGGGACGCATTCATGATCTCATGGTACCGAAACCTACTCTATGCATTTCCCCCGATACCAGTTCTCAACAGGGTCCTGATAAAAATACGAACAGACCGAGCCAAGGTGATCCTCATTGCCCCGTCGTGGCCCAGACAACCGTGGTTTCTGTTCCTCACCAGAATGTCGATTCAACCACCAATCTCCTTGCCTCTCATTCCGAACCTCCTATCTCAACAACACGGCCGCTTTCTCCACCCCAACCTGTCCATGCTTCACCTCAAAGCCTGGTTCCTACATGGTTTTCCCAAAGCGAACTAGATTGCTCTGAACAAGTTCAGAAGGTGCTCCTACATAGCAGAACACAATCTACTCACACGACCTATCTTCAAAAGTGGAAACGATTCCGCTAAACACCTTTGTCCCACGTCGGTACCTCTTTCGCTCATACTTGACTATCTATTGGGCCTTAAGCAATCCAGCCTTTCTTTCAGCTCCATCAGGGTCCATTTAGCTGCTATTACAACTTTTCACAACAGAATTGATGACACGTCTGTCTTTGCTCATTCTATCACTAAGCGTTTCCTCAAGGGACTACAAACCTTATACCCGGACATTAAACCGCCTACCACCCCTTGGGACCTTCATCTAGTACTGTCTTGCCTAACTCAACAACCATTTGAACCCCTAGCCACGTGCTCCCTTTTACACCTCTCGATGAAAACAGCATTTCTAGTGGCAATTACCTCTGCCAGACGGGCAGGAGAAATAGCAGCTCTTATGGCAGACCCACCATATACGCTATTTTTTAAAGACAAGGTTACCCTCAGATTACACCCCAAATTTCTTCCAAAGGTGCACTCGTCATTCCACATTAATGAGCCAATACACCTACCGATTTTTTTTCCGAAACCACACGCGAACTTGTTCGAAGCCTCAATGCATACACTAGATGTACGCAGAGCCTTGTCATTCTATTTGGATAGAACCAAACCTTTTAGAACTTCTTCCAGACTTTTTGTCTCCATTGCGGAGCGCTCCAAAGGTACGCCTATTTCTACCCAGAGACTTTCGAACTGGATTTCCCAGTGCATCCGGTTGTGCTATCAGATGAAGAAGGTTACACCTCCAGACGGCATCAGAACACACTCCACTAGATCTCTGGCTGCCTCTGTAGCATTCTTACGCAAAGTTCCCCTGGCTGATATTTGTAAAGCAGCCACCTGGTCCTCTGAGCACACATTTGTTAAACACTATGCCCTTACTCAAGGCCCTCTATCTGACATACGTTTGGGCAGGGCTGTACTATCCATGGCATTCCTATCAGATCCGAAGTCCCTACCTCCTTAAGATACATGGCTTTAAATCACCTGGAGTGGAGCACCCACAGGGACATCTCTCGAAGAAGAAGAGGAGGTTACTCACCCTGTGCAGTAACTGACGTTCTTCGAGATGAGTGTCCCGGTGGGTGCTCCACTACCCACCCTCCTCCCCTCTACTTCGGAGTTGGGGTAGCCTCCGTTGTAGAGAAGGAACTGAGGAGACCGGCCACGCATGCGTACTATCAACCTAGACTCACAGCGGGGGGCAGCCTCTGAGCATGCGTGGCCGCTATGAGTACTGCTGCAAAAATCTCCGAGCAAAGGCGCAGGGACGCACCAACACCTGGAGTGGAGCACCCACAGGGACACTCATCTCGAAGAACGTCAGTTACTGCACAGGGTGAGTAACCTCCTCTTATTCCCCTTTCACCCAGCCAGCTCCCCCTCATGTCCTCAGCCATCACCATCGACCCCTCACATCCTCAGCCAGTGCCATCCCTCCACCTCCCACCCTGCCAGCACCATCCTTCCACCTCCCACCCAGCCAGCGCTCCCTCACATTCTCAACCATCACCATCACCCCGACGTCCTCAGTCAGCACCATCCCTCCACCTCCCACCCAGCCAGCGCTCCCTCACATTCTCAACCATCACCATCACCCCGACATCCTCAGTCAGCGCATCCCTCCACCTCCCACCCAGCCAGCACCTGTGCCCCCTCATGTCCTCAGCCAGCGCCATCCCTCCACCTCCCACCCAGCCAGCGCTCCCTCATGTCCTTAGCCAGTGCCTGTGCCCCCTCACATCCTCAGTCAGACCATCCCTCCACCTCCCACCCACCCAGCACCAGTGCCCCTTCACATCATGAGCCAGCAATAGTAGTCACAATCATTTAACACAGCCGTGCAGAGTCGTCACATAGATCTACCAGCGTAGCCAAGGTGGGCTAGTGGATTGTTTCCTGGGATTTTGCATTTTTGTGGCTCTTTTTGTGAAGCGTTTTTAGATTGTGTTGAAATCTGCTCCATACTCCCCATCTCTCAGACAAATTACGTGTGGTCCTTTCTGAAAATCTGTTTTCTAATCTATGTGATATTACTGTTTTTTTAACTCCAACTGTTCCTTTCACATTGAGCTTGTCCTAGTGTGTTGATAATCATGTTTATGATAGAAATCAATATATAATTTGAAAACATATTGGTAACAGCCCAATTTCCATTTTCTGCTTATGTTTTTTTACCCCTCCAATCCGTCCCACAATCCCAAGCAGAGCCCCTTTGGCCATTTTTCTTGCTCTACTCTTTGTTTCTCAGAGGAACTGTCCTCTGCTCTACATGACGTGTGAGGTGTGGAGCAGTTCCCCATCTTCTTCCACGTGGACATGCACACATATGGATTTTTTTAATACTTCCTCCTGTTGCACCCTATTCAGTAGGTTCCTTCATTCTCTAAATTTCCTTCCCTGAAATCCAATAGTCATGTACTGCTTTATTCTGTGCTCCACCCTTTACCAACCTGAATCCAAGTAGCCTGTAATCATAGGTTCAAATTTCCTTATTATTCTTGTATTCCCAGCTGGTTCCTCTCTGTTGATAAGAAGTAGAGCTATGTTGGATTCCCTGTCATAAAGCTGTTTTCTGATTTACCTGGGAACATCTTTGATACCCATGCCTGGGTGTCTGTCATGCAACAGATGATACTTGGGTAGTTGCCATCCACCTAGACCATGGGTCTGAGTACTTCAAATTGGTCCAGGAATGTTTCATTTTCTGTTTCCTCCAGTCCTGGTGGTCTATAGCAGCTATTCACTGCAGTTTCTTCTCTAATTGACATTAGCACTTGCTTATAGCACAGATATCTGTAATAAGAATGTCCTCCAGGGATGCAATGTTACTGTTTTCCTTTCCCTTGCTACTTTGTAATCCTGTTTTAGTATAGGATATCACATAATGTGCCTGTATAATGACCACCTAATTGGGGACCCTCAATGCTAAAAGAATAATCCTCCACTGCTTCTGAGCTACTTGAATAACTCCTTTAGCTGATAGCTTTAGTAGACTTTTAATCTCTTATATGAATCAGCCACTAGAGGGAGACAAAGTGACATATTACTAGTATGAGCCTGTAGTGTCACTCGTGGATTAATATTAATTATATCTGTACCTTCTTTTCCCCTTTTAATCTGTGAGCACTGAGCCCCATGTAGTATGTATGTGACGTGACTACCAGTGGGAAGGTATTAGAACCATAAAGCAGCACAAATGTCATATTTCCTTTTATTTTTAATAGGCTGTGTCACAGGGCTGTGGTGTCACCCCATTACAGCTTGCTGAGTGACACAGCAAGATTTTCCTGGAGGAGAGAGAAATTGTGAGAGGCGAACAAGCTCATGTTTCATTCAAGAGGGGCCATTAGGCAATGGTACATAGACCTTGTGCTGGCTTGCTGTATGGAGGTGAATGCCCTTTACCCTCATGGCCTGTAATGGTAGCAGCAATGGCTAATGAAGAGGAATAAATATTGACCCCAGCCATAAATGCTGTTTGGTGAATTTGTGTATGGTTGTGGGAAATTTACACTTACAGCCAGGACAGCAGTGTAGGAGAGAAGTGGACATCGTCAAGGGAAACGTTTTGTTCTACAAGAGGGTGGAAGCAGCTGCAGGGTTCCAGCACCATCCTATATGGAGAACAGACAGAACTGCTGTACTGACAGTGCTTCTTAGCTCCACGCTGGTGGGTTCTCCTTGCATGCTGAGCATGTGTGGAAGGCATGTGTGAGGTGCGTGGGGAGGGTCATCACATCAATGTTCTTAACACTACAACCCACTGAGCAATGAAAAGGACACGCCAGCATGGCAGGATTACGTTGGCTGGTGAAAGCACGGCTGTGCATGAGGTGGCCTCCAGATAATGAAATTCCACTGGCAGGCAGCATGTTCTGCAGGGTGTTGCTGCCAGTCCATTTTCCTCACTGCCTTTGTTTATTACAACCAAGTAAACGCCATCAAGAGCTCACAGCCTTTCCAAGGTGCACTTCCTGAAGCATTTGTTTCTCATTTTGCTCATGTAAGTCCCCTTGCGGTATTTTATTTGCATTTTACATGGCAACTTGAAAAGGAGACTCAGTGAGGCCGCAGCATATTAGCAGCATTGCTCAGACCCTGTTGCAGTGGTAATCCCTGTAGACAGGGAAAGCTAATTTGAGTGGCTGCAGTGAGGGTGGGTTAAGTTTATAGGCACTGATTCATAGAAACCAGCTCAGGCAAAGACCTTTTGTCTGATAAACAAATCGTTCTGCATTAAGTTACAAACTGTGAGAGCTCTCCGGTCACCCAGCACATTTGGCAAGGCCGGGGGCGCAGCTGCATGCTCCTCCAGGTGTGACCACTGGTGCTGCTCTCCCACAATTAATGGGAGAGCTTACACCTGGAGCTCATTAGCAGCCCTTTTAAGCAGCTCTGATGAATGTGAGTCCTAAGCCAGAGACAGACCAACAATCAAGCTTGCCCACTCAGTGAGGTCTCATCAGCAGCTCGTTATATTTGGCTTATCTTGTCTTCTCCCAGGTGTCCTCTGCTGGATGTTTCATCTTCCAGATGGCCTGGACCTGGAAGAATCTTTATGTTTTAATTTCTGTTCAAAGCTTTCTCTGGCCCTTGCCTCCGTCCCTTCCCCAGATAACAACATGACAGGCTGACTGCAATGCCTGCATCCCCTTTCTCACCATTCCCTGGCCGTGCCAGATTTGACTTATCAAGCTTCGCTTTCATGTGATAATTTAAAAAAAAAAAAAAATCCCCCAGTAGCCGTTTTCTTTCGTTTATGTAAATTTTCTTTCAGCCTCTTCAGCAAGTTTCTGTTGTTAACTCCTGGGCAGACAGTAAATCAGTCTGAAGGATGCATAGCCCATGAACTCCACTTTACCAGCTTGTGTTGCCTTTGCATTATATCTTGTCCTGTGACTCCATTACCTGGTAATAAATCTCCTCTCCATGCCTTGCTCCTGAACTGCAGGTCTGTACAACTCTATGGATAGCTGGATGATTGTCCCCAACATCAAACAGAACCACTACACCGTGCACGGGCTCCAGAGTGGCACCAGATACATCTTCCTTGTCAAGGCCATAAACCAAGCTGGCAGCCGGAACAGCGAACCTGCCAGGCTCAAGACAAACAGTATGTGCCAGGGCTTTTTTTTTTTTTTCAGGTTGGGTGGGAAGTAGAAAAGCAGCTTTATCAATCTTGGAGTTTAAAAGGATATTGCTGAGATTTTCTTTAACTCTTTAATTGCTGGGGCTTATAACCATCCTTTGGAAACTTGACATCTTTGTTGTTTCCTTGTTTGACTTATTTTTTCTTCCCATCATGCTCACAAAGGCCAGATTGCACGTGAGCCCTGGGCATTGCATGCTAGCTGGTGTCTCTAGGGTTGCCTCAGAATGCTGTGTCCATGTTGCTTGTTGGGTATGGTTTGTTATTGTAGGGTTATTCATGAGCTCCTTTATGCAAACACGTCTGTCTCTACTGTTCCCTCGTCCCCAGTCCCTTCCCCTCCATTCAGCTGTTGCATACTGTCTAAATCCTAGGCTCTGGGGCAGGGACTGTTTGGGCAAATGTTCAGGTCAGTTCATATCCACTCTGAACCCACTTCTCCAAATCATATCCAGAAATCTGGCTTGATCAAGAAGCGAAAGTAGCAGAAATCTGGTTGCACAACCTGTTCTTAATGAGCATTCCACATTTTTGGTGCTTAATAAAGTCAAACCTCTTGAAATTGACCTCTCATGTACTTCTGAGCACTGAGCTTGGTGTCTACTGGTTTGTTAAGAGAGGGTCACTTGTGTGAACTAGACAGCTCACTGGCTTATTATTGTGGGGTTATTTGGGAGGACTGTGAGGCATGTGCTGGTTTGTTATCATAGGGTTATTAGGAAAAGAAACCTGAAAAGCATCTATATGGAAAATGTCATGGGCTTTACCAACAAACATGAGAAAAAAGTTAGTTCAGACTTCGGTTCTTCCAATCTAAATTCCCTCAGAGGGGAGGGAAAGAGTTAAAGACATTCTAAAAATGGGAGCGGGATCAGACAACAGGCTCATTGACTTCAAAGGGAACAGGATTGGATCCACTCTGGCCATGGAGTAGAACATGATATGTGGAGGATTTATACCTCATTTCCCATTAGCTCAGTAACACATCTGGGATGATTATTTCACTCTTAGTGATGATTTGTAATACAAAAAAAAAAAAAAAAAAAAAGTAAAAATATGAGAATGGGCAGTCGGTATCCAAAGTAGTTGCAAGTAGCTTGTCTCTTCGCTTTTGTCCAGCAGTGGCCATGTCTTGTTGATGATTATAAGATTCCTCTGTCTGGTCCTGACGTGCCCAGAGTTCTTTTTTGTTCCCTTTTCTTGATGTTTCAATCATGTCTGAATTCTGCACTTGAGTAGGCTTGTGAAATGATTTATTGCTTCTNATCTCGGTACCACTCACCGGCACCGCACAGGGACCGATCATCTCCGGACCGGAACCAAGCGGCACCGTATCATCCGGAACCGATTTCGGCACGATCGGCACCGCCCTGGCCCTTGAGATCGGTGTCTCGTTCCTCCGATGGGGCCTCGAGATTGGCATACCCCCCTCAGGGGCAGGCCGCTGAGGCTGACATGAGCCACTGGCAGGAGGTAGCGGAGGATCCCGCTCAGGGACCTACGCACTGGTCGTTCTGGACCCCGTGGGCGTATCACCAAGCACGGGGCACCGCCATCAGCCTCTCGCTCGGCACGCTCTGAGCACAGGGCTCCGGAGGCCACCATCTCCCGCCCCCCCTCAGGGGGCATGGAGGCTCCCGTGCCTGCACCACCTGAGGGCCTGGACCCAGGGGCAGGCGACGCTCCGCTTCAGGGTCCCTTGGAGCAGGACCCGCCATTAGATCCCTTGCCACCTGAGGCATCCTCCTCATCTTCCCCAGATGAGGCGGTGGCGGGCACAACAGCCACACGTCCGCCCCCGATAGATCTTCGTGCACACCAGGACCTATTACGTAGGGTGGCACGTAATATGGACCTCCAGGCAGAGGAGATAGTGGAGGTACAGGACCCAATTGTGAACATCCTCTCTGCGGATGCCCCATCCAGGGTGGCATTGCCCCTGATTCGCACGATTCAGGCTAATGCCACTGCGATATGGCAAACTCCTGCCTCTATTCCACCCACAGCCAGAGGGGTGGAAAGAAAGTACTTTGTCCCCTCAAAGGACTATGAGTACTTATACACTCATCCCCAACCGTGTTCACTAGTGGTGTCATCGGTGAACGCAAGGGAGCGCCACGGTCAGCAGGCTGCAGCGCCCAAATCGAAGGACGCTAAGCGCTTCGATTTGTTTGGGCGTAAGGTATATTCAGCCGGAGGGCTGCAACTTAGAGCAGCTAACCAGCAGGCGCTCTTGAGCCGCTATAACTTTAATTCCTGGAACTCTATGGGGAAGTTCAAGGAATTGGTCCCCCAAGACTCCAGGGAAGAGTTCGGGGCCTTAGTGGAGGAGGGTAAGAAGGTGGCACGGACCTCCTTACAGGCCTCCTTGGATATAGCGGACTCGGCTGTGAGGACGCTGGCCTCAGGTATCGCCATGCGGAGAGTCTCCTGGCTCCAGGTCTCGGGCTTGCCTCCGGAACTGCAGCAAACCTTGCAGGATTTACCCTTTGAGGGACACGGGTTGTTCTCGGACAAGACGGACTCTCGACTGCAGAGCCTCAAGGACTAGAGAACAATCATGCGCTCCCTGGGCATGCATGTTCCAGGACCCCAGCGCAGACCCTTTAGGCCCCAGCCTCAAAGGTTCTACCCCCCCCCCGCCTCGTCCGAGACAGGACTCCGCCAGAAGGCGGGGACGAGGTGGTAGGAGAAGGTTGACCGGCCCTCAACCCGGTCAGAACCAGGGGCCACCTAGGCCACCTTCAGGCCCTAAGCAGAACTTTTGAAGGTGTGGTCGAGGACGGCGCCCCAGTCATCACCCAGGATCTAGCTCCCTCCTTTTGGGATCGCCTCTCCCATTTCCACCGTGCTTGGTCCCTTATAACCTCGGACCGTTGGGTCCTTCGCACAGTGGAGAGGGGATACGCTCTCCAGTTTTCTTTGTTCCCTCCCTGTCCCTCTTCAGGGACCCTTCTCAGGAGCAACTTCTTACACAGGAGGTTTCTACGCTCCTATCTATGGGGGCCATAGAGGAGGTTCCACTAGAATTAAGGGGCAGGGGGTTTTATTCCCACTACTTCCTGATCCCCAAGTCCAAAGGGGGTCTGCGACCCATCTTAGACTTACGCGGATTCAACAAATTCATAGTAAAGTTGAAGTTCCGCATGGTCTCATTGGGGACCATTATCCCTTCCCTGGATCCTGGAGACTGGTTCGCCGCCCTCGACATGAAGGACGCATATTTTCATATACCGGTAGCAATCTACCCGCCTCACAGGCGCTTCCTGCGATTCGTGGTAAACAAGGTGCACTGCCAATTTGCAGTCCTTCCCTTCGGCCTATCCTCGGCCCCAAGAGTGTTCACAAAATGTATGGCTGTCGTGGCAGCATACCTTCGTCGACAAGGGATACAGGTGTTCCCGTATTTAGATGACTGGCTGGTACGCGGCCGCACCAGGGAGCAAGTTCGAGCTCACATCCACATAATAGTACACACATTCCACGAGTTGGGCATTCTACTCAACAAGGAGAAATCCACTCTAGAGCCTACCCAGAGGATAGAATTTATTGGGGCAGTCCTAGACTCCAGACGTGCACGGGCTATTCTACCAGACAATCGCTTTCATGCCATCACAAGCCTCATTCGAGGGCTCAGGGCCTTCCCGATTACCACAATGAGGACGTGCCTCGCCCTGTTGGGTCACATGGCCTTTTGCACGTACGTAACCAGGCATGCCAGACTTCGGCTTCACCCAATTCAGGCCTGGGTATCATCGGTATACCGCCCGTATCGGGACAGCCTGAACATGGTGGTCACGGTTCCAAGCTCGGTCTTGGCCTCCCTCACCTGGTGGTTGGTGTGACGGGTTGGATCACAGAAACCCCCTTGGGAGCTGCCACCCAATGTGCAAAGACTACCCCTGCTTCTGTTTTCCCTGCCAGCTCAGGAATCCAGCACCCTGTCTTGCTGAGCCAGACACTCCCGTCTGGCTCCAGACACTCCCGTCTGGCTCCAGACACAGACCCAGGGTCTGAATCACTTGTCCCAAAGCTGCAAGTTTACCTGAAAACAGCTCGCAGTAGCGTGCTTGTCTTTAGCACTCAGATGCCCAACTCCCAATGGGGTCTAAACCCAGATAAATCCGTTTTACCCTGCATAAAGCTTATGCAGGGCAAACTCATAAATTGTTCGCCCTCTATAACACTGATAGAGAGATATGCACAGCTGTTTGCTCCCCCAGGTATCAATACATACTCTGAGTAAATTACTAAATAGAAAGTGATTTTATTAAATACAGACAGTAGGATTTAAGTGGTTCAAAGTAGTAACAGACAGAACAAAGTAAGTCACCAAGCAAAATAAAATAAAATGCGCAGATCTATGCCTAATCAAACTGAATACAGATAATTTCCTCACCAGTTCCACAGTGCTCCCTTTTACAGGCTAAGCTCCTTTTAGCCTGGGTCCAGCAATCACTCACACCCCCTGTAGTTACTGTCCTTTGTTTCGGTCTCCTTCAAGTATCCTGGGGGGGGTGGAGAGGCTCCTTCTTTAGCCAGCTGAAGACAAAATGGAGGGGTCTCCCACAGGTTTAAATAGACTCTCTCTTGTGGGTGGAGACCCCCCTCCTCCCTCCTATACAAAGTCCAGCTCCAGGATGGAGTTTTGGAGTCACCTGGGCAAGTCACATGCCCCTGCATGACTCAGTCTTTGCAGGCCGATGCCATTATCCACATGGCATCCTGCATGTCTCCGGGAAGACTTCTCATGTGGATTGGAGCATTCCAAGATGCATTGTTCCCTAAGTGTCTCCTGATCAGGTACTTAACCTGGCGAATTCCTTCCTAAAGAAGCTGACCAAATGCCTCACAAAGCTTACTTAGAAATCAAGCCAGCATACAGCCCATATTCTTAACCTCGAGTAGAAAATGATATATATGTACAAATAGGATGAATAGATATAGTAGACCAGAACCTTTACGGAGATATGTTACATGGCACAGGCAGCACAAAACATATTCCAGTTATGTCATCCATACATTTATAAGCACCCCCTCCCCATAAAGCCTTATAGGGTACACTGTCACAGTTGGATCACAGTGTGGTTTGCGAGGGAGTGCCGTTTCATGCCCCGCAACCCTCTCTGCACCTGGTCACAGACGCTTCATCTCTAGGTTGGGGTGCCCATCTCGGCGAACACATCAATGTTCGAGAACTGATGGCGGTGCGCCTGGCTTGCCAGGCATTTCTCAATCTCCTGCATGGCCGCTGTGTGTTAATTCTCACCGACAACACCATGGCCATGTTTTACATCAACAAGCAAGGAGGAGCACGTTTGTCGCTTCTATGCCAAGAGGCCATTTGCCTGTGGGACTTCTGCATCGCCCACTCGATACATCTCACGGCATCGTTTCTTCCTGGAGTCCAGAACACGCTAGCGGACCAACTCAGCAGGTCCTTTCAGACGCACGAGTGGTCAATTCGCCCAGACATCATCTATTCCGTTTTCCAGAGGTGGGGGTTTCCCCAGGTAGACCTGTTTGCATCTCAAGCCAACAGGAAGTGCCACGTGTTCTGCTCCCTACAAGGGCGAGCTCTGGGCTCTCTGTCGGACGCGTTTCTTCTACCTTGGAAAGACCACCTGTTTTACGCTTTCCCTCCATTTCCTCTGGTCCACAAGGTGCTGCTCAAACTGCACAGAGACCAAGCACGAGTAATTCTAGTCGCTCCAGCTTGGCCGAGGCAGCACTGGTACACCACACTGTTGGAGCTCTCGGTTCAAACACCGATCCCACTTCCGTTGTGTCCAGATCTCATCTCTCAGGACCACGGCCGACTATGTCACCCCAACCTACAATCACTCCACCTCACGGCGTGGTTGCTCCATGGCTGAACCAGGCGGAGCAACAATGCTCGCAGTCTGTCCAGCAGATTCTGCTGGGCAGTAGGAAGCCTTCGACAGGGACCACTTACTTAGCCAAGTGGAAGCGGTTCTCCTGTTGGTGCGAACAACGAGCCAAGTCCTCGTTACAGGCGCCTATTCCTCTCATACTGGAATATCTCCTATCCCTAAAACAGCAGGGCTTGGCGATATCTTCCATCAGAGTTCACCTCGCCGCTATTTCGGCCTTCCACCCAGGAGAACTCGCTTCCTCGGTATTCTCTAACCCGATGGTGGTTAGATTCCTCAAGGGCTTAGACCGGATGTACCCACAACAACGTCAGCCCGTTCCGACGTGGGATCTCAACCTGGTTCTCTCCAAGCTCACAGGGCCCCCATTTGAGCCACTGGCTTCCTGTTCACTCCTGTTCCTATCCTGGAAGACAGCCTTCCTTGTAGCCATCACCTCAGCGAGGCGCGTTTCTGAACTTAGGGCGCTTACGTCCGAGCCCCCATACACAGTTTTCCATAAGGACAAAGTGCAGCTTCGCCCACATCCTGCCTTTCTTCCCAAGGTGGTCTCACCGTTTCACGTGAACCAGGATATATTTCTCCCGGTCTTCCATCCTAAGCCACACGCTACTCGCCAAGACCAGCGTTTGCATTCTTTGGACGTACGCAGGGCCCTGGCTTTCTATACTGACCGCACGAAGCAGTTTAGAAAGACGACGCAACTCTTCATTGCAGTGGCCGACCGGATGAAAGGCTTACCAGTCTCCTCACAATGCCTGTCCTCTTGGATCACGTCTTGCATTCGGGCTTGCTATGACCCGGCCGGTGTCCCGACGCCGCACCTCACCGCTCACTCCACGAGGGCCCAAGCTTCCTCGACTGCCTTCCTGGCTCAAGTCCCGATCCAGGACATTTGTAGAGCTGCAGTTTGGTCATCAGTCCACACATTTGCAGCTCACTATGCACTGGTGCAGCAGTCCAGGGATGATGCTGCATTCGGATCAGCGGTTTTGCACACAGCAATGTCTCACTCCGACCCCACCACCTAGGTAAGGCTTGGGAGTCACCTATTGGAATCGATATGAGCAAGCACTCGAAGAAGAAAAGACGGTTACTCACCGTTGTAACTGTTGTTCTTCGAGATGTGTTGCTCATATCCATTCCAAACCCACCCCCCTTCCCCACTGTCGGAGTAGCTGGCAAGAAGGAACTGAGGGGGCGCCGGGTCGGCTGGGGTATATATCCAGCGCCATGAAGGCGCCACTCTAGGGGGCTCCACAGCCGACCCGCCGGGTGTTGCTAGGGTAGAAAATTCTCCGGCGACCGTGCACGCGGCGTGCGCACACACCTATTGGAATGGATATGAGCAACACATCTCGAAGAACAACAGTTACAACGGTGAGTAACCGTCTTTTCCAAGAGTTGGTTTCTCGATGACTGAGTTGTTCAGTCCCTGTAGCTGAAGAAATTAATTTAAAATATACAGCAGTACCATAGGCTCTGAACAGAGGTGTATGCAAGAGACAGCCATGTGCTGCAAGAAGGCAAAAGTATAATGGGGTTGGCTACAGCTGTCATTGAGTGAGCCTGGAGCCTTGTGTCTCATGGGTCTTGTCTACACTGCCACTTTACAGTGCTGCAACTTTCTTGCTCAGGGGTGTGAAAAAACACACCCCTGACCCCTGCAAGTTTCAGCGCTGTAAAGTGGCAATGTTGACAGTGCACCAGCATTGGTAGCTACTCCCCTCATGGGAGTGGGTTTTTTACACAGCCACGTTAAAGCGCTGCCATGGCAGCGCTGCCATGGCAGTGCTGCCACAGCAGCACTTTAACTTTGCTAGTGAAGAAATACCCATAGAAACTTACAGCATTGATCAAAAGCACAGCAGGGCCTGCAGCTTTCTGCAGCCTTCAATAAATACTCCATCTCCCCTCTGCTCAGCCCCCACCCAAAAACCCAATCAAATGCCATCCCCCAAGCAAACATGTCTTCTTATCCCATCACTTCATTGTCACAAAGGACAGAATTAGATTTGGTGCAAATGATTTGCTGATTTGCAGGGCTTCTCAGTGTGAAGACAGCTGTGTCAAACTCTCTTCCCCCCCATCCCCGCACAGCTGAACACAGCCAGCGTTCCCCGCCTCTGTCAAGGACTGAGAGGTGCCAGCTTGTGCTGGCAGAAGCAAATCAAAAAGTGATAGAAGGAAATGAAGTGGCTCTTTGGTGGCCAAAGCTTCAACTGGCAGGTTCATTAATGATGGCCTGAGGGAAATGCCTGCAGTCCGTGACATTCCAGCTTCGGTGCTTTCTCCGGCTGCTATTTCTTGGACAAAACTCCTAGCCTGTACAGTTCACCTGCTAGCTCCCTGGCTGGAGCCATATAATGAGGAACCCAACAGCTCTTCGAATGCTTCAGGGTCAAGGCTCTCCTGATGGGGCAAAAATAATCAGATGCTTCTCCTTTCTCTGCCCTTAGAAGATAGAGAGGAGTTGAGATAAAAGTGCCCTTTCAGGAAGGATAATACAGCCCAGCTACAAGTATATGCCCCGCTCTTTGGGTACTTTAACTTTTTGATTTGTGCATGAATAGCCAAGCAAGGTTCAGATCTTCCAGACATTGCGGAGACCCACCATCACATCTCTCACTAATTCCTACTCAAGCCTTGTGGAGAAATACAACTGCTCTTTCATGAACAGGCTGCCAGCTGACCCTCAGGAATGGATGTTTGGCTATTTGTGCATTCCTCCCATTCTATTCCTGCACGTTTTTCCCCTGTCCTTCCTCCCACATTTTAGAGTAGTCTATGTAATGGGATCAGTGTTGGGTTATATTGGAGAAAAACTAATAGAGATGTATTTAAGGCTTCAATAGTGGCAAAAGCCATGAAACCTCAAAGGACTCCCTCTTGAGGGTACTTATCTGGCCCTCATTACCACAGTATGCCAGCCCCTGACCAGGGCCGGCTCTAACTTTTTTGCCGCCCCAAGCAAAAAAGAAGAGCGCCGCCCCACCATAACAGCGCCCCCCCCCCCCCCCGCGCCGCGCCCCTGACACCCCCCCCCGCCCCCGGCCGCCCCGCCTAAACCCCCCCCCCCCCGGAGCGCCTTGCCAGGCTGCCCAAATCCCCACCCCCCAAGCGCCTCGCCGGGCCACCCAACCCTCCCTCCCCCGAGCGCCATGCCGCCCAAACCCCCACCCACCCACCCCCAGCGCCACGCTGTGCTGCGCCGCTGAAACACCCTGCGTGCTGCCCGGCTGAAACAAAAAAAGACCCTCGAGCGCCTCCCCGCCGAACAACAAAAAAACCAAAAACACTGCGAGTGCCCCCTGTCACGCCAACACTGGCCACCCCTTCTAAGGTGCTGCCCCAAGCACGTGCTTGGTCAGCTGGTGCCTGGAGCCAGCCCTGCCCCTGATTCTCTTGTAAGGTATTGCCCCTCACAGCACCCCAGTGCCAGGGGTGGCTCTTTGTTTTTTGCCGCCCCAAGCACGGCAGTCCGGCGGCTTTTGGCGGCATGCCTGCTGGAGATCCACCGGTCCCGCGTCTTCGGCGTCCCCGCCGCCAAATTGCCGCCGAATCCGCGGGACCAGCGGACCTCCCGCAGGCATGCTGCAGAAAGCAGCCTGACCACTGCCCTCACGGCGACCGACAGGCTGCCCCCCGCGGCTTGCCGCCCTGGTACCTGGAGCCGCCCCTGCCAGTGCCAAGGGACAGTGCTAGCTATTTTAAAAACAGAGAACTGAGATGCAGAGACCTAAGGTTTTGTCCAGGATCACACGGAGAACTGGGACAGAGTAGGGAATTGAACCTGAGTTTTCCAGGTCTTAAGCTAATGCCCTGACCACTAAGCCATCCTTTTTTGAAACAGATCTCAAACAGAGGTGTGGTCTTACAGGGCTGTGCTAGTGATGAAAGAAACTAGCCAGCTGTTCTGCACAAAAATGTGTCTCTTTCCAGTTTATTAACAAAAATCAAGAGCTGCATATTAGTCACATCAGGTTTATCTTTGAATGTAAAATGTATGACTAGGAATATGAGCCACATACCTGCGGTGTGTTACATCTGTTTTAAATAACATGGCAGGAGGTCAGTCTTTTAACATGACACATGTATTCTAAAGGATCCAAATATACTGTCCCCATAATGCAGTTACACAACAAGCCAATCTAGTTGGGGACAGATCATTCTCTCTGTCTGATGAGCAGAAGCAGCCCTGGGATTAGTCTCCCTTTAAGAGAACAAGTGCATTTTTCTGGCACTGCTGAAGTGGCAGCCGGCTCCTGGATGCTGCAGGCCACGTGAGGCACAGCAGGGCTGGCACATGAAAGGACGGGGTGGGGGAGTGTACATGGATGTGTGGCCTCCTGCCCCATGGCTTGGCAACCACTTTTCAATCAGCAGCATTCCAGACTGTGTCAGGCTATAGGAATGCTGCAGAATCAGATTAATTTATACCTGCTTTTTCTGCAGAGGTGCACACGCAGCATGCACTTTGGCCTCATTGGGTTCATACCTGGTGGAGACACATGCACTTCTGACTCCCAGAGTATGCACAGGCATCACTGAGGCAGAACTGGATCCAGCATGCTTGGGTTTCATTGCCTTTGAACGTGTGCATTGGGGAGCTGGCAGGGTCAAGCTGCATGGATGACAATTCAAATATGCCCACAGCAAGGTTAATGAGATCTGAACAAAAGAGAAAAATCCATCACAGAAGGAAACCTTGCATGTAAATAATATCTTCTCCTTATCAGGATGCATCCTCCCTCCTGCTCTAGGACAGTGGTTTTCAAACTTTTTTTCTGGGGACCCAGTTGAAGAAAATGTGTGGGGCAGAGGGTTGGGGTCAGGAGCGGCGCCAGGGTTTTTGGCGCCCTAGGAAGGGGTCCTTCCGCGCTCCCGGTCGTCGTCGGCAATTCTGCGGCGGGGGGGTCCTTCCGCGCTCCCAGTCTTCGGGGCACTTCGGCGGCATGTCCCGGAGCGAGTGAAGGACCCGCCGCAGAATTGCCGCCAAAGACCCGGAGCGCGGAAGGACCCCTCCACCGCCGAATTGCCACCGATGGCGGCAAAATGCCGCCCCCCTCCCCCCCAAATCCTGGTGTCCTAGGCGACCGCCTAGGTCTCCTAAATGGAAGCGCTGCCCCTGGTTGGGGTCCAGGGGTGGGGCTGAGAATGAGGGGTTCAGGGTGTGGGAGGGGACCCTGGGTAAGGGCAGAGGGTTGGGATGTGGGAGGGGGTTGGGGGTCAGGGCTCTGGGCTGGGGGTGCAGGCTCTGGGGTGGGGCCAGGGATGAGGGATTTGGGATGCAGGAAAGGGTTCCAGGTTTGGGGAGAGCTGAGGGCTGGGGCAGTGGATTGGGGCACCGGGTTGGGGCATGGACTTTCCTCCGCCGGCTCCTAGTCAGCAGTGTAGCCAGGGTGCAGAGGCAGGCTTCCCACCTGTCCTGGCACTGTGGACCGCGCTGCGGCCCAGAAGCGGCCAGCAGCAGGTCTGGCTCCTAGGCAGAGGTGAGCAAGCGGCTTCGCACGACTCTCGCCCGCAGGCACTGTCTCCCCCTACCCGGTTCCCATTGGCCAGTTCCTTGCCTAGAAGCCAGACCCACTGCTGGCTGCTTCCAGGGTGCAGTGCAGTGTCAAAACAGGTAGGCACTAGCCTGCCTTAGCTGAGCAGCACCGCCGACGGGACTTTTAACATCCCGATCGGCAGTGCTGACCAGAGTGACCCAGTGCCTGACATGCTGCGACCCAGTACAGGGTTGCGACCCGAACTTTTAAAAATGCTGCTCTAGGACATTAAAAGGCCAAGAAAATGGCATTAAAAGGGTTATGGTAAAGCAGAAACAGAATCATAGAAAAATAGGACTAAGAGGTCATCTAGCCCAGTCTTCTGCCCAGAGGTGGGACCAAGTAAATCTATTCTAGACCATCCCTCGCAGGTGTTTGTCCATCCTGTTCTTAAAAACCTCCAGTGATGGGGATTCTACAGCCTCCCTTGGAAGCCTGTTTCAGAGTTTAACTGCCCTCGTAGTTAGAAAGATTTTATTTTCTTAAGACTAAACATGCCCAGTTTTTTTAATCTTTCCTCACAGGTCAGGTTTTCCAAACCTTTCATTTTTGTTGCTCTCCTCTGGACTCTCTTTGTTTGTCCCCATCTTTCCTGAAATGTGGTGCCCAGAACTGGACACAGTACTCCAGCTGAGGCCACAGCAGTGCTGAGCAGGACAATTACCTCCTGTTTCTTACATATGACACTCCTGTTAATACACCGCAGAATGATATTGGCATTTTTCACAACTTCATCTCATTGTTGACTCAGATTCATATTTGTGACCCACTATACCCCAGATCCTTTTCAGCAGTCTTACCTCCTAGCCAGTGTTCCCTGTTTAGTAGTTGTGCATTTGATTTTTCCTTCCTACGTGTAGTACTTTCCACTTATCATTATTGAATTTCATCTTGTTGATTTCAGACCAATTGTCCAGTTTGTCAAGGTCATTTTGAATTCTAATCCTGTTTTCCAAAGTGCTTGCTGCCCCTCACAGCTTGATGTCATCTGCAATTTGTATAAGCATACTCTCCACTCCATTATACACCTCATTAATGAAAATATTGAACAGTATCGGACACAAGACAGACCCTCTGGGACCCCACAAGACACACCCTCCCAGTTTGACCATTGAGTTCTGGCTTCATAGATCATAGAATCATAGAATATCAGGGTTGGAAGGGACCTCAAGAGGTCATCTAGTCCAACCCCCTGCTCAAAGCAGGACCAATTCCCAACTAAATCATCCCAGCCAGGGCTTTGTCAAGACGGGCCTTAAAAACCTCCAAGGAAGGAGACTCCACCACCTCCCTAGGTAACGCATTCCAGTGCTTCACCAGCTCCTAGTGAAATAGTGTTTCCTAATATCCAACCTTGACCTCCCCCACTGCAACTTGAGACCATTGCTCCTTGTTCTGTCATCTGCCACCACTGAGAACAGCCGAGCTCCATCCTCTTTGGAACCCCCCTTCAGGTAGTTGAAGGCTGCTATCAAATCCCCCCTCATTCTTCTCTTCTGCAGACTAAACAATCCCAGTTCCCTCAGCCTCTCCTCATAAGTCATGTGCTCCAGCCCCCTAATCATTTTTGTTGCCCTCTGCTGGACTCTTTCCAATTTTTCCACATCCTTCTTGTAGTGTGGGGCCCAAAACTGGACACAGTACTCCAGATGAGGCCTCACCAATGTCGAATAAGGGGAACGATCACGTTCCTCGATCTGCTGGCAATGTCCCTACTTATACAGCCCAAAATGCCGTTAGCCTTCTTGGCAACAAGGGCACACTGTTGACTCATATCCAGCTTCTCGTCCACTGTGACCCCTAGGTCCTTTTCTGCAGAACTGCTACCTAGCCATTCGGTCCCTAGTCTGTAGCAGTGCATGGGATTCTTCCGTCCTAAGTGCAGGACTCTGCACTTGTCCTTGTTGAACCTCATCAGGTTTTTTTTGGCCCAATCCTCTAATTTGTCTAGGTCCCTCTGTATCCGATCCCTACCCTCTAGTGTACCACGCCTCCTAGTTTAGTGTCATCTGCAAACTTGCTGAGAGTGCAGTCCACACCATTCTCCAGATCATTAATAAAGATATTAAACAAAACCGGCCCCAGGACCGACCCTTGGGGCACTCCGCTTGAAACTGGCTGCCAACTAGACATGGAGCCATTGATCACTACCCGTTGAGCCCGATGATCTAGCCAGCTTTCTATCCACCTTACTGTCCATTCATCCAGCCCATACTTCTTTAACTTGGCGGCAAGAATACTGTGGGAGACTGTATGCTAAAGTCAAGGAATAACACATCCACTGCTTTCCCCTCATCCACAGAGCCAGTTATCTCCTCATAGAAGGCAATTAGGTTAGTCAGGCACGACTTCCCCTTGGTGAATCCATGCTGACTGTTCCTGATCACTTTCCTCTCCTCTAAATGTTTCAGAATCGATTCCTTGAGGGCCTGCTCTATGATTTTTCCAGGGACTGAGGTGAGGCTGACTGGCCAACCAGTTGTGCTCCCACCTCATAGAAATTTTATCTAGACAACATTTATCTAGACTCCCACTTCATAGTAATTTTATCTAGACAACCTGGGCTGGGGATACTGTCAGGGCTGGTGTAACCATTAGGCGAACTAGGCGGCCGCCTAGGACGTCAAGATTTGGGGGCGGCAAAAAGCGATGCCCCAAAAAATTTTTTTACACTACAGTGGAGTCACATCTTACACGGGGGTTAGGTTCTAAAGTCACCGCATACGAGGAAAATCACGTATAGTGAAAATTACCATAAAGTACAGTACATACAGTATACACTAGAACAGGGGTCCTCAACCTACGGTGGCACGTGAGCTGATTTTTTTTAATGGCAGGCTGCAGGTCCCGGCCGCCGCTGAGCCTGCTGCTGACCTGGAGTTCCGTTCACTCAGCCGGCAGCGGGCTGAGCAGTGGGCCAGCTCCTGCCAGCCGGGGTCCCAGCTGCCAGCCCCGCTCAGCCTGTTGGGGTCCCAGCCAGCTCCGCTCAGCCTCCTGCCGGCCTGGGTGAATGGTCTGGGGTTCCGTCCACCTAGGGTTCTGTCCGCCGGCCTGGGGTTCCATTCACCCAGGCCGCCAGGAGGCTGAGCGGATCTGGCGGCTGGGACCCCGGCTGGCAGCGGGCTGAGCAGGCTCAGTGGGTTGAGGTCCCAGCCACCAGCCCCACTCAGCCCGCTGCCGGTCTGGGGTTCCGGCTGCCAGCCCCTTGCCAGTTGGGGTTCCGGCCGCCAGATCCACTTAGCCTCTTGGCGGCCTGGGTGAACGGAACCGCAGGCCAGCAGGAGGCTGAGCGGATCTGGCGACCGGAACCCCGGCTGGCAGCGGGCTGAGTGGAGTCTGGGGTCCCGGCTGCCGGCCCTGCTCAGCCCGCTGATGATCTGGGGTTCCAGCTGCTGGCCCCTTGCCAGCCAGGGTCTCGGCCACCGGCCCCACTCAGCCTCCTGCCGGCCTGGGTGAACGGCAGGAGGCTGAGCGGAGCTGCTGGCTGGAACCTCAGCTGGCAGCTGAATGAGCGGAACCCCAGGCCGGCAGCAGGCTCAGCAGTGGCCAGGATCCGCAGCCTGCCATTAAAAAAATCAGCTCACGTGCCACCTTTGGCACACGTGCCATAGGTTGAGGACCCCTGTTCTAGTGTATACTGTACTTTATGGTAATTTTCACTATACGCGATTTTCCTCTTATGCGGTGACCTTAGAACCTAACCTCCGCATAAGATGTGACTCCACTGTATTTCTTTTTGAAAATTTATAATAAGTGATGCTCTGGGGGGTGGGGGGAGGGAGCTCAAGGTAGAAGTTTCGCCTAGGGTGCAAAATATCCTTGCACCGGCCCTAGATACTGTGTCAGCTGATCCCCACATTCTCCAACCTACCTGGGCAGTACACCAGACATGGCCCTGCCCACTAGCTCCTCTCCACTCCCTAGCCCACCCACCACTTGCCCCTCTCCCCCCCTCAGGCTTTTCTGGCAGTCCTGTTGCCAGGTATCCAGTTTTAGACTGGAAACTCCAGTAGAAAACGGGACCTGAGTGTCCAGTTAGCAGTGCTGACTGGAAACTAAATGTCCGGTTATAGGAGTAACCACATTAGCCTCCACTCCCAACACCCACCCCAGAGGGCTGGAAGAGAACCTGTCCTGCTGCTATGGGAGGAGGGGCAGCTCAGTGCAGAGAGAGACAAAGAGAATGGGCTAGAACCAGGTAGGTACCCGCTCTATGTGGGCAGGGGTGGGGGGGATCCTGTTTACCCCCTCCCCAGCCCTGCTGCGTTTGCAGTTTACCCCTGATCCCTCCCTTGCTTCAGAGACCGACCCTAGCTCCTGCCCCACTGTGCTTTTATCCCCAGCCCCTTTTACAATCATTCCCCAGGGGGGCCCACACATATGTTTGGCGCCGGGCCCACAAAAAGTTAATCCGGCCCTGGTGCCAGGCAGCACGCGAGCAGTGCTAATGCAAATGTCAGGGGTTTTGGCTGCAAGCCAGTCTTGTGTTACACATAAAGTCCAATCATGGCCTAGCTTGGGGGTGTTTGTATAACTTTCCTAGAATCCAGCATTTCCTCTCTAATGGCTGGAAATCTGGGGAAAGATATTAACCGCAGTGATAGCTAGAGATTTCCTGGGAGAGTAAGCAGGCTAGCCTGTGCCTTTGGGATAGAATGTCATAAGTTTTAGTCCCAGGGTGCATAGAGTTCTACAATCTGCTATTGCATGAGTATGCTGGCAGATGGTAAAGGGCTCAGACAGCAAGACAGAGCCCTCAGACTTGAGAATATCAGTCAGTTGAACCAGCAAAGTAATGTTGCATATTGTATAAGATCATTGCCACTGTGAAAAGGCATATGCCCCAAATATTGTGTGTCCCAGTTTCTGCAACATTAAAAGCAAGGTAACGCTCTACTTCTGGAGTATTCATTTCTTTCTGTTGCTTTCGTTACTACATGATTAACAGAAGCTGTTTTTTAGAAATTAATTATCACAAGGTAGAGATGTGTACATATGATTTAAAAATATGTAACAGACCTTCCTGCAAGCCTCAGAGGTGGGTGTATGTGTGTTTGTCATATTAGAGCTGTGAGTTCTATTCCCAGCTTGTATCACTTCTCAAGTAGGTAGGAGGCCTTGCTCAGAAATAAGGACTGTGATGGGCATAGGCGCTAACTTTCTCTGGTGCCGGTGGGTGCTCGCGTCCCCCCGCCCCTGGCCCCACCCTGACTCCACCCTTTCCCCACCCCTGGCCCTGCCCCCATTCCAACCCCTTCCCCAAATCCACACCCCAGCCCCACCTCTTCCCCCGGCACGCCGTGTTCCCCCTACTCCCCCCTCCGTCCCCGCCCCGCGAAACAGCTGTTTCGTGGCGCAAGCGCTGGGAGGGAGGGGGGAGAAGCAGGACGCGGCGGCGCGCTTTCGGAGGAGGTGGAGGCGAGCTGCAGTGGGGGGGGTACCTTGATGTGGGAAAAGCAGCAGTTGCAGGAGGAGGATTCAGACCCATTGTCATCCATCCTATTCAGAGCAGTTCTGTGTAACTAACATACTGAAGCGAGGTTCCTGTGCCTTGCTAATGGAATGTTCAGGGGTTTGGCAGCAAACAAAGAATAAGCTGTACTGAGCAAAACCACCCATGACAGGGGTGGGCAAACTACGTCCCGGCCCGCGAGCTGTTTTAAGCCGGCCTGTGAGCCACATCACGTGGCTTGGCACAGAGTCGGGGGCTGCACCACGCGGCTTGGCCCCGCTCTGGCCTGGAAGCCGCAGCATGGTTCCACTCCGACTTCTACGCACTCCAATGGGAGCTGCAGGGGCGGTGCCTGCCAATGAGGCAGCATGCAGAGCCACCTGGCCACGCTTCCTTGTAGGAGCCAGAGAAGGGACATGCCACTGCTTCCAGGAGCCGCTTGAGGTAAGTGCTGCTCAGAGCCTGCACCCCCTGAGCCTATCCCCGTGCCCCAACTCCCTGCCCCAGCCCTGATCCCCCCCCGCTCTCCAAACCCCTCAATCCCAGCCCAGAGTACCCTTCTGCACTGCAAACCTCTCATCCCCACCATAGGCGCCGACTCCGTGGGTGCTCCGGGGCTGGAGTGCCCACAGGGAAAAATTGGTGGGTGCTCTGCTCTGCACCCACCGGCAGCCAAGCTCCCTGCCCCGCCTCCCCAGCTCACCTCCGCCTCCTCCCCGAGCATGCCATGTCCCCGTTTCTCCTCCCAGGCTTGCCGTGTAACAAGCTGCGGGGAGGAGTGGGAACGTGGCGCACTCAGGGGAGGAGGCGGGGAAGAGGCGGAGCCGGGGCGTGGATTTGGGGAAGGAGTCCAATGGGACAGAGAGGGGGTGGAGTTGGGGCAGGGACTTTGGAGAAGGGGTTGGAATGGGGGTGGGGCAGGGGTAGGGGTGGAGTCGGGGCACCCATTGGCACCAGGAGAAGTAGGCGCCTATGATCCCCACCCCAGAGCCCGCACCCCCAGGTGGAACTGGTACCCCTTCCTGCACTCCTTCCCCAGCACTGATCCCCTCTCCTGCCTTCTGAACCCCTCAGTCCCAGCCCAGAGCACCCTCTTACACCCCAAACTCCTCATCCCCAGCCCCACCCCAGAGCCTGCACCCCCAACCCCAATTTTGTGAGCATTCATGGCCCGCCGTACAATTTCTATTCCCGATGTGGCCCTCGGGCCAAAAAATTTGCCCACCCAGGAAATGGCAAAAGCTCATAACTTGTGAAAATTTGAACAGGCTGTTGTGAAACCAGCAAAAGGCTCCTCCTTCACCCCAGGACTAACCCCCTGCCTCATTTCAAGATCCTCCAGCAAACCACATGGGCCATAGATCTCTTCATATCAATTAGAAGAATTTTTATGATGGAAAGTGTTAGGCATTCTCAGTACAGGGCCTGTTGCTGTTCCCCTGTAATGTCCCCGTAACTCACATTGTTATTGAGTGGAGCTTAGGGGAATACTCATACTTTCCCACAGACTTCCTAAAAACAGTGAAGCAATAAAACATTCTGTCAGAGGCTGGGTAATTGTGTGGCCAATAGTATTTATGCTCAGTAGGCCATTCGATCAGTTCTCACAATGCAGCATCCACTGGTCACCACAGGGCCCGGAAGGCAGTTCACTCATACACAGGACCATACCAAGGGGCAGATGCTCTAGGGTTTGGGGCTGGTTTGTTTTTGCTTGTTTTGTTTCTCTGAAGCACCCAAGATTGGCCAATGGTCTCTAAACTGGTACAAACCCCATGTTCCTGTCACTGGGAGCTGGCATGTTCCCTTCTGCCTTGGCTGATTTCTAATGCAGCCAAACTCTCTACTGGAGGCTCTCGGGCCCCTCACAAGCTGACAAACCTTCCAAGAGCCCTGATGCCCCCAAATGCCTTTCTCCACTCCCTCATGAACTTCAGCATATCCCTCCCACGGCCAAGCCCTCCTTTAAAGTCCCTTTGACTGCCCCCTGAACCGCTATTTCCAGATTGTCCCACTGGTGGGTGAGTTGTTGAATGAGTTAATCCCATGTGATTTGAGTGTAGCACATGGGCCACAAGCTGCTGCCACATGTTCCTCTGTCATGAGGTCACCCTCAAAGCTCCATAGGTGTTAAAACAACACCCTTTCATCAGGAAGCTCCTGCTGTGCTCAGATTTGGCTATGAAGAATTGTGGTTTGCTAAACTCTAAGAGAGCCCTGGCAGCCAGATTGCTGGGAAGGCTCTGCTTCTGATCATCACCATGCGTGGTGCGAGTTAGCCATGAGTCATTACAGAAACATCATCAAGCTGATCCAATTTTTAAAGCTGTTTTGCCTTGGCTGTCACAATGGGCCTAAAATGGAAGGCTTCTGCTGAAAGAGCCTGGCTGTGTCACTTCTAGCCCTCTTCCTTCCTGGCAGGGGGAGATTGTGCTGGGAAGAAATAATGCTTTTCTTAGCAGCACTTTGGCAGGTTAATTTTCTATAGAGTAAAGCTGGTTTTATGCTGCTTTTACACGGTCACATGTAAGGCTGTGGCAGCCCATTCTACGTGTCATGAGGCTCAGTGTAGGAGGAAACAGATGGCATGTTGTGAAGCAGCTGGATAGTTTATACACTGAAAACGTAACAGTTTCTTTGGTGAAACCACTGTGAATTCTCCAGGGGATAAGAGGGAAGGTCCTCTCATGGATCACTAACTGGTTAAAAGATAGGAAACAAAAGGTAAGAATAAATGGTCAGTTTTCACAATAGAGAAATGTAACTAGTGGGGTCCCCCAAGGATCTGTACTGGCACCTTTGCTGGTCAACATATTTATAAATGCTCTGGAAAAGGGGGTGAACAGAGGGGCAAAATTTGTAGATGATACAAAATTACTCAAGATAGTTAAGTCCAAAGCAGACTGTGAAGAGCTACAAAGGGATCTCACAAAACTGGGTGACTGGGCGACAAAATGGCAGATGACATTCAGTGCTGATAAATGCAAAGTAATGCACATTGGAAAAGATAATCCCAACTATACATATAAAATGTTGGGGTCTAAAATTAACTGTTACCACTCAAGAAAGAGATCTTGGAGTCCTTGTTGATAGTTCTCTGAAAATGTCCACTCAATGTGCAGCAGCAGTCAAAAAAGCTAACAAAATGTTAGGAACCACTAGGAAAGGGGTAGATGAGAAGATGGAAAATATCATAATTCCTCTATATAAATCCATGCTACCCCCACACCTTGAATACTGTGTGCAGTTCTGGTCACCCCATCTCAAAAAAGATATATTGGAATTGGAAAAGATACAAGGAAAGGCAACAAAAATTATTAGCATCATCCATATGAGGAGAGATTAAAGCGATGGGAACTTTTCAGTTTGGAAAAGAGGTGACTAAGAGTGGATATGATAGAGGTCTATACAATTGTGACTGGTGTGGAGAAAGTGAAGAAGGCAGTGTTATTTACTCCTTCTAGGGAGACCAGATGTCCCGATTTTATAGGGACAGTCCCAATATTCAGGGCTTTTTCTGATACAGGCGCCTATTACCCCCCACACTCTGTCCCAGTTTTTTACACTTGCTATCTGGTCACCCTATCTCCTTCAGATAACACAAGAACCAGACGTCACCCAATTAAATTAATAGGCAGCAGTTTTAAAACAAACAAAAGGAAGTATTTCTTCACACAATACATAGTCAATCTGTGGAACTCCTTGCCAGGGAATGTTGTGAAGGGTTCAAAGAAGAACTAGATACGTTTATGGAGGTTAGCTGAGCTATTAGCCGAGATGGTAAGGGATGCAACCCCATGCTCTAGGTGTCCCTAGCCTCTGATTGCCAGAAGCTCGGAGTGGATGACGGGACGGATCACTCAATGATTGCCCTGTTCTGTTCAGTCCCTCTGAAGCGCTTGGCATTAGCCACTATTGGAAGACAAGATACTGAGCTAGATGGCCCATTGGTCTGACCTGGTATGGCCATTCTTATGTTTATTCTGAAGAGTGCATTCAGTTCTCCTGTATTATTAGTGTGCTGATCACGCCCAGAGGCCGCCCATCTAAGACACAAGGAGGACTCTCACCGTTAAAAATGTACACCTTATTTCTAGTCTGAATTTGTCTAGCTTCAACTTCCAGCCAATGGATCGTGTTAGACCTTCCTCGGCTGGATTGAAGAGCCCATTATTAAATATTTGTTCCCCATGTAGATAGTTAGAGACTTATCAAGTCACTCCTTAACCTTCTCTTTGTTAAGCTAAATACATTGAGCTCCTTAAGTCTATCACTCTAAGGCAGGTTTTCTAACCTTTTACTCATCCTCATAACTCTTCTCTAAACCCTCTCCAATTTTTCAACCTGCATCAGAAATTGTGGGCCCCAGAACTGGACACAGGATTCCAGCAGCAGTTGCACCAGTGCCAAATCCAGAGGTAAAATAACCTCTCTACTCCTACTCGAGATTCCCCTGTTTATGCATCCCAGGAGCTCATTTGCTCTTTTGGCTACAGCGTCACACTGGGCACTCATGTTCAGCTGATTATCCAACACCTTCTCCCCTCCCCCAGAAAAAAAATCTTTTTCAGAGTCCCTGCTTCCCAGGATAGCACTTCCCCACCTTGTAGATATGGCTGACATTCTTTGTTCCTAGACAATACATTTACATTTAGCCATATTAAAACACACTGCTTGCACCCAGTTTACCGAGCGATCCAGATCGCTCTGTATCAGTGACCTGTTCTCTTCATTCTTTATCTCCCCTCCCCCGTGAAATTTTGCGTCATCTGCAAATTTTATTAGTGAGGATTTTATGTTTTCTTCCAGTTCACTGCTAAAAATATGAAATAGCGTAAGGCGAAGACCCGAGCCCTGCTGGCCCCCACTGGAAACAGACCCACTCGATGATGATTCTGCCGTTACAATTACATTTTGAGACCTGTCTGTTATGTGTAGTTGCAGTGAACGGGGGAGGAGTAAGTTGGAGCTGCTTGGGAGAGTTGTGATTGTGATGTGAGGAGAGTGTGTCTGAACCCTTCTCCCCTCCCCCCCCATGTGTGTGATGAAAGGAAAGGGGCCCGTGGACTGCGAGGGTCCAGTCTGCAGCATGTCTGTACAGGACTGTGCAGCTTGTGTCAGGAGTAGGCTACTGGGGTGGGATACGAGAGCAGGCTGGATTGAATGATGGGATGGGGAAAGTCCAGGTTTAGGGGTAGCCTGTGTGCAGGTGTGAAGGGGCTGTAGAAGGGTACAAAGTGGTTGTTACATTTGACAGCAGGGGCGGCTCCAGGCACCAGCGCACCAAGCGCGTGCCTGGGGTGGCAAGCCGCGGGGGGCGGTGTGCCAGTCGCCGTGAGGGCGGCAATCAGGCTGCCTTCGGCGGCATGCCTGCGGGAGGTCCGCTGGTTCCGCAGTTTCAGCGGCAATTTGGTGGCAGGTACGCCAAAGGCACGGGACCAGCAGACCTCCCGCAGGCATGCCGCCAAATCCGCGTTACCAGTGGGCCTCCTGCAGACAAGCCGCTGAAAGCCGCCTGACTGCCGTGCTTGGGGCGGCAAAATACATAGAGCCGCCCCTATTTGACAGGTGTGGTGTTCTGTGTGGGGAACGGTGTTTGAGCACAGGATAGGTATAGGTAGTGCCTGGCCATTACTGTGACAAGGCAGAGTGGGAGTGAGTGTGTCATGGGTATGTCGGGGCATCACTCAAAGAGGGCAGAGTTAAGGCTGTGTTACCTTATCTCTGTATTTCCTGGTTTTCAGAGGTTTAAGTTTTGCAGAGCCTGGCACAAGGTATCACTCGGCAGCCTGAACTCTGCATTAGCGAAGGGGTTTTTTCTATTTAGTTTCCTAGTTGTTTAAACAGAAACGTGTTTGTTGGTAGGAGCTACTGGTCATTTAGGCCGTTGTATTCTCACCTCGTTGTTAAGTTGATATGCTACTGTGCCTAGGTAATAATCAAAAGCCCTAGCTCTGATCTAGTGCTTTTCATCAATAGATCTCAGAGAACTTTAGAGCATTACCCCCATTTTACAGAAGGGAAACTGAGGCACAGAGAGGCAACTTGCCCAAGGTCACCCAGCCAGTGGCAGAGTTAGCAATAGTTCCAGTCCAGTGATCTCTCCACCTGGATACACGGTTGCCCTGTTATTCCTCAGTGCTCCCTCCCCTCCTGTATGGTTTGTTATACTGGAATGGTCTGGCTTTGAAAGGTTTGCAGTGCGTAGCTGCTAACAGGGCCCTAGAGAAATCCCATCCATGCTCTATGTCCCAAACCTTGACAGCTTTATGGCAGGCTTGTTACAGTAACTGACCTGTCAGCAAGTGAGAGGAGGCTGGTATGTCTCCTTCTCCACCCCCTGCCCACCCCTCATCTTCAACACTTATTCCTCCCCCTCCCTTTCCCGTCCCACTAAGCCTTGAGCTGGCCCTGCAAAAACCAGGGACATGTCTGAAGTTACTCCTTGCTGACTCCTGCCCTGCACTGCTGTGCACACGTCACAGACTATTACTGGAGGGCCTCATGCTACCTGGTTCTGTAGCCCAAGCTGCACACTGAGCTGGGCCCCTCACTCCCATTACCACACACACTCACACAGCTGGGACTCCTGTCCCTGCTTTAGCTAGGCTTCCCCAGCCATGCCCCTAGCCCTCCCACCCTTCACCCCTCACCCCACATAGGGGAAACATGTATCTTAACTATTAATTTTCTGGATTTCAGATGTTTAAATTTGTTGCCTTCATTCCCTGCACCCCAGATCCCAGCTCACATAGAGGTGCAGGGAGACGGACTCAGACATCCCAGGGGGAGCAGTGTTCCCCAGACTTCAGAGGATATAACAGGTAGGGGGCTCAGTCCCCTTGCAGAGGCATAGGGCTCCCCCACTCCCCTCACACACAAGGAAGGGGAGAATTCAAGGCTGAAAGCCCCACCCCTAACCCCCCAACTTCCTCTGCTACACCTCATATTCCCCAACCTCTCCTGTCTTCTCCTCTCCTACTCCCCCAATACCTCCCCCCTTATCTGAGCCTCCCTAACCCTCATGCTTCCCACCACCCATTCATCGCTCACCATAATACCCCCATCCCTCACTGCAGACCCAAACCCCTCTTCCCCCTATTACCACCTACTGTTCCATCCCTGGATACACCTCCTTTCCCAGTGAGGACTTGCATGCATACTTTCTTTTCAAAAAATAGTTTCAGCACCTTCTGAATATTCTGCTGTGCTTCGATTCCATTTCCCCAAATCAGAAATTCTCGATGACAGAGCAATATGCCTCCCTTTTTAATTCCAGATTTCTGCTCTGGGTTGTGTTTGAATTGCCGGTGCCTGGGGCGGTGCTCAGATTCAATGACCAAAACACACCCTCAGAGCCACCCAGGTCCTGTGATGTAGCGGTAGTACTGGTTTTCCAGATGGGTAGCCTCTCTCTTTACACGTGCTCAGTGTAATACAGTAGGAGCTAAAATGAGCACTTGAGGCTTGTGAAAATTTTAACTAGACAAGCAAAATCTTTTTGAAATGACACTGTAATTAGATTTCCCCCAAAGGGCCATCAGGTGCCATACATAATGCTCTGTCTTTGAGCATTGGTGCGATGAGCTGACCCTTGGTTTGATCTCTATCTTGAGCAAAAAAAAAAGATTGCCTGAATCTCTCAACTTTAAGAAAAGCTGGGAGTTTTTTTCAGGGGCTGCGTCTTGGGAACCCCGTGGTCAACTGTCCCCAAATTTGGGCCACTGACCAAACCCCATGTACCCACGAGATGTACCAAATTTCAAGGGAATTGGAGTAACCATGTACATTTTAGGGCAAATTTTAAATTGATGGCTGGATGAGCCCTCCGGGACATGGTTTGTGCATTCTGGAGGGTCTAGGTCAGTAACGTGTGTCCCTCTCCTAGGTACGCCATTGGCATCGCCTATAAATCAGCCCCAAAGAATGAGTGGATTGGCAAGAACTCCTCATCCTGGGTCTTCTCCCGCTGCAACAGCAACTTTGTGGTGAGACACAACAACAAGGAGATGCTGGTGGACGTTCACCCACAGATGAAGCGCCTGGGCATCCTCCTGGATTATGACAACAACACCCTGTCCTTCTACGACCCGGCCAGTTCTCTCCATCTGCATACATTCAACGTTTCCTTCATCCTGCCGGTGTGTCCAACGTTTACCATCTGGAACAAATCTTTGATGATCCTGTCAGGCCTGCCTGCTCCAGACTTCATCGATTACCCAGAGCAGCAGGAGTGTAACTGCCGACCGCAGGAGTCCCCGTACGTATCAGGGATGAAAGCCTGCCACTAAGCAGCAGCCAACCCCTGTCATGCTCCACAGTGGATCACAGGAAATGTTTGTGGGGGCTTCTGAAAGCTGGGTTGGAAAGCAGGCCCTGCCGCCAGATACATAACGCTTGGCGAGTGAGCACCTCCCACAGGAATCTCATTTTTAAGGGAAAAACAAAACTTTAAAAGCGATTGACATGAACTCTGTGACTGAGCTCTGTGTGTGCGGGAATATGGCTTGTGAAACTCCTTTGTAGCGGGATGGCGTTCCTACAGCTGGACTGTCACAGGGCTTGTTTGGGAGTGAGTGAAGGGGGATGTGGGCAGTGCTTGTTCCAGGGCCCCCTAGGAGTGTGGGCAAGGGAGGGGATCCTGGGCAGAGCAGGGTGTGGCCTGGTAGGGGCCAGCTTGAGCACCAACCAGCTCCATTGACCATCGCCATTTAGATGGGGGGCTGCAATCGGCCGCATCTCAGGAAGGATCCATCACATAAGCAGCGTGGTTTTCAATGTCACCCAGACAGGCGGCCGCAGCCAACCTCAAGAGCCATTCAACTGTATGCAGATTGTGAAAGTGGAACCCGCTCTAAGAGAGCCATCCAGCTGCTTCGCCTGCGGGGTGTAGCTGGTGTGTTTAGTTAACAGGGGCACACGCTTCCTCCCGCTCGGGGGGACGCTCATAGACCTGAAATCTGGCTCCCCCCAGTGCTCCCTCTTCTTCCGTTATAACTGCCTCCTTTGGGAGGCCCTTTGTCATTATACATCAGGGAGGCCCCAGCCAAGCCCAGCTCTGGTTAATATCTGATCTGTGAAATGGAGCAAGCTGAGGTGTCTGTCCCCTCCAGTGCCCATCTGGGGCCTGTGGAGAGCACAGGCCCCATCATGCAATGCTACTTCTTGAGGCTGGGCTAGGTCATGCTCCATGGTAGAGATGCGTCTGGCCAAAGGATGCACTGGTTTAATGTAGGCCATCCTTCTGGAAAGAGTGTGTGTTGGGAGTGGGGAAAGGGCCCAGTATCACCTGGTGCTGCTGCTGCTGCCGCCAGGCAGGAGGAGTGGAATCTGGCCAGACAGCACCATCTCCAGAGAAGCAGGAGAGAGCCAGTGGGCCATGGGGTGTATAACTACTGTAGTGTACAAGGACTGTATCCATTATTTATGCCTCTGCACACAGCCCTGATCAGAATTCACTTTCTCCTCTGTACGTTGTGTTGGTGTGAGGGTGACTGGGGGCTACAAGGGAGTAAAATCCAGAAGACCAAATATGAGCTCTGATAGCAAGCAAGGCAGCCTGGCCGGGCAAAGTCCGTCTAGCTCGTTCTCTGTCCCATGCTGGCTGGTTCTTGGGGTCGCCTCTGGAGTCAATGCAGAGCCGTTCCTTTCACTCTGAAGTTAACCTATGGGGCGGAGATCAGAATCCAGTCCCCGGACCTTTATGTTTGGGTAACTTTGCCCCCTCTCATGCAGAGACTTGCCCAAGGTTTTTGTTCCCCATGAATCCCAGCTGGTCTGACCCTCCCTGGAAGGCACCTTGCATCATCACTTACGCTGGGACCGAGCAAGGGCAAGTTCTGCTAATCCTCAGCTCTTCCCTTCCTGATGCTGGGGGGAGCGTGTTGCGTAGATAGCTGTGAATGACAACAGGAGCTGGGCAGGGGAGGATGGGCCTGCATGTGTCAGAGGAACCGCAGGTCATGGGGAGACAGTGCCCAAAACACACAGAAAGCTGCCTCGTGGGGCCTTTGATCTGAATTGGGAGAGGGATAGGCAATGTCTTAACTTTCATAGGTGCAAAGGGAATGCCGTCACCAGCATGTGCGACTTACGATGTCTCGGTTCCAGCTGCTTCTGCAGCTGTGGGCAGGTCTAGCCTGGGTTTGCAGCCTTCCACACCAGAGCCGTGCTGCTGCAGACCCTCATTCCATGCTGTGGACATGGCTGTCTGAATATCAGTCTACTGGCTTTTAAAGTCTGGTTCTTTCACACACAGCTGGTGCTGTTCTGCCAGGGACCCAGCATCCAACCAGCTTTTAGAACTGGCGCTAACAAAACCTCCGTATCTTGGGAAGTCTCTCCTTTGGAACGAGGTTTGGCTCTTTTGTCCAGCCAAGCACCAGGCTGGCAGTATTGGCTAGTGCCGGTCCAGGGGCCAGGGGCTGCGTGTGTTCAGTGTGTTCTTTGGAATGTCCCTTCTGTTAGTCTCTCCTTAGTTTTGTTGCATGGGGCCGTGTGATCCAGGACAGGAGAAGTTGCCTGACTGCCCTTGTGTGGCTTAAAACTCTGCTTAACTTTTCCTTGTTTCAAACAGGAAGAGACCTCTGGACCTTGCTGATCAGAAACCTACCTCATAGCCAAGCCTCCGGGGAGCAAGTGGATTGATTGATCCAGGGGTAGTCTTAGTGTGTGTGCTACTTAGTGTTAGGATGGAGTGGGCAGAGCATGGCTCACCTGGCTGGAGGGAGGTTCCTGCCTAGATTCAGGAGTGGAGGTCAGAGAGAGGGTGGTTTGGCTCAGATGGAGTCAAGTGTGACGTGTGCACTGGACCGTTGGCTGCTGTAAAGTCCTGCTGCTAGGCTTTGAGGTCGCGGGTTGAAGCCAGGCAGCCTGTGAACCAAACCCAGTATTGCCCCTTGTGACTCATCTGGGTTCACTTAATGCCTCCTTCCCTCCTGCCGGCCCTCAGCTATCCGAGGTGCCCTGACTCGAACTGATGTGCTCCCATCTTTCGGTTCTCTCTGGAAGCTTTCTTGCCTGATACAGGCCCCTCTGAAGCTCATTAAGCAGCCTCCCCAGCTCATGGACAGTCTACCGAATGCCATTGTTCTTTGGGGTGAGTCAGGATGAGGTGTGCATGTGGCCCCTGAAGCTATGTCAGATGAGATCTGTGGCTGGCTGATCATAAAAGGTTACCATGCCAGCTGATGTGCTGCAGAGCCTTGAATGAGCTGTGCTGATGGATACTTTTCATTAACACTAAATTGCCATCAGGATCAGCAGAAGATTGATACCTTCTTGCAGGCACAGGGTGTATAAAAATGAACCTGACTTTTCTCCCCTTTCAGTATTCAACATTTATGATGACTGGCTGCCTAATGAAAGGGTGTGTGGGGTGGGGGGTAATATGGAAAAATTATATGCCACCTTGTGCTATGTTGGGAATCAGAAAGGTCTTTTCGTTCCCTGTCTCTGGTCTAGGCAGCTTTCCTCAGAAGGCCCTGTGCTGTTTGCCCATAAATTGCAGTGTGAGATGCATCAGTTCAGAGCTGAGGGAAGATTTCTATTTGCTCCTGCTGGCCCAAGCTGCTGATGGTGGTGTGTGGGGATTCACATCGCCATTTCTGCCTTGCCCTGCAGCTAAGCCCAGAATCATTTTAAGCAGATAAATTGCCATTTTCAGGTTGATTTTTTCAAAGGCACATAATGCCCCCTTTGTACTGACCCAGAGTGTTCCCAACGGGGGGACTGCTTGTGACGGAAATTGTCTCAAACAGACGCCTGCATGCTGTAGATGGATTTTAACATTTGAAAAATAGGGGCCAAGCTTTTCAGCTGGCCCTGTCGCTGTTTAGATGGGATCGTTGTTGGAGACTCTGCCACATCCTTTAACTCGGAGTATAAGAGCCATTCATGTGACATTGCACCTGAGGAAATTGCACTAATTACATTGGGGTTCTGAAGAACTGTACCAGTGACAGGCAGGAGGGCACTGCGGAGAGCTTGTCTGGGAGAATGGAAATGGGAAGGCCAGCTCAATAAGCTGACTGGCCTGGGGTTCATCACTTGCATTCCTCTCTGCTGGTTGTTAAAAGCAAAACCCAACCATGTCTGTCAGTGTGGACAGTTGCTGTCCTGTGCTAAGTCCAGGAGCAAAGCCTGGCTCCTTCACTGCGGAAGTCAGGCCCCTGCACTAGAGAGCTGTCCTCTGCAGATGGAAATGGATCCTCAAAGCTCCCCTGTTGCATCATGGCCTTTGCCTCCCACCCATTAGCGAGCAATCCCATTGGTGAAAATGCCCGGTGTCATATGACGCTGCGATAGTTCCAACCAATCTGAGCCTATCCAGCCTCTGCTGCCCATGGTTGGAATTAACATAGAAATGCTTTCTTCCTTTTTCTGTCATCCTGTTGGAAGCAGGTAGCAGGATCGGAGGGGGCCGGTTCAAGTCATTGCAGGTAGTTCATTTGTCATTTGTATTTCTGCCTCATGCAGAGCTCTGCGGCTGCTGGATGTTTTTATCATAGTAAATCCATTGTATCTGATTTGGGATGTGGTGAAAATCTGATTACAGTGAAACCTGTCATACTTTCTCTTCATATGTAACATAACTGGGGTTTGGGTTGGTTTTTTGTTTTGGTTTTTTTTTTGGCAATTTCTTTGTTAATGTGTATATATATAAATATAATATAATATATATATATATATATATATACGTGCTGGCCGTGTTTGTGTATGGAGGAGCTGCTACCACATCTGACATCGCACTCATTCTGGTAATCTCATCTTTGGACATTATATCAACCTTAGAGGGACCCCTCACTTGAGCTGAAGATACAGAAGTCAGTCATGTTAAAACCAAAGGCCACAGCTCCCAGAGCAGGGTTCCACTCCTCATCAGTTTCACATGCAATCTTTTCAAATCA
This sequence comes from Trachemys scripta elegans, assembly GCF_013100865.1. Lineage (NCBI taxonomy): Eukaryota > Metazoa > Chordata > Testudines > Emydidae > Trachemys > Trachemys scripta. Next base: position 43,478,644 of record NC_048306.1, on the reverse strand, counting down.
CCTTTTCTCTGTCAATTGGCTCTCTTTTCTCTACTCAAAATCAGCTGGAACTCTGAAGCCACATCGCAGGCTGTTTCATGTCGGGGGTTAGGGGGAGGGAACGCTGTTATGCTGATATGTGAACTAGCAATCAAGATGCCTTAACTAATCCAAAGCCCCAGTAGCCACATCACAAAGTGAGGTAGCCCTGTTTAGACACTTTAGTGAGTGAGACGAAATCACGGCAGTAAATTAGATAATCACAGCGGAGACAATCACAAGAGTTTGTGTGAGGCAAACGTAAAGCTGAGATTCCAGTGCAGAACTCTGATATTGTATAACCAGGGGAGACGAGGGTCTCCTGTTATAATCCTTCACAACAATCCAGGTGCTTTTCCCAGGATCCCTTCCTAGGCACAAGAGAGACCCCAATTGAGCTGCCCTATTAGAAAACCCCCACAGCCTGGCCATGTAGGGCTGACTGGGCAGAATGGGAGTTGGGGGGAGCTGCTCTTGCAGTAGAGCTCTGTGTTGTTTGTTAGACCTACCCAAACACTTGCTCTTGAGGGCAAATCAAACTGTGGCAAGCTGCTGGAGTTTCCAGAACTGTGCACCCCTGTGTTACCCCCTCAGCCTCAGCAAGTGAGAGCGTTGCTGCTGCTAAGCTATGTGTCAGCTCCCTGGCACACCAGCTTGTCTGCCATGGCAGCAAACTCTTCAGGACTCTGCCCAGCCAAACCTGGTAACAATCAGTTAACCCCAGTTCCTGAGTTCCTCAGAGACGTCGCTGTGCACTGCTCAGCCTCTCTGTCTGTAACGCTCACCAAACCTTATCAGATTTGCTGCTCCTTTAAAGAAACCATACATAGCTGCTTATTAACTTAACGTGAGCTGACAAACCCTCCACTTCAAACAGAGCACTGAGTGGGTTTATGGTAAAAGTAAAACAAGTTTATTAACAAAACGGTGGAGGGTTAAGTGATACCAAGTTGAAAGACTAAAGATAAAAATGGTTGCAAACAAACAAAAGTAAAACACACTTCTGTGACTAACAGCTCTAGTTCTCGTTCAAGATGGGTTCCCTACATACAGCAACTTCTCCAGCGAGACTGGCTGGGATCCACCCTGACACAATCAAAGTTCTGGTTACTTTGGTCCCTCAGGAGACAGATAACCTAGGGGTTCGCTCCCCCTCTCTGTATAGCCCAATAACCCTTGGACATGGGTAAAGTGCATTTCTCTTGCTGCGTGTGGATGCCATGCTGTCTGGTGTAGACTCCAGGCTGGTTCCTCCCTCGCTGGTGATTTTCACAGTGCAAATGTTCTCTTCCTGCAACCCGACACAAATGGCAACCCACTGAATTTGGCCACACTTGGGTTAGCCTTTTTCCTTTGCCTAAAGAAAACCTGTTTCTCAAAGCCCCTGACATTTTAGTCACATATTTCCAGCACATCTGTGAAGTTCCATGTGGGTTAACTATACTTGCATCACACAGGAATATTAATGATCAGTGAGTTATTAGTTTTCCAGTGGTCTATTACATGCCATCTTTTGGGTATGTCCCATGAGAATCATGTGTCATCTGGCATTGGGCTGCGCACAGGGGCCCAAACACCTAGCTACCCATATATAGTGGTAGGTAACAAACACTTTCAACAAACACAACAAACACTTATCCACCGGGGGGAGGGATAGCTCTGTGGTTTGAGCATTGGCCTGCTAAACCCAGGGTTGTGAGTTTAATCCTTGAGGGGGCCATTTAGGGACCTGGGGCAAGGGGGATTGGTCGTGCTTTGAGCAGGGGGTTGGACTAGAGGTCCCTTCCAACCCTGATATTCTATGATTCTATGATCCTAAAGCAGAGGGTTTCATGCTGTGGCTGGTGCCTTGCTGGAGGGACTGTAGGGAGATGGATGGTCACATGGGGCTGGCTCTTTCTCCCATCTGCTCAGTCACATTCAAAGAAGGTTCAATATGTGCACATATAAAATATCCCCATGTGCCTTGTCCCTGCTAGTGATCACTGCTCTGGGGCTGGTGTAGGCTTGTGAAAGTGAAGGGGGGGGCTCTAGGAAACAACCTCGCCATGAGCTGTTTCATGAAAAGGGCTGAGAAAGGCTACCAATGAGCTGTGCAGAGAGCCCAAATTATGGCCCTGTGCCTTCACTGTGGCCAACAGGCTTGCATGGGTGGAACAGAGCAGAATGGGGCCACTGAGTGCACGAACGGCACCCACTGCTGCACAAGCAGGTCTGCACAGCTGGGCAACACAGGGGTGTTCTGCACCCACTGTGTGGCACAAAAGGGGCGGCAAATAGGCAGAGTTTTAGTTATCCAAATTGGAGCACAGCCAGGTAACCAGGATCTGCAGCCCCCTCCTCTCGTGGGAAGTGCCAGGGATTCACGCTCTCCATTGTGCATCCCTCTGACAACCAGCAAAATGGTGCCCATAATGCCCATGCTTGGGGCCTAGCTCAATACTGACCCTGCTCCCTGCAGCCCACCATGCTTAGCCCGTGTGCTGAGAGCTCTCTGCCCCAAGTGTCATGGTCCCTGAGCTCAGCAAGCAGATTGGTGCAATGCATGCAGATGGCCCAGAAATGGGGGGACTCAGAGGTTGTCATGCTCCCTGGGGTGCTCTGTCCCCATTTGAGAGGGTGCAGCATTTGGTTTGCCTGTGCCCAGCTGCTGCTGGTCAGTGTGGAGGGAAGGCAGAGTTGTGGACTCATCCCCATGCCTCTTCTCTAGTGGGGGGCTAAACTCAGGGCCAGCTCCAGGCACCAGCTTGGCAAGCAGGTGCTTGGGGCGGCCACTCCGGAGAGGGGAGGCAGGTCCAGTTATTCGGCGGCAATTCGGCGGACAGTCCCTTACTCCCACTCGGAGCGAAGGACCTTCCGCTGAATTGCCGCCACAGATCGCGATTGCAGCTTTTTTTTTTTTTTTTTGGCTGCTTGGGGCGGCCAAAACCCTGGAGCCGGCCCTGGCTAAACTCATAGGGTGCCTGCACTCCCCAGCCAGGACAGGGTCCTAGACCGCTCCTTTGGATACATTCTAGGCCTTGCACAAGCTGTCGTGCAAGGGCTTAGCTTTGCACTCGGAGCTGGGGACAGCTTTCCCTGGACACTGGCCAAGACATATGGCATTTAAGGTGCATTTAAGTGAGTCCAGGAGTCCGTGTGAGCCTTCAGTGTCTGGGGCTGGGTTTCAGGTGTGGCACCTGAGCCCTCAGCCACCTGGCTGGTGCTGCAGGAAGCCAGGGAAGAGGTGCAATCCGGGACATCATGCTCCATGGGACCAGGCTGGCCACTGAAACCCAACCTCATCCCCTGAACATGCAGAACCAAGGGGCTTGGTAACACAGGACTGGCACGGAGTTGTGTTCAGCGTTTACAAAGTAAATGCCCCAAACAGTCAGGGCGAGAGAGGGAGACGTCCTGGCAACTTGTGGTTGTGAATTGCCTGACAAAGCCTAAAGCCCTCGGATTTCAGCCCTGGGCACTGGTCTGGCAGCAGGCAGCTGCTGACCCATGCAGCAGTGACGATACACGTCACAGCACTTCCTCCTCAGGCCAATCTCACCCAGCTTCCTCATCCGCCCTCTGCTCTCACCATGCACGTCAGTCTCAAAGTCCCCGCGTGAATTGTTCTGCAGACTTGGCAGCTAAGAGGCTTCCAACCATCCACAGCTCCAGGCTTCGGGGCTCGGAGCAAGGGCAGAAGGACAGGACATCGGTTCCAACAGGCATCGCCAGCACCCAACCCCGTGATACAGTGGACATGTTCATGTGCCAGGGGTCAGCTGCCCCAGACTGACAGTCAGTGTTTGGGGGATTGGAGCCATGTGGAGACTGTTTGAGCATGTGCATCACACTTCCCCAGTTGGACCCAGCTTATGTGGGGCCCCTGCTGTCACTGCAAGGTGCATTTCACAGGGCTTGTTCCATGCTAGGGTGTGCATTGTTGCACTGGGGATGTGAAAACCCCAAGCAGTTGTTCTCAGCATAAGTATGTCTGCACTGCAAAAAGAACCCAAAACCTGCATCAGTGAGTCTCAGCACCCAACTCATGTGGCGTGGGCCACATTAGCAGCTGCAGATGAGATGCAGGGCATGGCTCATACAAACATGCGGTCCAGAGGGACTTAACTGCACATGCAAAGGTAGGTTGCCAAGCGCATCCATTGCACCATCCTCCTTTGAGACCCCTGGCCCACTGCATGGATAAGCCTGGCCCTGCTGACGGCTTAGGGTTTCCTTTCTATATAAGAACCATCTGGGGCCTAACCCTGTTCCCATGACTGAGATCGAGAGAAAAGGGCCCAGCAATGTCAGTAGGAGCCAGAGCAAAGTTTGAATTTTTTGATGAATTGAGAGAGGCCCACAACAGAGACTTCACCAGGGGTCCTGTACATCCCAGCTGAGCTGTTCTGGGGAGGGTCTCGCATGCTCTCTTCTTTGTCATTAAAACTGCCCAAAGGGTTCGGTTTTGTCTACTGGAGACTGGGAAAATGTTTAAAATCTCCAAGATTTTCATAGGATGGAAAAGCAGCTCCAGCCATCCTCTCTCATCAAACCATGAGAGAGAGAAAAACGTGGCCCCAGCTGCCACTCAGTGAAATCATAGCTGCAGAGGCACTAATCCCAGCCCTGAGTCAGAGAACTCCTAAATGGGAGTTCGGCATATGTCAGTAAATGGCAGTGTGTAAACACATGACGCGCCTGTCCTGGGCTGTTGTTACCATGGCTGCTCTGTGTGGGGGGGGGGGGGGGGGGAGGAGATGTAATTAAACGGGCGACATGGCTAAAACTGAAATACCGGAGCAAAATACAAAACAACCTGGGAGTGCAAAATCTGTCTGCCTGCCTTTAATGAGTTCGATCACTGCAGCCGTCATGCCAGGAGAACATAAGACAGGGCCAGGAATTTAGCGATGGAAGAGACGTGACAGTTTCCATCCCCCAGGGGACAATACAAGATGGCTGCATTTACTAGCATTTAATCCAGCCCTGTTTTACACAAGCCAAACATGGTGACTTCTGGCACCTCCCTTAGGACCGGTGCACCAGCTAGTCCATCTCACCACCAGCAAGTCTGGCCTGATTACACTTTACATTCGCCACTTTCCCGTTGTAAATTTCATCCCAGCTTTCCTAGTTACGCTCCTTTGTACTGCCTGAGTTAATTCCTCTCCTTCCCCTGGGGCTTGCACAACTCAAATAGCTGTGGCAGCTCATCATGTCAGTCTGCCTAAGTCACTGCATGACCAAGCGATATACAGTCAGTTCCTTAAATCTCTCCTTGTAAAGCAAGTCCACCAGGCCTCGGGCACGGCTGCTGCTCTTCCCCGAACCTCAGATGGTGTTTTGTTGACAGTGGTGTTCGGAGCCCAGTGCAGTGGCCCAGGTGCAGCTTTACAGACCTCGGTGGCAAGGGCTGACTACCTCCCTGCTCCATGATGGGAGGGTACCTTTGTATAGGCCAGTGGTTCTCAAACTTTTGTACTGGTGACCCCTTTCACATAGAAAGCCTCTAAGTGCGACCCCTCTTTATAAATTAAAACACTTTTTATGTATTTAACACCATTAGAAATGCTGGATGCAAAGCAGGGTTTGGGGTGGAGGCTGACAGCTCGCGACCCCCTCATGTAAGAACCTTGTGACCCCCTGAGGGGTCCCGACCCCCCATTTGAGAACCCCTGGTATAGGCTACGCAACATTCCATGGGCTGTTTGTGCTGTCATGTAGCCTTATAAATGCCTGCCTACTTTACTCTCCTTTGGCATCTCTGCTTTTGCAAGTTCTCTCTGCCATGGAGTCTCTTTTAGAGTCTTTCACTCAGCTGCATTTTTCTAAATTGATGTTAATTTTCTGCTCCTGTAGCTAACCTCTCAGAGCCCTTTGGCTGTGTTTCTAAATCTAGATTTAAAAATTGCCTGTGATGGAGAATCCACCGCGACACTTGGTAAGTTGTCCCAGTGGTTAATTACCCTCAGTTTTAAAAATGTACATCTCATTTCCCATCTGAATTGGTCTTGCTTCAGTCTAGCAGATAGACCTTCCTCTGCTAGACTGAAGGGCCCATTATTAAATACTTGTTCCCCATGTAGGTACTTATAGCCTGGGATCAAGTCACCCCTTACATCCTCGGTCTGGAGCATGAGGAGAGCAACTGTGCAGCTGTGGCCCACCAGACACCAATTGTTGGAAAGCTCTGAGCTCAGGCGGATAGTGCGCATGCATGCCCATGTGTGGAATACAGCTAGCGACCCCACAGCTCAAAGAACTTCCACTTACAGGAGAGTAACTTCCATATTGAACCCGGCCTGTGTTGCTGCTGACACCACCTGGCAAATGGGTTACAATAGCAAAGAAACACTAGGGGACTAGCCGGGTGCCATGCTACTTGCTATACGATTAGCTGAATTGCAAGTGTACTTAGCCATCTAATTGCATAGCACAGGCAATGTATTTACACCTTCAGCATGTGATTTCTTGAAAGCCACTCTGTCCAGCTGTAAGGCTTCCTGCTGCGTTACCCACGGAGCAGAATAAAGCCTGACTAATGGTGTGCTTGGAACTACGTCCCTCGTGTGATGGAGGAGCGAGCAGCAGGAAGAATGGAGGGGAGGGGGTGTCCTGGCTCCAGCTTGACATTGCTGAAGCTTAATGCACCACTGGGAGGTGCTCAGGTACAGGGTGATGAGTGTGGAGTAAAAGCCTGCCTAGAATCGACCAGCCCGAGGCACTGGTGTTTGGGAGGGCAGCCATGTGCATTTATTCAGAGGGGGGATTTCTCTCAGGACCAGAACAGGGGCAAAGCTAATGTTGCTGACTTTTCACTAGTGACAATTAAGCCATTTGGGGCGAAATGAGACACCCCCCCTCCCAGCCCCACGGTACAGCTGATCCCAACATGGAGCTGGGGGAGATGCACTTTGCTCCTTACTGGCCAGGGACGCTTTGCAGTCCCTCCACCTCAGGCTGGGGGAGGCCGGGAGGGGCTGAAATGCTGCCCTGGTGGCTCATCTTGGTGCCATGCCAGTGTGACTGGAAAAGAAGAGCTGCCATTGAGAGCACCAGGCCCTGTCCTGCAGGCCCACAGGGCTCAGAGGGCTGGAACAGGGGCCGAACTCGGCAAAGGTTTGGGGGTTTCCAGCCGATGAGCTTGGAGACTGCCCGCATCAGCAGTGGCCGCCCAGGGATAATTATAGGAGCATGGTGAAAATGCTGCTGGCAGAGGCTGTGCTGGGGCTGCCTGTGAGCACCCACTGCAGTGACAGGTCCACCCAATGGTGTACAGCATGCATTGCCTTCTCGCCCAGCCAATCAGTTCACTGGGATGGTGGGGGTGGGTCTATGGCCTTCCCCTCCCCATTTTAGCTAGCCAGCAGTGGTTGTACAGCAATGATGGGAAACTCCTTGCTTCCTCTCTGCGCCACCTCCTCCCCCAGGCTCACTGAAATCCAGGGTGGGTATTTGCTCCCTAAATCACTTTCTGAGTGCCACCCTTTGGTTACGGATAGATCCAGATCCCCCAGGGGCACGCTCCTGGGTTACACACACAGTGGCACAGCGAGAGGTCAGCACTTGGAGCGGCAGCTACCGTGCAAAGGATTTGCCTAGGATGTGGGGGAGGGGTGACACCAAGCCTCCGAGATCCATGACTGCTGCAGGAGCCTTGCCATTGGCACCAGCTAGAGTTGCCATCTTGGAGTTACACAAAATGGGGGTACCTACGATAAGCCTGAAGCCCATAAACCTGGCATAGGAATAGCAGAATCTCCCTAAAAGTGGGGGAGCCACTCGTGTCACCCATTCACCCCAAGGCCCCATCCTTATGCCACCTCTTCCCCTAAGACCCCACCTCCCACTTGGTTCTCTCTGCCCCCTTCTCCCGTCACTCACCCTTATGGCCAATAAAAAGTGATGGGACCATGGCCCCCAACCCCTCCTGTTCTGGCACCCCTGACCTAGATTGAGTCCTGAGCTCCCTAATGGCTTTCCCACATCAGCTGCCTCTACAAAGGGATGATCCTGGAAAAACCTTGGCAGGTGCCAACCCTTTCTCCAGCAGCCCGTGTTGTGTATATATAAATGGTAAGTGTGACCCAGGGTGCCTGGAGGCACCCTTCACTGAAAATGCCAAGGTCAGGGCAGGCTACAAAAGGAGAGCAGATACTCCCAAAACGGGTGGTTAACACTGTAATTCAGGGGTCGGCAACCTTTCAGAAGTGGTGTGCCGAGTCTTCATTTATTCACTCTAATTTAAGGTTTCGTGTGCCAGTAATACATTTTAACGTTTTTAGAAGGTCTCTTTCTATAAGTCTATAATATATAACTAAACTATTGTTCTATGTAAAGTAAATAAAGTTTTTAAAATGTTTAAGAAGCTTCATTTAAAATTAAATTAAAATGCAGAGCCCCCCGGACCAGTGGCCAGGACCCAGGCAGTGTGAGTGCCACTGAAAATCAGCTCGCATGCCGCCTTTGGCATGTGTGCCATAGGTTGCCTACCCCTGCTGTAGTTAGACTCATCAACCAGTCACAAACTGTGCTCCTGATCTCCCCCACAGTGGTTATCAAGAGGCTAAAAGAATAAATCACACAGCCCCCTTTATTACTTAAAAACTCTGCTCAAATATACCAAATGTTCTTCTGACCCCCAAAGGACCAACCACATTGCCAGGTCAATATTATGTGGCAAGGCACCTTCTCGGTCTCACCAGCCTCAGCTGTTTTTAGCCTTGGTGAGACGGGCTAGAGGTAAAACAGTTCCTCTTGGCTGCACGGGGGCAGTCCATAATTCTCTCAGCCAGTGTTTTGGGATTGTTTTTCTCCCTTATGGGAGGGAATGCAGCCTCCCCTTGCTGCTACTCACCTACTGGTAGCTTGACTCCTTCTCTCCCCCCCCCCCCCCCCCCCGGCAGGGGATGGTTTAAAAAGGTATCAGGCAGCCCTTAGTGGGAATCAGCTGATCCTAATTGATCTCTGGTAACCCCTTCTCAGCTGAACCTGATTGACCTGTAGTCACCCCTCCCCAGCTGATAGGGAAGGGGGCCTTTTAACTTTCTGGGACTGTTTTCTACCCACCTCCCCCTTGCAGCTGTTTGTCCAGAGTTTATCACATGCCACCCCCACTCCACCCCGCTCAACACTACGTGATTGGGGTACTTGGGTCGGCAAAGAGTGCACCCTCAACAGGCCATCAGCATTGCCATGCTTGATTCCAGATCTGTGTCGTACTCTGAAGTGGGAAGGTTGTAGTGATAGGAATCACTCTTGTGTTTCTTTCTTTGTTTTGGTGCATCCACCTCAGAGGGGCATGGTCCGTGACGAGGGTAAACCTCCATCCGAATAGGTAGTAGCGTAGGTTTTCTACGGCCCACTTTACTGCCAGGCATTCCTTCTCTACTATGGCATATTTTCGTTCTCTGGGCAGGAGTTTCCTACTGAGGAACAGAACTGGGTGTTCTTCTCTGACCATTTGTGAAAGAACCGCTCCCAACCCAATGTCAGAGGCATTGGTTTGTAAGATTGGTTTGTAACTCCTTCTCAAAGTCTGGAGCTACCAGCACTGGGTCAGTGCAGAGGGCAGTCCACGGATCTGCAAAAGCTTCCTTGGCCGCTCTGGTCCATCTTACTATGTCTGGGCCACAGGTTTTTGTTAAGTCTGTTAACAGACATGCCCTGGTAGCAAAGTGGGGGATGAACCATCTATAGTATCCAACTAGTCCCAGGAATGCTCTGACCTGTTTCTTCCAGACTGGTCAGGGCCAATTCTGTATTACCTCTAACTTATTCAGCTGGGGCTTCATCACGCCCCTCCCCACGATATACCCGAGGTATTTGGCTTCTTCTAGCCCAATCACGCATTTGGAGGGATTTGCAGTCAGTCCCACCTTCCTCAGGGTGTCCAGGACTGCTTCCATCTTCTCCAAATGCATCTTCCAGTCTGGGCTATGTATAATGACGTTGTCGAGATAGGCGGCCACATACTTGCCATGTAGATGGCAACAGCTTATCCATGAGACGTTGGAAAGTTGCAGGAGCCCCATGTAAACCAAAAGGAAGGCGAGTGTACTCACACAGTCCCTCTGATGTTGAAAAGGCCATCTTCTCTTTGTTGGCCTTGGCCAGGGGGATTTGCCAATAACCCTTGGTCAGGTCAAGGGTGGACAAAAATTGTGCTTTTCCAAATCGGTCAATTAGCTCGTCTATCCTGGGTATAGGGTACACATCAAATTGGGAAACTTCATTCTGTTTCCGGAAGTTGTTGCAGAACCTCATACTGCCATCGGGCTTCGGTACTAGGACAACTGGACTGGACCATTGGCTATGAGACTCTTCAATGACTCCTAACTTCAGCATTTTCCTGATTTCTGTCTTGATCTCTTCTCTTTTCACCTCCAGGATGTGGTATGGCTTGACATTCACCTTCACTCCAGGATCTGTTAGGATGTGATGATGAACCTCAGTAGTCCTGCCTGGCTTTTCCAAGAATACGTCCTGGTTGTGTTTGATCATGTTGATCACTTCAGTTCATTGGTCAGGGGTCAATTCCATGGATATTCCCACTTGGCCATGCCAGTTGCTTTTGGAGGGGTGGCAACCCTAGAATGACCACATGAGCTTCTCTGTCTTGCCAAGGTTTCAACAGGTTTATATGCTAGAACTGTTCCGGCTTCCGGTGACCAGGCTGTCGGACCTTATAGTCAACCCCTCCAATGACTTCTATTATCTCATATGGCCCCTGCCATCTGGCCAGGAGCTTGCTCTCAGCTGTGGGTATGAGCACCATTACCTGATCTCCCATCTGGAATTTTCGGATCATTGCTCAGCGATTGTAGTATGTCCGTTGGGTCTCTTGCGCCCTCTCCATGTGTTCCCGTACTAAGGGGGCGACTTGGGCTATCCGGTCTTTCATCTTCAACACATGCTCAATGATGTTTTTCCCTGGGTTCAGCAGTTCTTCCCAACCCTCTTTGGCAATGTCCAGTATGCCATGGGGTTGGTGACCATATGACAGCTCGAATGGGGAAAACCCAGTTGAAGTCTGAGGAGCCTCCCTTATAGCAAGCATTAGGTAAGGCAGCAGGGCGTTCCAGTTCTTCCCATCTTGGCTCACCACCTTCTGCATCATGTTCTTTAATGTTCTATTAAAACGTTCGACGAGGCCATCGGTCTGCAGATGATAGACTGACATTCTTATGGTCCATATGTGGAGCATTGCACTCAAATCCCTCATTAATTTAGACACAAAGGGAGTTCCTTGATCCATCAGGATCTCTTTGGATATCCCTACTCTAGAGAAAATTTGGATTAATTCCTTGTCCTCTGGTCTTGGACAGGGTGTTTCATAGGGGTATGGCCTTGGGGTATTGGGTGGCATAATCTAGCACAACCAGTATGTGCTGATGGCCCCAGGCTGACTTCTCCAGTGGGCCTACTAGGTCCATAGCTCGAATGGGACGTCAATAATTGGCAGAGGTACCAAAGGGGCCTTTAAGTGTAGTAGGGGGCCATGTAATTGGCATTCAGAACAGGAGGCACAACATCATCAGACCTCTGCATAAATTCTGGGCCAAAACAACCTCTGTAGAATTTGATCGAGGGTTTTATCTACCCCTAGATGCCCCCCGAACAGATGGCTGTGGGCTAGAGCCACCACACCCCTCTGATGTACTAAGAGCTGTTCCACGACTTGTTCTTGGATCCAGACTACTCTGTATAGCAGATCCCTCTTTATGATATAATATGACCCTGGGCCCTTGGTTCTCCCTTCCACAGGGACCCCATTCACCTCAACTACTTCTTTGCAAATATTGTTATGTATTGGATGATTGGCCTGATCCTGCCCAAAATTCTCCAGCGAGGGTTCAATTTGCCCAAACTCAGGAGGATCTATTTCCATCTCCCTCTCGGGGGCAGGGGGTCCCCGGGGAACTGGGTCTGGCTTCTGGTTCATTGACCCCCTGCATAGTTCCCTTGTCAGTGGGGCCAACTCGCTCCCCTACGAGTGTAGGCTTTTGGTTCTGGGCCAAGATTCTTGTTCTCCTCCTCTTATCTGCCCTCCTTTCTTGCCGGGTCTTCCTGGGCTTCCCAGGGGGAGAGAACAAATCCTGGGCAAATTCATGGAAGATCAGGAGGGTGCTAACTATCGGGGTCATCCCACTGCTGTTGGGATTATTACCTTCTTCTGACTCCCCTCCGGGGAATAGGCTGCCAAACCCTGGGAAGTCTCATCCCATGAGGACTGGATACGGTAGCTTCGGGACCACCCCCACTGTCACCTTAGTGGGGTTTCCCAGGACTTCTATTCTTACCGGGATGGTCGGGTAGTAGTTGACATTCCCATGTACACAGGATATTTCTGTGCGTTTTGCCTGGGATAGTTGGTCTTGCCCAACTAGTTTTCCCAAGACCAGAGTAACCACACTTCCCGAGTCCACTAACACGGTGGTCTCTATGCCATTCATATTAACTGGTCTAGTATACCTATGGGAGACCATCACAACCCCTACTAGATTTATTAGGTCGCATGGGCCTCCTAGATCTCCCAGGTCGCATGGCATGGGCTCTTCTAGGTTCAGGCATTGGGCAGCTATATGCCCTATTTCCCCACATGCATAACATCTGTACCCTGCTTGGGGCAGCCCCCTATTTTTTGGGCTGTTGGGCCTTACCCCCCCCCCAAGTCTTTCTCCCCCAGTCCCCAAGTCCCTCCGCGATCTCTGGTCGCTTTTCAGCCTCCTTCCTCCCCTCCATAGTTCTGCCCGTGGCTATGGCAACTCGGGCCCTCGGCACAGAGACTTGCCTCCTATTCTGGCACATTTCTTCCCCGGTGGTCCGAGAAAGTTCTTGGGCTGCTAGGTGTCTCTCTACGAGGGCAACTAGCTTGTCATAGGAGGAGGGATCATTTTGCCTGACTCATCCTCGTATGTCCGGTGGTAGCCCTCTCACGTACCTGTCCAAAACTATGATTTTCTCTATTTTCTCTGGGCCCTGGGACTTGCGGTGCAGCTACTTCTGGGCTAGGTGGATCGGGTCAAACAGTTGGGACCTCAGCGCTTTCCTGTCCTGGTATTTCCACTCGTAGAACTGCTGGGCTCTTATAGCTGTCGTCACGCCAGACCTCGCCAGGAACTCCACCTTCAGCTGGGGGTAGCTGCTTCTGTTGTCATGTCAAAATACGCCTTCTGGGCCTCCCCACACAGAAAAGGAGCAAGGATACTGGCCCACTGGTCTTGGGGACAGGCCTCCTGCAGGGCCGTTCTCTCGAACGCAAGGAGATATGACTCTACGTCATCATCCATTGTCATCTTTTGTAAGTAGCTGCTTGCCCGCAGGGGCCGGGTCCCATGGGGGCCGTGCATCAGAGTGGTCAGGGCCTTTAGCTGGTTCACAACCTCATGCAGGGAGGCTCAATCCTGGGCTGCCTGGCTCATCAGTAATTGATTTGTCTCCTGATGTATTCGCACTGACTCCTGCTGGGTAGCCATCTGAACCCTGGTAGCCTCTTGTTGGGCCGCGGTGGCCCGCACCAACGCCTTCACTACATCCTCCATTTTTATTTATTTTTTTGTTGGGGGTGATTTACCCTGTCCCGAGATGGTTTGCCACAAGGTCTCACTCACAGATCCCACATGTGGCAAGGCACCTTCTTGGTCTCACCAGCCTGCACTGGTTTTAGCCTTGGTGAGACGGGCTTGGGGTAAAACAGTCCCTCTTGGCTGCACAGGGGCAGTCTGTCCTTCTCTCAGCCAGTGTTTTGGGCTTGTTTTTCTCCCTTATGGGAGGGAATACAGCCTCCCCTCCTGGAGAGACTTGCTCCCTTGCTGCTAGTCTCCTACCGGGAGCTTGACTCCTTCTCTCCAGGGAAGGGTTTAAAAAGATCTCAGGCAGACCCTTATTGGAATCAGCTGATCCTAATTGACCACAGGTAACTCCCTCTCAGCTGATCCTCACTGATCTCTGGTAACCCCTTCTCAGCCGAACCTGACTGACCTGTAGTCACCCCTCCCCAGTTGATAGGGAGGGGGGCCTTTTAACCTTCTGGGACTGTTTTCTACCCACCCTCAGAGCCATTTTCCTGAGTTTATCACAATTAGTTTGGATCTTACCCATAATATCATGTTGCCAGCCAATCGTTTAGTATCTAAAACTAAAAGATTATTATAAAGAAAAAATAAAGAACGAGAGTTGTTAAGTGGTAAAGCAATCAGGTACATATATAAGACTACAAAGTCCATATATCAGGTTCTTAGCAGTGTTGGTAAGTTTGCTGGCTTGAAAGTCCCTCTGGAACACATCCAAAGCATGGATGGGTCATCCAGGCTTTTGTTCAGAGCTTTGTTTGTAGAAAAGTTACTCCAAAGGTAAGAAGCAGGATTGGCCAAATGGAGCTCATGCAGCTGCCCTTTATATTCCTTTTGCCATGTGGCTTGTACTTCCTGTGTCACAAACACAAGCTTCACAGCAGATGGCATGGACAAGTCTTAGCGTTCTCTGTCCACCGGCATGCTCCTACAAGTCCCGCTGACTCATAAAGTGTAGCCACTGGCTTCTTTCAGTGGATTCTTTGTACAGCTGATGACCCTTGATGGGCCATCAAACAGACTAGGCAGTGCTAATGCTAATCGGTCTGGGGGTGTCACCCAGAAACACAGCAAAAGTTTTGAAATACAGATATACCTGTAACTCACAATACAAAGGCGATACAAAGATATAAACAAGATCATCATACTTGGCAAATCATAATATTTTCACAGCTACCATACACGGCACATCTAGTCAGATTCCTTGCAATTTCACAGAGTGTTCCACATATTCCGTAGAGCATCACAGTAGGGAAGAGGCCAATAATCGCTAAAAGTTTCCCTGGGAGGAGACGCCAGCTGGTAAGGGAAGGGAATAAATGCCCAGTTCTCCAGGGAGGAAGCCACAGAAGATTCAGCTTGGGCTTGTTGAGCAAAGTCGCTGAAATATTTATAAAATGGACAGCATATGGTGCAAACCAACACTGTAAAATTAAATATTTCTTACCTTATTCCTTTGCTCAGGGCTTTTTCCCATTGAACATTAAAAGCCAACACTCTGAGACAGGCCTCAAGATTGTACAGCTTCCTTTGTTATTGGGACAAATCTACAGCGTGTGCAATAGATCAAACCGCTGTTGTCGGTACATAATTGAGTTGATACACACAACTGAAAAGATCTTTTGCTAGGGCGCTAATGGCACTTCAATGTTTCTATGCCCTAGTCACCGATCTGGCAGCATCTTACTAAACTGGGTCAGCGTCATTAACTCCAGCCAAAGCACAGAGAGAGGTCATGGCCCACTTTTCCAAAAGCAGCCTGTGACTTCAAGGCGGCGGCGGTTTGAGGTTCCCTGCTTTGCACACCTAAGGCCTCATTTTCAGAAGTGCTGAAACACCACAAAACCAGCTGTGATCGTTGTATTGCTATTTACTGCGGGGGTGGGTGGGGGAGTTTTTTAGCCTGTATTGCACAGGAAGTCAGACTAGATGATCAGAGTGGACCGTTCTGGTCTTTGAATCTAGGCATCTATGAGCCGTCCTCCCACCTGTTGCCTGCAGTCCATCATGTACATGGGGAGCTCGCTGGGGCAGAGACTGTCTTTATGCAAGGGTCTATACGGACATATTATAATGTAAGGGTGCCTAGACAAATGAAGCCAATGGCACCTCTAAACCAGGTCCAGAAGGTTCTGTGCTGAGTACCTAGAGCATCAAGCACCCTAAGTTACAGGACAGGAAGGAGGGATAGCTCAGTGGTTTGAGCATTGGCCTGCTAAACCCAGGGTTGTGAGCTCAATCCTTGAGGGGGCCAGTTAGAGATCTGGGGCAAAAATCTGTCTGGGGACTGGTCCTGCTTTGAGCCGGAGGTGGGACTAGATGACCTCCTGAGGTCCCTTCCAACCCTGATATTCTATGACAGTTGACAATTTGGACCTGGGTATATGACTCAAGATCATGGACAAATGACCAGAAAAGCTGGGAACAGAACCCCACTACTTGACTCTGCCCTTGGTTCCCAGTCCTACCCAGAGAGCAAGTATGCCTGACAGCTGGGTTTAAGGCCCAATATAGGGTTTGTGTGCGGTCACACACCTCCATTTGTGAAGATCATAACGTCTCTGTGCTCAGATTGTGACTGACAGTCCTGGGAAGAGACTACTCTTTATGTCCTGGTGCCATGGATCAAGGTTAGAGATGGTTAACACCCATGTCCCATGGCAGAGACTCCATGTGCTGTGTTAGAATCACCCCTGCACAGTGGGACATGAGATGCACGTATGGCATGGCCAGTGAGTCTGTGGAAGGATTATGACCAGAACATAGGGCCCCATCTCCCAGCCCCCTGTTTTAATCAGCATATACGCTACCATCCTAGCTCATCTGATAGAGCCCACCCTGAGTGAATGAGTGTGTGTGTGTGTGTGTGTGTGTGTGTGAGAGAGAGAGAGAGAGAGAGAGAGAGAGGGCTGCTGTGTCTAAGTATAAATGTGCAGATCACCAAGCGTCACTGTCTACTTCTGCCCCCAAGTCCTGTGTTAGAGGCTAGCAAGCAGTGACAGCAGCCAGGCTGTTGGCTCTAGAGAAAGCCCCCATGCAGTGCAGACTATGATAACATGGCATCTGATTGCTTAGTACAGTCCTTCCTATAAGGAGAGCTTGCGAACGGAGAAGCTGCAAGGCTGCATGTGTTTGGAACAAAAGCGAGACGGGCCAATTCATTGAAATGAAGGGCAGGTAGCAAGGGGTGGAGAGACGTGGCATTCAAAGCACCTAGAGACAGACCCACACTTCCCTCCCTGCTCTGGTACCCGACTGGGGAACCTGCTCTCCAGACAATAACATTTAAGTGCTATCTCTGTTAGGACTCTAGTGTGAGGGTGCTGCTTTCTGCTACTTTGTAGGTAGCGAGACTCAAACTGCTCAGAACCAGTGGTTATTTTCCTTGCTTATGCACTACAGCAAAACATTTCTGCATTAATGATTCAGACCATACAATCTGTTTAGGTTTTGCTCTGGGACATGAGCACTTCCATTCACTGTCTCCCTGCCAGTTTGGAAAGCTCAGTATAGTAAGCAGCAGCTGTTGTGATGCGGACAGGACCAGCCGGCCTATGGTCCTGGTGGGGGCCTCTCCCATGGAGTCAAACAAAAATAAAGTTGGCTTGTGTCTTATGTCCAGAGAAGAGCTTTAGAATTCTGTCTGAGCTATTTCTACTTCAGACTCAAGCAACACAACAAGCCACCTACAATAAAGTATCATTATGGGACAGACAAACCCATGGGAGCTAGAAGAAGGGGAGGGAAAGGAGAGATTACTTACCTTCTGCAGTAACTGGAGTTCTTCTAGGAGTATGTCTGCAGAACTGGCATTTATCAATTGAAATCAATTCAATCTATAGGCCTCCAACCTGTCAAGCACTTTAAGAAGTCTTTCTTCATGCTCCTTCAAGGTTCCTCCAAATATAATCAGGTCATGCAAATAAACTAAGACTTGCAGTAAGTTCATGTCTCCCACAACTTTTTCCATAAGACGTTGATATGTGGCAGGTGGTTCAGAAATCCCTTGAGGCACGCATTCAAACTGATAAAATCTTAATGGGCAGATGAAGGCTGTCTTCTCCTTGTCTTCTGCTCCCAGAGGGATCTGGTAGTATCCACTTCAAAGATCCAATACTGAGAACCACTGGCTTCCCAGTAAACAGTCTAAGGCATCTTGGACTCCAGGCTTGGTGTACTGGTCAACTACAGTGCGGCTGTTCAGGGTGCGGTAGTTGATACACCTCTGGATTTTCCCATTTTCTTTTCGGACCTCCACAATGGGTAAGGCATATGTGCTGCAGGACTCAGTAATTATGCCATTTGCAATCAGCTCCTGAAGATGATGTCGCACATCTTCCATCTCTGAGACAGCAATCTTCCTAGATCTCTCCCTGAAGGGTCAGGAGTCATGTAGTCTGATGTGCTCTCCCGCTTTTGCACATCCCACATCACACTCACGCAGTGAGAATACCTTGGTTCTTTCACAAAGTTTCTTCCTCAGGCAGTCCTTCCACTCCTCAGACAATGGCAAATCTCCAAAGTCAAACCTTGCAGGGATCTATTGCCAGAACTTGACTTTCACACTGGGGTCTGACAATGGATTCAGGATCAACATCATGGCTTGTTTCATTAGCAATCAGTATAATCACCTTTTCCTGGGCTGCAGCTGGACTCCACTGGGGACCAGCACTCCTTCGGGGAGCTCTCCTTCAGCTGGCTGCTCTACCATTGTCAATGCCCCTCTACTGCCTTTCAACTAGGTACTCATGACAAGTACTTCTTGCTCTGCCCTTGCAGGCACTACAAAGGGAGTCATGACCACGTACCTCAATACTCCCATTGGTAGCTCAGACATCTCCTTTTTAGTGCCCTCAATTTTTCTATAGGCTTCATCACAAAGCATATGGATCATCAGGGTGTTTAGGTATTGGGCCCCAGCTCATTGTCTGCACTAATCCATGAGCACCTTGAAGACACTGGAGTTGGTGCCTAGCAGCACAGACACATCAGAGATTCCTTTAGGAACAGGGCATATTAAGGCAGTGGTGTCTACCTCTTCTCTTACCCCAGCAACTGCCTCTGGAAATTCCAGATGCACTATGACATACCCTTGGTAGGGGTATTCATTCATGCTGAGGCCACACAGGCCAAGGTCTGTCAATGGCTGTATAAGCAGGTGCCTAAGCATCCATTAGTAGAATGATTGAAATATAAACGTCACTTGAAATCCAGTGTCAAGCACTGCTTTACATTCTGTCCCTTCAATCCTCACCGTGACCTATCAGTCCTGAGGGGATCACAGCTGGACTGTCTTTTCCAGGGGAGCCTTCAAGTCCTATGGGCCTGGGTGGCCCCCGTCCCCAGACCCTTCAGCAGTTCCTTGACCCCTCCCAACTGGTTGTCAGCTTTCCATAAACTAAGGAGGGATTTTCTTCATTATGACACTTCGTAGCACTGTGTCCATCCTGTCCACACTGGTAGCAGAAGAATTGTCCTTTCCCACTTTGCCCAGGTGGGATGGTGGCTCTAAATACTGACTTCTCCAACATCACAGCCAAAGGCTCCTTATGCCTGGAAGTCTTAGTTCAGTCAATGGTGCTTTGCAGCTCAGCTATCTGTTCTGTTAGGACCTGCACTTGTTGGGCAAGTTCCTCTCTGGTGCTCACCATGAGTGCACTGGCTATTCGCAGAGGTGCAGTGCTGGCTGGCTCAGATAGTTGGGCTTCCCAAAACTCACTGGCAGCCTGCCTTTCTTCCTCCTCTCTGACCTCTTTTATCAGCTGGGAGTAACCCGGGGGACATTCCTGTCGTTCTCTTAACTGAAGACGAAGTAGAATCAGGTTCTGATATTGAGTTCCTCTTACGATTTGAGCCGGTCTGGTCCATCTGCTCAGCAGTCACTGCTCCCATTTTGACAGCTCCCTGAAGCAGTCTCTCCAGCCTCTGTATATAGGCTGAAACCTTCTTGCCCCTTTGCTGTTGGGAATTAAGGAACGTACAATAACTGTCCTCAGAGCCCTCTATGCTCCCAAAGGTGTGCTTGAGGGCCTCTAGGCAGTCCATCACACTCACCTCAGGGTTAGTGAGCTTCAGGGTGTGAATCACATCTAATGCTGGGCCCCTGAGGCTCTCTACTAGACATCTTCCCTTTTCCGCAGCGTTTTAGTGGTATGTTCCAGCCAAGGTTCAAACTCCTCTTCCCCAGGTATTGGGATGAGACCCCCAGCAAATAACTTTAACTTACAATAAGAGCTTGACGTAGCATGGGACAGCACAAACTTTTCCAATGTTTGCCCCAGTGCTTTTGCCCAATCATTGTCCAAGTCTGCAGCTTCCTAGCTAGGGGCTGCTGAGTCTGGGCCCAACAAACCTGACATATTAGCCATTTTACAAACAGTGATTTCCTCAACATATAAACAGAATTGTTTTCCCAACTTAGTGAATCACTCAAGATGTGCTTTGCGAGGGGTACTGACCCAGCATCCTGGACAAGCCCCCCAAAATGTAACCCTTCTGCCAAGCAGAGCCAACAGCAACCAGGGCTGGGTTCAATATATAGTGATGTCTTTCCACAGATACAACACAGAATCGGCTCGAGCCCATACCCAGTAACCTCCGAAATTTACACAGCACCCCATGGTGCCTCTGAGAGGCAATACTTCCCCACTCGCAAGCACAGAGTCCGAGTATAGAAAATAAACTTTTAATAAAAGGAGGGAAGTAACTCAGCGTTAATTTGGAAAAACACCACAAACAGGGTTCATAAACATAAACCATGAGCAAAAGACCCACCCCCCCAAGTAAGCTGGGCAGTGTCCTTTTCCCCTCAGGTTCTTAAGTCCAGCAACCCAAAAGTCCCTTTAACGTTCCTGTCCCTTCTCTGTACCCCACTCACAGTTGCTGTCCTTGGTCAGTGTAGATCTAGAGTTCAGATGTGCATCTGCAGAGTTCACTTCCCACCCTGGGTAGAGGTAAGGAGGCACCTTACTCACTCTGCTGCTTTGGCACTTGCTCACCATCCCTCTCTACCAGCTGTCCTGCTGGCTTCTTGCTCTGCGCACTACCTCCCCAGCCACTTATTAGCCATCTAACTATCAGTCACTTTCTGTTGCCACCTGCTGCTCTACTATGACCTCTACACATCAGTCTCTCAGTGATTTTCAGGTCTTTGTAAGCTAGATAGAGAATTTTTCACTTGACCAGAGTGATTTCAGCTCTTAGTAATTAAGAATTTAAAATAACAAAAGAGGCTCCTAATGAACCCTATTTAACTCTTTCTTTGAACAAGGAGGATCCTTGGGAAGACTTTATAGCTTCCTAGTTAGAACACCTATCACCACCCTCCACTTGCTTTTCATAGGGCTCTGTCATTGGAGTCCCTGGCTTAATGAGGTCCTTTCAGCTGAGGGCGACCCCCTCATTTTGGCCAGGTTAAGCACAGTTCTGCTCCTCTTTATTCACAAAAATGCCAACATTGGTAACAGCATTTCACTACCCCTGCATTCAGTAATAAGGTGATTTGTAACCCACCACCAGCCAAAGTTGATCACTTTGAATATCTGCTTAGATATTCACTCTATCTGCCGAATATCTAAGCAGAGTAGGTGTGTTCATGTAAATACAGATTGCTCTTGAAGTCTCTCCTAGCTAGCTGTCAGGGAAGAATTCAGCAGACCCTGCTTACTTGCTTTTTTCCTAAGCCTGGGTTACCTGTGCAGATGCCATAGCACGGCAAGCATGGAGCCCGCTCAGCTGTACACTGTTATTGTGAGCATTACAAACACCTTGCTCCTTATCTTACAGTATTTGCTTAGCCAAAGCAGGAGCTGCTGTGTGGAACAACATGATGCCACGCAAGCAGCCCTGCTAGAAGCTATGGAGAGGAGCAATTTACAGATGCTGATGACAGCTGTGCATCACCTTGATATAGTGGAGTGCTGCTTCTGGGCTTGGGAAACAAGCACTAACTGGTGGGACCACATTGTTATGCAACTATGGGATGATGAGCAGCAACTGCAGAACATTCAAATGAGCAAGACCACTTTCTAGGAACTATGTGATGAGCTTTCCCCAGCCCTAAAGCACAGCAATACTAAAATGAGAGCTGCTCTGATAGTTGAGAAATGTGTAGCAATAGCTCTGTGGAAGCTTGCAATGCCAGATTGCTACCAGACAACAGGGAATCAATTCAGAGTGGGTAAATCTACCATGGGGTCTGTTGTGATCCAAGTTGCTAGAGCAATCAATAGACTTCTGCTAAGAAGGGTAATGACTCTGGGAAACATGCAGGACATAGTGGATGGTTTTGCTGTGGCGGGGTTCCCTAACTGCAGTGGGGCGACAGACAGAAGGCATATCCCTATCTTGGCACCAGACCACCTTGCCAAAGAGTACATAAACTGAAAGGGGTACTTCTCAATAGTGTTGCAAGCACTGGTGGATCACAGGAGCTGTTTCACCAACATCAACATGGGATGGTTGGGAAAGGTACATAACACATGCATCTTTAGGAATTCTGGTCTGTTCAGAAAGCTGCAAGCAGGAACTTTCTTTCCAGACTGCAAAATAACCATTGGTGATGTTGAAATGCCAGTCATGATCTTGGGAAACCCAGCCTACCCCTTGCTCCCATGGCTCATGAAGCTATACACAGGCAACCTGGACAGCAGTAAGGACTGGTTCAACCATAGGCTGAGCAAGTGCAGAATGGTGGTGGAATGTGCCTTTGGATATTTAAAAGCTCACTGGCATAGGCTGCTTACTAGGTTAGACCTCAGTGAAAACAATATCCCCATTGTTGTTGCTGTATGCTGTGTGCTCCATAATATCTGTGAAACAAAGGGAGAAATGTTTCCACCGGGGTGGGGGATTGAGGCAGATTGCCTGGCAGCCAATTTTGAGCAGCCAGGCACCAGGACAATAAGAAGAGCACATTGAAGGGCACTGCGTCTCTGTGAGCCTTTGAAAATTAGTTTCATCAATGGCCCACAGTAATGTGGCACTTACGTGTGTTGTTCCTTACCAAGCTATCCCCTTTATTGCATGTACTCCCCTGTAAACTACATCCCTGGTAACCACAGTGCGCTGAAAGAAAAAAGAGCCTTTTCTCCTCAATCCATTAAGTTTTATTGTGCTCACAAACACTGAGAGACAGCAAAGAAAAGTAAGATAACTCGGGGCAAAAGAAGGACAGTTTGCTTACAGATGCACTGCAATAACAATCAAAGGTGTGGGAATGGGCGCCTTCTGGTCCTTGTACCCTCCCCTGGAGTTGAGTGCAAGGAATACCAGACTTCGCCCCGCCCCCATGGCCACATCCTAGGACGTCTGGGAGAGGAGGATGTGGAACTTGGTGACGATGGCATCAGGTTCAGCATAGGCTGCAGCAGGGCTCTAGCATCCACCTGTCTTTCTTAAACCTCAACCAGACACCTCAACATGTCTGTTTGCTCCCTCATAATCCGAACCATCTCATCCGGCGTGTCACACTCCTCTTCCCTGCATGCTCTTCTGTCCTCACGGTTATTGTGCAGACTCTCTGACAGTGTCATCCTCCATGCGCTGAGCTCCGTCTTGTCACTCTTGGAGGCACGCATTAACTCACTGAACATGTCCTCCCGAGTCTTCTTTTTCAGCCTTCTAATCTTGGAAAGTCTCTGTCCTGGTGTGGAGGATGCGCTGACGGACCAGGTTTCAGCTGCAAAGAATACAAAGCACAAGGGTAGTATTAACAGTGCATACATTGTTTCTGGTGCAAGGTTAAATCTTTTTATAAAAGAAACACCCCTCAATGCACTTCCCTGCAAGCCACAACGTAATCAGAACCACCGGGTACTGCAAGAGTCAGTTTGCTGCTCCAGTCTTTTTCTGAGAGCACCCCTATGTAGCTGGAGTGGCCACTATCCCAATATTTTGTTCAGATTCAACATTAAAAATAATAGCATGTAACCCCTACAGTTTGTAGGTGCCTTCTCTGGCATCACGCTCTGCCAACAATTGGTCCTGTGAAGGGATGAGCTCCAGAGTTAAAAATAGTTCTTGGCTGTCAGGGATCCTCCGCTTGCCTGACTCACATTCTCCTCCTCCTCCTCCTTTTCCTCATTAACAATGTCCTCCTTGTTGTTGCCTGAGCTGGCCAGGGGCTCCTGGGAAGTATCCATGGAGCGTTTTGGGATAGTGGTGGGGGTCGCCGCTGAGAATTGCATGCAGCTCTTCATAGAAGCGGCATGTCTGTGGCTCAGAACCAGAGAGACTGTTCATCTCCCTTCTCTTCTGGTATGTTTGCCGAAGCTCCTTTATTTTCATGCAGCACTGCTGTGTGTCCCTGGTATAGCCCTTCTCCCCCATGCCCTGAGCAATTTTGGCACAGATGTTAGCATTTCTTCCGCTGAATCGGAGCTCTGCCTCCACAGACTTTTCTCCCCACACAACAATAAGATTCACCACCTCCTGTGTGCTCCATGCTGGAGCGCATTTGCAGCCTTGAGCGTAATGAGCTCTCTACGCCGATCAAACAGAAAATGAAAATTCAGAAGTTCCCGGGGCTTTAACAGGGGGACGGCTGTTTCCTGTGTACCTGGCTGAAATGCACTGGAGTTGAAAGTGCTCCCCAGAGCAGTCACAGCAGAGCACCGTTGGACACCTCCTGGAGGCCAATTCAGTCAAATTACACAACACAGTGTCTACACTATCCCCATGTCAATGTGTGGATGTCGACTGAAGTGCTATGCCTCTTGCAGAGGTGGAGGACAGAAGTTGACTTTACAAGCCCTTTAGGTCGGTAGAAGGGATTCAGTAGTGTAGACACATACAGTATTAACTCGACCTAACGGGGCATATGTCGACCTAACTTTGTAGTGTAGATCTGGCTTAGATGTGTGTCCCTATGGGTACTCCGTTTCAGGTGCACATAGGCTCTTGTACCTTGATAGGAGCTTTTTTGGTAGCAATGCCTGTTCAGCTTGTGCATGCACTCTATACATCCTTGTGCCCCATACCATGAATGTACAGGCGAGTCTCATCTTACGCTGGGGTTACGTTCCGCTGTCAGCGAGTAAAGCAAAAATCGCGTATAGTCAAAATTACATTGAGTGTAATGGCTGGCGGAATCACCTGCACTACAGGTATAGTATTTAAATTGTTATTTTTCTCTTTTTTTGTTGTTTTTTTTGTTTTTGCTGACCGCGCAAAGCTGAATTCACAAATGTTAAATGAGCATAAGATGAGACTCGCCTGTATAGGGCTGCAGGGGTGAACCACCCTCAGTTCCTTCTCTACTGCAAAGTTCTGCAAAGGAAATTCCGAAGCAGAGGGGAAGTAGGGCAGGTAGCGGAACACCTGTAAGGACACACATCTCAAAGAACTCCAGTTACTGCACAAGATGAGTAACATCTCCTTCTTATTTAAGTGTGTCCCTTTGGGTGCTCCACAGGTGACTCCCATGGCATAGCCCCACAGTGAAGAGAGAGCTTTGAACTAGCGTCTAACTGAAGGCAGAACTGCCTTGCCAACTGCAGCATCTAATCTAGAGGCATGAACCAAAGCATAGTGGTTGGAGAAAGTTTGTACTGAAAGTGCAGCTTGCAGATCTGCAAGTTTCAGCTACTGGAACATTCTTGCATGGATGCAGACTATGACCTTGTAGAATGGGTCAATATTCTAGAACAGGAGAGAGCAAACTATAGCCTGCGGGCCAGATCTGGTGCACCAGCCATTTTAAGCCAGCCCTCGAGCTCCCGCTGAGGAGCGGAGTCTGGGGCTTGCCCTGCTTCAGCGCTCCAGTGCTCCAGTCAAGGAGCAGGATTGGGGGCCGATCCACGCTGTTTCTGAAAGCAGCGGCATGGCCCCGCTCCAGCTCCTATGAGCCAGGGGGCTCCGCTCTGCACACTGGCCCTGTCCCAAGCACTGCCCCCACAGCTCCCATTGGCCGGGAGCTGTGGCCAATGGGAGCTGTAGGGGTGGCGCCTGCGGATGGGGCAATATGCAGAGCCATCTTGCCGCAGCTCCATGTAGGAGCCAGAATGGGGACATAGCCGCTGCTTCCAGGAGCCGTTTGAGGTAAGAGCCGCCTGGAGCCTGCACCCCTGAGCCCCTCCTAGACCCCAACACCCTACCCCAGCCATGATCCCCCTCCCCCCCTCCAAACCCCTCATACCCTCCTAAATCCCAAACTCTTCATCCCCAGCCCAACCCTAGAGCCTGCACCCCCAGCCGGAGCCCTCACCCCCACCCCCTCCCACACCCTACTCCCCCACTCCAGCCGGGAGCCCTCTCCCACACCCTGAACTCCTCATTTCTGGCCCCACCCTGGAGCCCACACCCCCAACCAGAACTCTCATTCCCTCCTGCACCCCAACACCAATTTTGTGAGCATTCATGGCTCGTCATACAATTTCTATTTGCAGATGTGGTCCTTGGGCCAAAAAGTTTTCCCACCCCTGTTCTAGAAGAAGGTTGAATGTTGGCGGAGACATAACATGAAATGGTACACCCAGAGAGCCCTCTTGAAAGCCTGTGGGTGGAGATTGTGGATCCTTTGGGTATGTTTGCAATTGAAACAGCGGCTGTGAAAGTTTCTGAATGGTTTGATTCTGTCCAAATAGAAGGGTAATGACCTTCGCACATCCAGGGTATGAAAGGCAGCTTCCTGCCTAGTCTGATGTGGGGGGAAAAAGGGAAGAAGTAGGATCTAGGGAACTACAGGCCAGTCATCCTCACCTCAGCCCCTGGAAAAATCATGGAGCGGGTCCTCAAAGAATCAATTCTGAAGCACTTAGAGGAGAGGAAAGTGATCAGGAACAGTCAATATGGATTCACCAAGGGCAAGTCATGCCTGACTAACGTAATTGTCTTCTATGATGAGATAACTGGCTCTGTGGATGAGGGGAAAGCAGTGGACGTGTTATTCCTTGACTTTAGCAAAGCTTTTGGTACGGTCTCCCACAGTATTCTTGCCAGCAAGCTAAAGAAGTATGGGCTGGATGAATGGACTATAAGGTGGATAGAAAGCTGGCTAGATCAACGGGCTCAATGGGTAGTAATCAATGGCTCCATATCTAGTTGGCAGCCGGTATCAAGCAGAATGCCCCAAGGGTCAGTTCTGGGGCCGGTTTTGTTCAATATCTTCATTAATGATCTGGAGGATGGCGTGGACTGCACCCTCAACAAGTTTGCAGATGACACTAAACTAGGAAGAGTGGTAGATATGCTGGAGGGTAGGGATAGGATACAGAGGGGCCTAGACAAATTAGAGGATTGGCCAAAAGAAATCTGATGAGGTTCAAGAAGGACAAATGCAGAGTCCTGCACTTAGGACCGGAAGAATCCCATGAACTGCTACAGACTAGGGACCGAATGGCTAGGCAGCAGTTCTGCAGAGAAGGACCTAGGGGTTACAGTGGATGAGAAGCTGGATATGAGTTGACAGTGTGCCCTTGTTGCCAAGAAGGCTAACGGCATTTTGGGCTGTATAAGTAGGGGCATTGCCAGCAGATCGAGGCACGTGATCATTCCCCTCTATTCAGCATCGGTGAGGCCTCATCTGGAGTACTGTGTCCAGTTTTGGGCCCCACACTACAAGAAGGATGTGGAAAAATTGGAAAGAGTCCAGCAGAGGGCAACAAAAATGATTAGGGGGCTGGAGCACATGACTTATGAGGAGAGGCTGAGGGAACTGGGATTGTTTAGTCTGCAGAAGAGAAGAATGAGGGGGGATTTGATAGCTGCTTTCAACTACCTGAAAGGGGGTTCCAAAAAGGATGGATCTAGACTGTTCTCAGTGGTACCAGATGACAGAACAAGGAGCAATGGTCTCAAGTTGCAGTGGGGGAGGTTTAGGTTGGATATTAGGAAAAACTTTTTCACTAGGAGGGTGGTGAAGTACTGGAATGGGTTGCCTAGGGAGGTAGTGGAATCTCCTTCCTTAGAGGTTTTTAAGGTCAGGCTTGACAAAGCCCTGGCTGGGATGATTTAGTTGGGGATTGATCCTGCTTTAAGCAGGGGGTTGGACTAGACAACCTCCTGAGGTCCCTTCCAACCCTGATATTCTATGATTATGATTCTATGTGGTTTTGGGGGAAAAGTTGGGAGATTCCTGCCTGGAGATTCCTAGGATTTCCTGTGGAGGAAGTGCAAGTTGGTGGCTGTGGTGGAGAAAAAGATTCTTGGACTAGAGGGGCAAGTTGAGACGCTACTAAGAATGAGAGAAGCTGAGAAATTCCTAGACCGCCAGGTTCAGGAAACTAAAGGACTAAAGGAGCTGACCACACAAGAATCGGTGTGAGAGGAAGTCAGCGAGGAGGCCAGGCAGTTTGTAACCACCACAGGCAAGAGGTCTTGGCAGCATTCTACCCAGCTGGAGATAGATGAGGATGGGCAAGCTGTGACCACCAAAGAGAAGAGGACCTGGATGAATTACACACAACTAGAAGTTTCAAATTGATACCAGGTCCTCAGTGTGGAAACTGTAGAAGGTACCTGTCACGATCGAACAGGTCCAAGGGAATGGAGATATGTACGGGACACATGTGTGGATGGCAGGTCAGCCCAATCTGTAAGAAAATCAAGCTTACCTGCAAAGAGTTTTCCAACCATCCAACAAAGACAGACAATCCTTGTTGGAGATCCAATACTCAGAAGAACTGAAAGAACATTCTGCAAGGGACAGGTGGACAATATGACAATGTGCTGCCTTTCCAGAGCCCAGGGCTGGCTCCAGCTTTTTTGCCGCCCCAAGCAGTGAAGAAAAAAAGAAAAGAAAATGAAGAAAAACCCAATTGAGCTGCCGCCCAAGTGCCGCTGAAGAGGAAGAGATGAAATGAAGGACCCGCCGCCGAATTGCCGCCGAAGACTACAACAGAGTGCTTCAGCCGCCGCTGAAGCGCTGTCGAAGACCTGGACATGCCGCCGCAATAACGGACGGAGTGCCGCCCCTTTCTATTGGCCCCACCCCTTCGCTGGTGCCTGGAGCCGGCCCTGCCAGGGCCAAGACACAAAATGTCACTCTAAGGCTTCTGAAGTCGATGGGCAAGGATCCCTTGGTAATGGTTCATAATGGCACTAATGACCCTGCGCTGCGGTATACCTCATAGATAGTAGATGGCTTCAGGGAACTCTGAAGAGATCTTCTCTGAGACCTTCCTGTCCCACGAGCAAAGGAAGACAGAAGGCAGAAGACTCTGGAAATGAATCACTGGCTAGGAAAGTAGCACAGGGTGCAGGGCTTTGCTTTTGTGGGACATGGGTCCACCACAAGGAAAGGGGGCTGTATAGTTTGGATGGTCTCCGCCTCAGCAGAAGTGGGATCGATTTCCTTGGGGACCAGCTGACGAGAATAGACAGGAAAAAGGGGAAGGTAAAAACAGGGAAGCACAAAATCAAGAGGTTGAGAACAAAATTAGTCAAGAAACCAAAAACCATGAAGAGGAGAAATTCTTGAATTGCCTATACATTGATGCTAGGAGACTGCTGTAACAAACAAAAGGAATTTAAATTGCTTATTTATAAGCATAAATTTGATCTAGTTGGTATTCTGAAACCTAATAGGAAGATATGCACAACTAGAATGTTAAAATCAAAAATTACAATCTATTTAGGAAGGATTGAGTGGGCAAAAGGGGAAGGGGAGGGGCACTCTGTTAAAAATGGCATTATCTCTTTCTGAGTCACTGATAACTCAAAAGAAAATGGTCTTGAATGCTTACAAATCAATGTTCTAAGAGATAAAGCACAAGATGGGGTAATAGTTTGTGTCTCCTACAGACCTCCAAATCACACTAGAGAACAGGATGACTGCCTCCTTATGCACTTATCTATAATGCGTAGGAAAAAAACTGTTCATAGGGACTTCAATTTGAATGACAGGAGCTGGAGGTCTCATGCTGCCAGTGCTAAAACATCCTTGAAATGTCTAAACACTATAGATGACAATTGCTTAACTCAAAAAGTGTTGCAGCCAACAACAGGGAATTCTGTATTAGACCTTGTCCTAACAGATACAAAGGAACTGATCACAGAACTAAAAGTTAATTGTGGCATAGGTACAGGTGATCATGATTTGATCACATTTATAATGTGCAAGCAGAATAAAGTCCAGACCAGTAATATCTATACCTGGTGCTCTAATAGACCAATTTCACAAACCTGAAAACAATTATGAGCCAAATCAGCTGGGGGGAAGAACTCAATCAGAAACATGTGAATGAGCATAGTGATAAGAACACCTTACTAGATGCCCCCAAAACCACAATCCCAAAATAGAGGAAGAAGGTCATGCTGGTTAAAAAAACAACCTACTTTAGAGGGGTAGTGAAGGCATATGTAAAAAATAAATAATATATAAAAATGGAAGAAAGGGGAAGTTGACAGTAATGAATATAAATCATAAGTTAAAAACTGTAGGATATTGATAAGGGAAGCCAAGGGACACAAGAAAAACATAGGGTCGTATGTGCTCCAGGAGTCGAGCACCTATAGGGATTGTACTCAAAGAAAAAGGAACAGTTATAAACCTTTATAACTCTGCACAAGGCTTCAACTCTGTTGAAGTTTTCAGCAAGTGCAAGAGGAAAGACTATTTTGTACTTAATCCTAAACAACACCCAGGAGTTGGTTCATGAAGTAACAACAGCTGAGCCACTAAATTAGAATGATCACTAAAGAATTCTGTGCCGCATTCTTGGGGGAGCAAAAGTAGCACCATGATACTAAGCTTTGCAAAGGGGATTAAAAAATATAAGCTAATCAAAGAGGCTCTATGGTTAGAAGTGAGGAAATTAAACTCCTTAAACTCAGTGTGGAGACTACAGTAAGCATTCATAGCAGAATCCCAGATTATCCCACTGCTGACTCCTGCAGGGTTCTTGTACCTTTCTCTGAAGCATGTGATGCTGTCTACTGCGTGGTCCCAAGCCTGAATGTCTACACCACAATTAAACAGCCCCTTAGCCAGAGCCCCATGAACCCTAATCAGCTGGCCCAGGCCAGCCGTGGGTGTCTAATTACAGTGTAGACATACCCTAAATGGCATTTTCAAGCTAGGCTGGGGAATGCCTAGCTCACTATTGGGACCAGTCATGTAGGTGTGCTGAGAGCATGCCTGACAGTGGTTACCAGCCAGGCCCTGCATCAGGAGGGTCATACACAGCCCGTTGATAGTTGACGAGGCAGCACAGCACCCACTCAAAAGAGACAAGGACACACGGAAACTCAGGGTGAGCGCGTAAGAGCTACTGAGTGTGAGCAAGACTCGAGAGACACTGACAGACTGGGGGGCATCAGGGGTACCCAGATAAGGCAGGGAAGGGGACATGCAGGTAGTCAGGGCTGGGAAGCTCTCCTTGAGGAAGGAGAGAGAGTGTGACAGATTTCTGTTACCAATCTGCCTGAGGCATCAGGTGATCAGGCTGAGGCCACAGGATCGTTAGGGTAGGAGATGAAGGACCACACCAGGTGACTAATTTTAAAGCTTTATTAATTAAATAACAGTGATGAGTGTTAGTGCCCGTCCCCCCTCTTCTTACGGTACACCCAGGCTTGGCCAGCCTTGGGTTGTGCATGTGTGAGTATGAAAGTGGGTTAGGGCACGGGCACTAACACTGTCTTCCTTCCTTTGAGTGACGTGGGGAGCACCCAGCACTCACCGCTATTATTTAATTAATAAAGCTTTAAAATTAGTCACTTGGTGTGCTCCTTCATCTCCAACCCTCACGATCCTGTGGCCTCAGCCTGATCACCTGATGCCTCAGGCAGATTGATAACAGAAATCTGTCACACGCTCTCTGTCACATTTTTGGTGGAGAATTGCGGCAGGGGGGGGAGGGGAGACCCCGCAGAACGCACCAGCTGGTCTGCCCTTGGTATTTCATGTTTGCTCTGCCTGGCACGATTGGTATTTCATGTTGAGGATTTTATGATTAAAGGTGTGCCCACCCTCAGCCGTAGTATTCCTGAGAAACAGAGAGAGGGTTTAACATTCCTCTCTCCATCCCGGTCCACTTTGGGCGGCGGAGGAAGTCATTGCAGGTGGGTATACCCCCGGTTGTAGACGTCCTGGGCAATAGGAGGAGGACTTAGAGAGCCTCGCTCCAAGCGAAAGGAAAAATCCTCGGTGCATACACCCTCAGCCGTAGCATGGCTGAGCATAAGAGGAGAATTTAAGGTTTCTTG
This sequence comes from Trachemys scripta elegans, assembly GCF_013100865.1. NCBI lineage: Eukaryota > Metazoa > Chordata > Testudines > Emydidae > Trachemys > Trachemys scripta. The sequence continues at coordinate 43,446,923 of NC_048306.1, read as the reverse complement.
CTCTGCCCGAGAAAGGTTTTGGATTTGGTATATGGACCCTCGATGGTAGAGGACCAAGTATTATGGAGGGAGGCTTAGCGTCTCTCCCTCTGGCCCCGGGGGGTGAACATTGTAAGCCCTGGTGCCGGCATGGGCAGCGTGAAATTTCAAGGGACTGGAAAAGGTCTTAGGAGTTATACTAACGGATTGTGACAACATGTTCGGGAAACAGAAGGGTACAGCTGCAGACTCGGGAGTCCCGCTGTCATGGGCGATGGCATCATTGATGGGTTCACGGCTGGACGCATGGGTATTAGGAAGCGTGGATACGAGAGCCCAGCTACTTGGCCTGTTGGGGTCAAGGAAGGCTGGCAAACTGGATGCCTATGCTATGGGGGAGGCAGCAAAGAGGGACGGGACCCTGTTGCCTCTTTCAAAGGGGGGTGAGGGCATCTCCCAGTTGGAGAGGGCTCTCACCAAAGTGGGATACAATCCCTGGGGTTCCATGGCAGAGCTTCAGAGAAGCGTGCATACTTGACAAGATTTGTAGACCGGTATGCCGAGTATGAAAAGCAGAAGGGTAAAAGCCTAGGGGGCAGCTGTGGGATTAATATGGACTGTGGCGGCCATGTGATATCAAATGTTGTCAGGACAAAAAGAGGAGTTGGGGAGAAGGGAAGAGGTGTGTACCTGACAGCTGGTAGAAATTGAACAATTGAAAGTGCAAATCACTAACCAGGCGGCAACCCAAGCCTATGCCCAGGACAAGTTGCAAGCCTTAAGACAGGAGTTCCAGGCGGAAAAGGCAGAACGCACCTGCCTGGAAGCACTGGCTAAGCAAGTACCAGTCCTTCAGGGACTCATCAAAGACTTGACCATCCGTGCTCAGCATATGCCGCAATGGCAGTGTGCTCACCATGAAAAGGAAATCGAACAGTTGAAAAGCCAATTGGCCATGCGTTCGGTCCAGGTGGCAGCCATTACAGCAGGTGAAGGGGGAGAAGGTCGTATGTACGGCACCCCCAACTACAAAGAAGAGCACCCCGTGGGGTGATTATGAAGAGGAAAGGGACCAGGAGGGGTGGGGGCTAGTTAAGGAGCCCACCCTCCTTGCTAAATTGGTAGTGGAACAAAGCCTGTGCCCATGGAAAGGGATGGTTCAATGAGAAAAACAGGATCGGACCCCAACAAGCAGGCAGGCAACTGATAAAGAAATTGGAAAACGGGTTGGAAGCCCTGACGGCATAGTGGCAGGAGTAAGGAAAGGAGTAAGTACAGACATGGGGAATTCAGATCCCTGAAATAGTACTTGGAATGGTGAACTCTGAGTTGATGAAGGTGTCATTTTGGAAGATAAGCAAGTGATTTAAGGAAAGAGTGTGAGAAGTTAACTCTGCAGAGGCTGGAGGGAATTAAGCAGTTAAACTTTGTGAAAATGTCAAAAAGGAAGTGTTATAAAAAGAAAATTCTTGGTTTCTTCTCAGCCATTCTGAAGGAAAAATGGGCCCTTTTCCAAAGGAATGTCTGTAAATAATCCAGGCAAAGAGACAATCTAATTGAAATCATTTGACTATGAACAAGTTAGTCAAATTTGTTAAAAGAATATAAGGGGGTTCTATTGGAACTTAACTTCCCCAAATGTAAAAAAGAGAGTGTAATTTATATATGTGACAGTGTACCCCATAAGGCTTTATGGGGAGGGGGTGCTTATAAATGTATGTATGACATAACTGGAATATGTTTTATGCTGCCTGTGCCATGTAACATATCTCCGTAAGGGTTGTGATCTACTATATCTATTCATCCTATTTGTACGTATATATCATTTTCTACTCAAGCTTAAGAATATGTGGTGTATGCTTGCATGATTTCTAAGTAAGCTTTGTGAGGCATTTGGTCAGCTTCTTTAGGAAGGAATTTGCCAGGTTAAGTACCTGATCAGGAGACACTTAGGGAACAATGCATCTTGGAATGCTCCAATCCACATGAGAAGTCTTCCTGGAGACATGCAAGATGCCATGTGGACAATGGCGTCGGCCTGCAAAGACTGAGTCATGCAGGGGCATGTGACTTGCCCAGGTGACTCCAAAACTCCATCTTGGAGCTGGACTTTGCATAGGAGGGAGGAGGGGGGTCTCCACCCACAAGAGAGAGTCTATTTAAACCCAGGGAGACCCCTCCATTTTGTCTTCAGCTGGCTAAAGAAGGAGCCTCTCCACCCCCACCCCCCAGGATACTTGAAGAAGTCTGAAACAAAGGACAGTAACTACAGGGGGTGGGAGTGATTGCTGGACCCAGGCTAAAAGGAGCTTAGCCTGTAAAAGGGAGCACTCTGGAACTGGTGAGGAAATTATCGGTATTCAGTTTGATTAGGCATAGGTTTGCGCATTTTATTTTATTTTGCTTGGTGACTTACTTTGTTCTGTCTGTTACTACTTTGAACCACTTAAATCCTACTGTCTGTATTTAATAAAATCACTTTCTATTTAGTAATTCACTCAGAGTATGTATTAATACCTGGGGGAGCAAACAACTGTGCATATCTCTCTATCAGTGTTATAGAGGGCGAACAATTTATGAGTTTGCCCTGCATAAGCTTTATGCAGGGTAAAACGAATTTATCTGGGTTTAGACCCCACTGGGAGTTGGGCATCTGAGTGCTAAAGACAAGCACACTACTGTGAGCTGTTTTCAGGTAAACTTGCAGCTTTGGGACAAGTGATTCAGACCCTGGATCTGTGTCTGGAGCCAAACAGGAGTGTCTGGCTCAGCAAGACAGGGTGCTGGAGTCCTGAGCTGGCAGGGAAAACAGGAGCAGGGGTAGTCTTTGCGCATCGGGTGGCAGCTCCCAAAGGGGTTTCTGTGATCCAACCCGTCACAATATATAACTGTAAAAACAGAGCAGTGTAGAAGGAATGTGCGTTTTCCCCAGGACATGTGCAGTGTATATTGTAGAAAGGGTAAAAGAAAGGAATATTTTAAGCACTCCCAAAGGGGTAGAAACATGTTCTTTTTGTCTTTCAGAAAATCAGGAAAAGCTGATATCAGCTGAAGAGCAACCCAAAATACCATGAATCTACTGTCACAATAGAAATTGTGTTTTGTGTTCTATGTTTTGTCTTGAGTTGTTTGTCTTGTTGCTAGCACTGCTGGCTACCCCAGACCTCAAGACAGTGGACTGGGGAGGATGGAAGTGTATGTTGGAAAAGCTGGGGAAGGCGGCCCTGTCATGGAGTGTGGGGGAGTCAGGGCCCTGCACCCCCCACTTCCTGCGATTCACTGTGACTCTTAGCCAGCCAGTAAAACAGAAGGTTTATTAGATGGCAGAAACCTAGTTCCAAGCAGGGCTTGTAGGTACCACCAGGACCCCGCAACCAGGTCCCTCTGGGGGGCAAGGATCTTAGACCCCAGACTTGGGGTTCCCTGCCTCTTCCCAGCCAGCCCAAAAATGAAACCAAAACCCCCTCCAGCAGGCTCTCTCCCCCTCTCCCTTTGTCCAGTTTCCCGGGCAAAGGTGTTGACTCGCCCCCCCCCCCCCTCCTGGCTCAGGTTACAGGTTCAGGTACCATCCCTCACCTAAAGTCATCCCCTGCTCTCCCATCCCCCATGCAGACAGTCCAGTAAAACTAAACGACATTCCCAGGTCAATCCGCCCCACTCCCTACTGCGTCACATCTCATTTGAGACTGAACTGAGCGGGGTCACTCTGACCAGTGACCTGGGGAAGTTCAGGGCCCCCTCTCTGGGCCAACGCATCTGCTATCATGTTGGCACTTCCCTTCACATGGACCACATCCATATCATAATCCTGCAGGAGCAGGCTCCACCTCAGGAGCTTGGCGTTGACTCCTTTCATCTGGTGTAGCCAGGTCAGGGGAGAGTAGTCGGTGTACACAGTGAAGTGTCGCCCAAACAGATATGGCTCTAGTTTCTTAAGGGCCCACACCATGTCCAGGCATTCCTTCTCGACGGCCGCGTGGTTTTGCTCCCGGGGTAGCAACTTTTTGCTCAGGTACACGATGGGGTGTCTCTCCCCCTTTTCATCATCCTGCATTAACACTGCCCCTAGTCCCGTGTCTGAGGCATCAGTGAACACCATAAAGGGCTTGTCAAAGTCTGGGTTTGCCAGAACTGGGCCACTGACCAGAGCCTCCTTCAGCACCCGGAGAGCCTCCTGGCACTCCTCGGTCCAGACCACCTTGTCTGGCTTCCCCTTCTTGCAAAGCCCAGTGATGGGGGCAGCTATGGTGCTAAAGTGGGGCACAAACCTTCGATAGTACCCCGCCATCCCTATAAAGGCTTGGACCTGCTTTTTGGTTTGTGGAGCGGGCCAGTCCCTGATCACCTCCACTTTGGCTGGTTCCGGCTTTAGGCAGCTGCTTCCCACCCGATGGCCCAGGTAAGATACTTCAGCCACCTCCACCTTGCACTTCTCAGCTTTTATGGTCAGCCCAGCCTCCTGGAGTCGGTCCAGCACAGGACACGTGGTCCTCCCAGGTCTGGCTAAAGACACAGATGTCGTCAATATAAGCCATGGCAAAACTCTCCATCCCTCTCAGTAGCTGATCCACCAGGTGCTGGAAGGTGGCCAGCGCTCCCTTGAGGCCGAAAGGCAGGGTCAGAAACTCATAGAGCCCCAGAGGGGTGATAAAGGCCGATTTCAGCCTGGCATCTGCATCTAGCGGCACTTGCCAGTAGCCCTTTGTAAGATCCATGGTGGTAAGGTACTGAGCACCTCCCAGCTTGTCTAGGAGCTTGTCAGGCCTGGGCATGTAGGCATCAGATACAGTGATGGCATTAAGCTTCCGATAGTCCACACAGAACCAGATAGACCCGTCCTTTTTGGGGACCAGCACCACTGGCGAGGCCCAAGGGCTGGAAGACGGTTGGGTCACCCCCAAAGCCAGCATGTCCCTGACCTCTCTTTCCAGGTCCTGAGCAGTTTTCCCTGTGATGTGGAAGAGGGAGCATCTTATAGCAGGATGTGATCCGGTCTCCACCCGGATGCCGAGCTTCGCCGGGAGGATCCTCTGCTGGCTGGTGAGCTTCGCCAGGAAGATCCCCTGCTGGCTGGGGGTGTCAAGGTGCCCTCGGTATTCGCTGGGCTCCTCCCCACCCTTCCCCTAGGCATAGGAAGGGGGGGGTCTCGGGAAGCCCTCAGCAGCTGGCTGACCACTCTCCGCTGGGACAGACACTGGTGCCTGCCTTGCATCTGCCAGGCTGCTTCCCTCAGAGACAGGGATCAGTTCATTCCAGCGATCTCCCTCCTCCAGCTGGGCAATGAGCTGTTCTTTGGTGAGCCTCCCACTGCACAGCCCCCTCTGATTGCACAGCTCCACCAGGTCGCTCTTAAGCCACTTAGCATACATCTTCCTGCTGGCCACTCACAGGCCTGGGTGCTCGCTGCTCCCCACAGTTTCCAGGGAGACCCCCCAGGGTGCCAGCCTCTGCCAGGGTCGAGCGGCAGACTCCTCTGCCCCTTGGACCACTCGCTGCAATCCCCCGGGGGACCCTGTTACTGCAAAAGTCTTTCTTGCTGGTCACACACTTCCAGGGGTTAATTGCCCCTGAAACCATCCCTCGCTGACTCTTCAGCACACCTGGTCCTCGTCAATCCCCCTTCATTTTACTGCTCTCCAGTCACTTACTGCAGGAAGCGCTGTCCACGGGGTGCAGTAGATCCCACCATTGCCACCAGTTGTCATGGAGTGTGGGGGAATCAGGCCCCGCACCCCCCACTTCTTACAATTCACCGTGACTCTCAGTCAGCCAGTAAAACAGAAGGTTTATTAGACGACAGGAACCCAGTCCCAAGCAGGGCTTGTAGGTACAACCAGGACCCCCCAGCCAGGTCCCTCTGGGGGGCAAGGATCTTAGACCCCAGACTTGGGGTTCCCTGCCTCTTCCCAGCCAGCCCAAAACTGAAACCAAAAACCCCTCCAGCAGGCTCTCTTCCCCTCTCCCTTTGTCCAGTTTCCCGGGCAAAGGTGTTGACTCGCGCACACACACACCCTTCCTGGCTTAGGTTATAGGCTCAGGTACCCTCACCTAAAGTCATCCCCTGCTCTCCCATCCCCCATTCAGACAGTCCAGTAAAACTAAACGACATTCCCAGGTCAATCCACCCCACTCCCTATTGCATCACAGGCCCACTCTCTGGATGTCAAGTGGGTGGGTCCCTATCCCATTGTGAATTGCATCTCCCTGGTAGTGTACCAGCTTCAGCTACCAGGCAAACTAAAATGGGCGCATGCCGGTCAGCTCAAAACATATTTTTCCCTCTGTTTCTGGTCATGGCATCGTGGGCCTCGATTGTGGACCTGCCATCTGCCTGAACTATCCGGGTTTCTGTTTATGGGATTATCTGGATAATTATGAGGAGGGAAAATACCTCCAGAGGCTCTCCCTGTTTTGAGCTGCAGACAGGGCCCGAGACACAATGTGACATAAGGCTGGAGGGGAGGAGCCATGGAGGCAATGCATAGTCCGGATAGACACAGTAGGGCCACAGCAAAATACCTCATGGGTGGCCCCAGACCTTCCAAGGATCCCAGAGGGACAAATCCTGTTTCTCATGTGGTGGCCTGGGGCGGAATGAGAAACCCTTTGGCAAGCAATAGCAGTCCCTGGATGCAATATTGTTGTTGTGACCTCCTAAACCAGGCAAACAGCATCCATGATGGAAGCCAGGAAGGGCTGTAATGGGACGGCTAGTAACTTTGAGAGTTTTTGCATGTGCCTCAGTTTCCCCAATAGGTGCATTTACACCTATACTCTTTTTCTTTCCCTTCTGCTTTGTTAACAGGACAGGCAGTAATAGTGAGAGCCCAGGGACACCCCCAAACAGGAGTGGTGGGACCGCTCTTGCTGTTTCAAGCCCGCAGAATCCTTTATTGTGATACAATGTATGTATGGTGGCATATTTTTAAGGGACTCCTTGGGTTTCCGATGTTTTTGTCCTCCTCTGTTAATTTTACCATTATCCAAAATTGGGTGGTGGAAGAAGAGGTCTATTGTCCATTGGCAAGGGGGCAGTTGCGGTGCATCATCGTGGGAATGTGGCACTGCGTATTACCTGGGTGTTTTTCCAGAGGCGGCCCCCTGCCGAGAGCCCCAAGTCCCCTGGCCCTGCATATCCCTCCCCAATTGGATCCCAGATGGGATTAATCCAGAAGGGCTCCTTACCTCGCCAGGGAACACCACATGATACAACACTTTGTCCCATCACTGCCTGAACCCCCATCCCAAAGAGTTTGTTTCCACCTGGGAACAATGGCCCCTACCTTTGGAGGAGGAAGATCTCCATCCATACTGCCTGCGCTTATGGTTCCACTGGGAAGGGGAAATCTGGGAATGATGGCTCGGGTGGACCACCGATGAGAAGGTATATGAGTAGGTTTTCAATGTCACAGAGGTATTGGTACCCGGATGGTGTAGGGTTCAACCTAACCCCCACAATTCCAAATGTTGGTATATCACGCATATCACCCACTCAGACACACACACGTCCCACCAATGTGAGGAGGTAAATATTACCTACCCCGAACGCTTTCCAGCATCCCGTCTAAATTGTAATTGTAGCCTCCTCCACCTAGCCCCTAGTCTTCAGGGAATGACTCTAGGAAGGCACCGCCACATCTCCCCCCACCAGCGGAGGTGGCAGATTTTACCAGCCACCAAATGAGAGGCAGCCACTCAACGATGGAGCCTCCTCAGTGCCACCTTTACCTGCCCCTGACACACTATCAGGTCCCCACCTTCCTCCCCAATTGTACCAGGGGGGTCACCCTCCAACTTGCCCTCCTTAGACAGACGTTGTCCTTGTCCCCCCGAAGAAGGCAGACCTTAGTGAGCTCGTTGTGGGATGGGGCCAATATGGCAGCTAGTATTTGGAACATTCAGCAAGGGGCCCTGAGAGATGAACGGTTTGGACCATTGGTACAGGCCATGGGGTTGGTTACAAGTGCGGATCTCACCCACCTTACAGTGGCCACCTCCACCCTTAGGCACACTGCCGAATTGGCCCTCCACATGCAGAACACCTTATGGGGATTGATTGAGATCATAATTGAGGCCGGGGATCAACTAGCATGGGATTCGGTGTGCTCCCAGTTCCAACAATATTTGACCCAACAAGTTCAGAGCATCCAGGAGGATGTGCTCTATGGAGCCTGGCCTGGGGAAATCCATTTCCACTCAGGGATTCCCTGGGAGCAATGGCCTTTTCGCTGTTCCTGGAAGCTCACTAACTGGAAGTACACAGGCATAGCCTGCTCCTTCACGGCCTTTGGTCCCATGAAAGGGATGTGGACCCCTGATATAAAAATCCAACCAGGCCTTTGGGAAGGCTGCCTTTGGGATTGGGTGGTCCATCGTGATGTGTGGGAGGTGGCTCTCCCCAATGACACGGCTAAGTGGTATGTGCTCATGGCAGCCCCTGACATATGGATTGCAGAGGGCAACACCTGGCAGCTATGGCCTATGGAGCCCCCTCAAATGATGTGTAAAGAAAAGGTAATGCCAGTCTGCTTTTATGAGGTGGGTCAACACATCTGCTGGGCAGGGGAGGCATCGGGATATGCCCCCACTTAGGCACATCTGTTCACCAATACCTCCACGTGTGTTTGGCGAGCCACCTACCCTAGGGTGCCCCCCGAGTTGCAATTGCAATCTCGAACGCAAAATTTTTCAGTGCATTGGCCCGCGGTTATTCAAAGTAGTGTTAATGTTTCTAATTATATTGTATTTAATTTTTCATGGGTTACGTCCAATATATTTCTTCCATTGACGCACACCCAGGAACAACTGACCGTGTTCCAGACAGATGCCTCCTCCCTTACAGTGTTGCAGCACACATTTAATCTGGAGAAAGCTGCCTTTATCACAGCCATCTAGATGGGACATCTTTGCCAACAAGGGGCTGTGCTATGCTATGTTACTAATGAAGCCAGAAGCCACTACTGGCTGGTGTATGCAATTGTTGCCGCCCTAACACTTTTGTTTGTGCTGTATTGCTGTTGGTGTCGGAGGCCAACGGTGACCCTAGCCATCGTGTCAGAGAGAGGGTGGAAACCTAAGTGGTGACCCCTCACAACAGAATGTTGATTCGGGGTCAAGGGGGGGGACTGTCACAATAAAATTGCTCCCCCCATGGGGTCCCCTGGGTAAGCACCAGCATTGTATATTGCTAATGCTTTGAGATGCACTGGAAAGGATTTCGGGGAGGGCTGAAGGAATGAGTGTGGAGTGAAAGGTTCCTTTGCAGGTTGTGAGAGGCCGAAGGGGGAGGAAGGGAGAAGAGAACGGGTTAACTCGATGCCTCAGCTCAGTCTGAAGATAAGATGCGGGCTCCAGTCCAAGGTCACAGTGCTCAAACAGACTCTATGCAGCCAAGAAGCCTGCAGCCATATCTGTATCTTACCCAACCCCCAGCCAACCGTGAGAAAAGAGAAGTAAGCTGAACAAGACTGCAGGAGATTGCAAAAACCATTGAGATGGTGAAGGCCAGTGAGGGGGAAAAACAACAGTTTCGTGTCCCTGAAGCCGGTGTGTTTTGGGAAAGCTGAGGAAGCCACGGAAGGCCGGTTTGGACTGGTACAAAGAGCATGGGGGACAGAGGTCCCTGAATGAAATGCCCCCAAAAGACCCCAGGACTTAAAACCCTCCTGAGAGCTGAAGCAAATCGGAGATCAACAGCGGACCCTGGACAGCCTGTGCACAGGACAGAACTCTCGTCCACCCTTCCCCCTCTTCTTCTTATGTTACACCCAGGCTTGGCCAGCCTTGGGTCGTGCGTGTGTGAGTATGAAAGTGGGTTAGGGCACGGGCACTAATGCTTTTTTCCTTCCTCTGAGTGACGTGGGGAGCACCCAGCACTCACCGCTGTTTTTTAATTAATAAAGCTTTAAAATTAGTCTCTTGGTGTGCTCTTTCATCTCCTCCCCTAACGATCCTGCAGTCTCAGCCTGATCACCTGACGCCTCAGGCAGATTGGTAACAGAAATCTGTAACAAGAGGGCCGGGTCAGGGCTAGAGCGAAGGGATGCTCACCAGAGGGTGGAAGCAGGAATGGAGAGGACTGGGCTGCAGGGGAGGGAGGGAAGAGGTTGGAGAGGAGGAACAATGTTCGGCACCTACGTGTGCTGTGCAGCAGCTTGTGCAGGAGACAGACTGAGGGGAGGTGGGGGGGCTCAGCCAGAGGGGCTGGGGCCTCACCCTTACCCCTCCCACCCCACACCCTGGTTCCTATCTACAAAATACACAGCTCAGACAAGGAGCTGGAATCGGGCAGGTTTTCCCAGAACTAGCTAACTCGGGAGGGTGGAAGACCACGAGTGTCAATGAAGCCATCCTGCACTAGGCCTAAATGAACCAAACTCCTTCCATTTTTAAACTCTAATCGACCTCAGAAGCCAGATGCAGAAATTGGAATGTGTAACAATTTATCAGGTGCAGCACCGCTCATATTGGTACCAAGCGGTAATAATGAGGCCTGCATACTTCTGGCTGAAAGGCAAGATAACAAATCAAAGGAAAGGGACAAGATAATAATTCAAGGAGAAGTTACTAACAAGCTGGACTTATAGCCGCCAAGATGACTTAACTGCTTAAATGTAATTGCTTGCTACTTCCTTAATGTAAACTATTATAGGAGGAGGGAGGGGGGGGGGGGATGAAGCCTAGCTGCAAAAAGAATAAAAAGGGAAAACTGCTTGTCTCAGTGTACTTGATCTGAGATGTGCCAGTCTCCTTGCACCGCTTTGAGATCTCAAATAAACTTTGATTGCTTCTCCACCTTGGTGTGTTCACTGGTGTGAAGCACACCGGGCAACGAACCCCACTGTTGCTTTCCTCGGGCACTCTGTGCCGGCAACAGTTTTGGCGCCCAACATGGGGCTCGAGGCTGAAATTTAGCCTTGCCCGGACCCCTCTCGAGGGTTGATGGATTGCGGCGATGACCGACGCCCAGCGCGTACCGGTGACTTCATCGGGGGCCTCGGCGGAGATGCGGTTTGGTCGACCCCGGAGGGCACAACGGTACAATGCGCTCGTACAGTGGAGAAGTGGCTGCGGGTGACGGTGGGGAACCGGTCCCGTGGATAGGGTGACGGTGCGAAACCGGACCCTTGGATAAGGTAGGAACAGTCCAGTGGTGTGGACTTTTACCTGTCTTGACCTGGGGACGCCCAGTGTCTCCCTAGGGTATGGGGCAGGGACAGAATACTCTAGGCAGGGCAAGGTGTACGCCCTTAGAATGCATTCTGGTGAACTGGAAAGTGTTTGAATCGGATCCATTGACTAAAAGTAAACTAAAAAGGTTCTGTACAGTAGACTGGCCTCATTACCAGCTAGAGGACCAGGAAAGGTGGCCACCGGAAGGATCACTTAATTATAATACGATCCTTCAGTTACTTCTGTTTTGTCAGCGAATGGGTAAATGGAATGAACATATGTATCTACAGATGTTTATGTTGCTAAGAGATAGGTCAGATCTTTTGCAGAGGTGTAATTTAATCCCGGCAGGACTGGCAGTGGCTAATATTAGTCCTTCAAACCCCTCCCCCGTTGTGATGGTGGAGCCGGTGTCCCCTTCGGCTTCAACACCCCCACCATATGAAGACAAGGTGCCACAGGTCCCAGAGATTGCCCCCTCGGTGGGATTCTATCCATTGATTACTGAGACTAGGATAGCCTGTCCTGAAGCAAACAATCGCCCGGACACTACCATGCAGTCTATACGCATGTGCCTTTTAACCCGGTGGACCTTTAAGGCACAGGCAGGGGAATTCTCCACGAACCCAAGCAAGTTTATCTCGCACGCCTTTGAGGGGTGCCTGGCTAGCCATAAGCCTGACTGGGATAATTGTAATGTCCTTATGCGGACCCTGCTGTCTGAGGTGGAGCGTAATCAGGTCGTGTCAAAGGCACGGGAGGAGGCACAGCATAGACATGAGGGAAACGCTGCTGCAGACCAGGTCCCTATAGCAGACCCCCAGTGGAATCCTAATGAGCCTCAGGATCAGACCCGCCTCAATATGTATAAAGAACTGCTTTTACATGGTCTCCGACACTCGGCTGTCCGACATAACAATTGGGCAAAGCCATATGAGCTAGTACAGGAGCCAAAAGAAAGTCCGGTTGCTTTTCTGCAGCGTATTCGGGATACCATCAGGCAAACTACTAATGCCAATCCCAATGATCCGGCCAATGAGGCAATTATAAAGGGTATCTTTACCAGCCATGCCGCCCCTGATATTAAAAGGAAACTACAGAAAAAGGAGGATTTGATGGGCATGACCATGGCACAAATTCTGGAAACTGCAAACAGGGCTTACAGCCTTAGGGAGGGAGAAAAGGAAAAGAGGCAAGTGAAAATGATGGTCGCAGCAGTACAGGCCAATGGCAGGGGAAAGTTTCAGGAAGCTGGAAGGGGCCGGGGAATGAGAGGCCGTGGACATGGGTGCCCTGGCTCACAGGAAAGGTGTCTGGGTCGCAACCAGTGTGCCATATGCCGGAAGGAGGGACATTGGAAAAATGAGTGCCCCGAAAGGGAAGGTACCCCTATGATGGCAGCGGAGGATCAGGAATAGGGGTGTCAGGGGAGACGGACTATCCTGCCCCCGGAACCCCGAGTAAAAATGCGGGTGGGAGATTCGGACATAGACTTTTGAATAGACTCTGGAGCGGCACAAACCGCCATAAACCAACGCCTTCAGCTGCCCATGGCAGACTCCCTCACTGTGGTGGGTGCCACAGGAAAAGGAACCAAGTGCCCAGTGTATGCCCCAGCGGAATGTGCTTTGGGAAACAGAACTCTATCTCACAAACTGGTTTACTTCCCCGATTGTCCAATGCCTCTACTAGGACGGGACCTGCTTTGTCGCTTAGGTGCCACCCTGCATTTCACCCAAGATGAAATAACCCTCACCTTACCCCCTGAGAATGTGTGAATAATGACCCTTCCAATTGAGCCCTCAGCCATGCAAGCCCCAGAATGGAGCCAGTGGGAGGAGCGGGTATACCCTCTGGTATGGGCGTCGGGGTCCCAGGAAAAGCAGCCCATCAAACCCCCGTTAATGTTCAGCTCTTGCCAGGAAAAGGTCCGGTGCGAATCAAGCAGTATCCGATCAAAAGGGAAGCCAGAGAGGGACTGCAGGAGACTACAGACCAGTTCCTAAAGTATGGGGGTACTTTGAGAATGCCAGTCAGCTTGGAACACTCCCATCTTGCCTGTACGAAAGCCCAATGGCACATATCGGCTGGTCCAGGACCTGAGGGCGGTTAATGAGCGGGTTAAGACTCTGCACCCCCTTGTTCCAAACCCGTATAGGCTGTTGATCTCAATAGGGGGGCAGTACACCCATTTCTTGGTCCTAGATTTAAAAGACGCTTTCTTCACGATTCCGGTCGACACCCAATCTCAGGAGATTTTCTCCTTCGAGTGGAAGGACAAGAGAAGGGTTAAAAACCAGCTTTGCTGGACAGTGTTGGCCCAGGGATTTAAAAATTCCCCCACCCTTTTCGGCCAGGCCCTGGCCACAGACTTGGAGGAGTGGGACAATGAGGACAAGGTCCTCCTCCTGCAATATGTAGATGACTTGTTAATTGCCGCTGTGGGTCTAATCCCTTGCCTTAAAGCCACTGTGAGCCTCCTGAACTTTGTTGGACTCCGAGGATATCGGGTAGCACAGAGTAAGGCTCAGATTGCCCTCCCAGAAGTACAGTACTTAGGGTTCCACATAAGGCAGGGGGAGCGTCAGCTTTCAAACGAAAGAAAGGAAGCTATCTGTCAAATTCCTATCCCTAGCAATCGTAAACGGCTCAGGGCGTTTCTGGGCATGGCAGGCTTCTGCAGGATATGGATCCCAGAGTTCGGACTGTGGGTTAAACCCTTGTACAAATGTGTTAAGGGAGCGGATCATGACCCCTTTCACTGGTCCTCAGAAGCCGACAAGGCATTTAAGGTTTTAAAAAGGAAACTGATGGAAGCCCCAGCCCTGTAAGCAGTTCCAACTGTATGTGCATGAAAGAAAAGGGGTGGCCCTGGGAGTGCTTACTCAGTTATTAGGCACCTGGAAACATCCCGTGGCATATTTCTCTAAACAACTGGATCAAGTTGCCAAGGGGTGGCCGGCATGTTTACGGGCGGTCACAGCAACTGCCCTAGTGCTTGGGGAAGCCGAGAAACTGACACTGGGGGAAATTGTGCAAGTGTATACTCCCCACATGGTCCAAGCTCTGCTGGATACTAAGGGTGGTCTCTGGCTTACACGGGCACGGGTAGCTCGGTATCACGCTAAACTTTTAGAAAATCCTGAAGTTATCCTACAGACCTGCCCCTCCCTTAACCCGGCCACCATGCTGCCAGAAACAGAGGAGCAGGAACACGACTGTTTGGAGGTCATAGATGCCCAATACTCCAGCCACCCGGACTTAAAAGATCAACCACTCCCTAATGCGGACTGTGAGTGGTACACTGACGGCAGTAGTACTGTTACAAACGGACAAAGGAGGGCGGGCTATGCTGTTGTAACTCTCCACGAAACCGTGGAAGCAGAGGGTTTACCTGCTGGGACATCAGCCCAGCTGGCTGAATTGATAGTCTTAACCCGTGCACTTGAACTGTCAAAAGGGAAAAGAGTTAATATTTTTACTGATTCCAGATATGCTTTTGGAGTGCTACACGCTCATGCTGGTCTGTGGAAGCAAAGAGGAATGTTGACAGCCCAAGGCTTTCCGGTCAAGCATGGGCTTCAAATTCTCCGGCTTTTAGAAGCGGTACAACTCCCCTCAGCGGTAGCACTGGTGCACTGCAAGGCTCATCAAAGAGAAGATCAAGATATGGCTAGGGGTAATGCGAGGGCGGATAGAGAGGCCAAGCGAGCTGCTACCCTGGAACCACAGGAAGCTGAGGATGCCCATATGCATGCCCTCATCTCATCACTTGGGCTCCAGAAAAAGGAGGGATGGCTCCACTCCACGGAAGGAAAAATCTTCCTACCAAAGAATCTAATATGGTTAGTGCTACAGAAACTACATCAGACCACCCACGCTGGCAGAGAGGCTCTTACCCAGCTTATGAATAAATATTTTCTAACCTCTGGACTTAGACCCCTGGCCTCCCAGGTACCAGACTGAATGCCTGATCTGCCAAAGAATAACCCTCAACCAGGAGTGTCAGTGTCACCAGCCACTCTGGAACCTACCCCAGGCCCAGGACTGGTTTGGCAAATAGAATTTACCGAGTTCTGAAGCCTGAAGCCTTCCCATGCCATAACAACACTGCCAAAACAGTGGCTCTGAAATTTGTCAAAGAAATCATTCCCCACTTCGGACTCCCCCAGTGGATGGAATCTGACAACGGAACACACTTCACATCTCAAATCGTTCAGAAGATATCGGATGCCCTGCAAATCCCCTGGAAGCTCCACACTCCATGGCGACCGCAGGCCAGTGGGGTAGTGGAGCGTACAAATCAGACACTCAAGCAACATCTCTCAAAGGTCTGCCAGGAGGCTTCCCTACGGTGGCCTGATGCCTTACCCCTTGTTTTGCTCCGAGTTCGCGCTCTCCCAAAGGGCAGATTAGGGCTTAGTCCCTTCGAAATTATGTTTGGAAGGGCATGGCCTATGAACGGTACACCGGTTCTGTTAGGGGAGTGGGAGATAGGCTGTGGCTTCTTATCTCAGTACATGTGCTCTCTGTCTGCTGTTCTCTGTTCTCTCCACAGGCATACCAGAGATTTGCAGCCTCTCCCGCTGGATGCCCCTGTCCACTCCCTGCAACCAGGTGACTCCGTTCTCATTCGTACCTGGAAGGACGAGCCTCTCCAAGAGAAGTGGAAGTGCCCCCACACAATCCTGCTGGTCTCACACACAGCAGCAAAGGTTGAGGGACACAAAAACTGGATCCATCACTCTCGTCTAAAAGAAGTGCCCGCTCCTGAACGGTGGACCGTCCAGCCTACAGAAAAGACTGCCAACGACGACCTGGGACTTAAACTGTTATTCAAAAGATAATAAGGTCTGCTGGGAATGCCCTGTGACCTCTTTGGACAGTCACAGCACACTCCCCGCGAAAACTCTGAGCATTGGTTGTGTTTATTTTCACAGGGCCGGCCTAACCTGGTGACCTGGTCCCTTTTGTTTTTAGTCTGCCTGCTATTGGTAATTGTTATTTTGTGGGTATTTGAGGAATTGTAATTGTTAGACCCCAGGGTCACCTGCCCAAAATGGAATCAGGTTCAGGGTCTGCCACTGTGTCACTCTTTGCCATAGGGGCGCTCCTCTCATTGACTTCCGTTTCCCCAAGGCACATGCGGGATGGAAAGGAATCCTTATCAACTTAGAAACCAATACATATGAGGCCCTGAAGGTTTGCTTTACCCAAGAGTTTAACCTCTCTAACTGCTGGGTATGCTCCCAAATCCCGCACCACGCGGCAGGGTTACCTTGGAGGGTAGTCCCCCAAAATTGGTCAGATATCTGTTGGGGATGGTTCAGTAGGGGAAGAAATACCTCTGGTTCCCCCTTGTCGCAAAACTGTACCATTGAATCCCAGTATGCATTGAGGGATGACCCCTGGAAGCCGCAGGCCAACTCAACGCATCTCCCTTCCCCTATTAGGCTGCGGTCAGTGGCCCCCGGGTTGGTGTGCTATCGACAGTTCAAGTCTAGCAATCACACCTGGCCTGCTGGGAATAGCACCTGTCAGTATCATTTATCCCCTGACAGTAACGCTTCCATCCCTGTCTATGTTAATGGCAAATCCAACTCTACTGCCCGGTTCAGAACGTTTAGTGACACCCAAACAAATAGGTGGAGTAGCGGTTATAATGGCTTGGTAGGGAATGGCCACTCCTTTTACATTTGCGGTACCTCTGCCTATAGGTGGCTACCGCATCGGTGGTATGGAAGCTGCTATCTAGGATATCTTGCCCCTCCCCTTTGTGTCCTCCCTAAACTGCCCCCTGGCCGCCCCAGACAGCGTAGATCTTTGTATGCCACCCCAGATCCCATTTTGGAAGGAGACAGGTTGGGTATGATCCTCCTCCCATCCTATGGGGTGGGACGGCTGGCTCAATTTTATCGTAGGCTCTCTATGTTTCTCACCAAGTTCGCTAAAGAAACCTTGGCCATAGAGAAAAGCCTTAACTCAGAGCTTTACCAGCTCCGGTTGCTGTCCCTGCAAAACAGACAGGCCTTAGATTATGTTTTAGCCTTCCAGGGCGGGGTGTGTGCCCTTATTGGGAATGAATGTTGTACTTTTGTCCCGGAAAACTCACAGGACATTAACAAGCATGTCTTGTCAGCCGAACAGGCTTTCGAGCAGTGGAAGGCCCAGGAAAGGGAACCCATGGTTTTCGATTCCCTTTGGAGTTGGTTGCCTGACCTGGGAGGACTGGGGGGTGGCCTTGTGTTTCTCCTCCTCACCGGTGTGGTACTCTGCCTGGTCACCCTCCTCCTGATCGCTTGTTTTAAAATGCTCCTCCGTAAGCTTTGTGCCTCCCGTTCCCCAAAAGTCCCAACATGCCCTCTCATTTATAACCCCAGCTCCATGGCACTCAATCGTATCTTGTCCACAGAATATGAGAAAACTCAGCCAAAGGCTTGTTGAGTATTCTCAAAGGAGGGAGTTGTTGGTGTCATTAGGCATAACCCTAGGTAACTCGAGAGGGTGGAAGACCACAAGTGTCGATGAAGCCTTCCTGCACTAGGCCTAAATGAACCAAACTCCTTCCATGTTTAAACTCTAATCGACCTCAAAAGCCAGATGCAGAAATTGGAATGTGTAACAATTTATCAAGTGCAGCACCACTCATATCAGTACCAAGCGGTAATAATGAGGCCTGCATACTTCTGGCTGAAAGGCAAGATAACAAATCAAAGGAAAGGGACAAGATAATAATTCAAGGAGAAGTTACTAACAAGCTGGACTTATAGCCGCAAGATGACTTAACTGCTTAAATGTAATTGCTTGCTACCTGCTTAATGTAAACTATTATAGGAGGAGGGAGGGGGAGGGAGGGGGAGCGAAGCCTAGCTGCAAAAAGAATAAAAAGGGAAAACTGCTTGTCTCAGTGTGCTTGATCTGAAACATGCTAGTCTCCTTGCATCGCTTTGAGATCTCAAATAAACTTTGATTGCTTCTCCACCTTGGTGTGTTCATTGGCGCGAAGCACACCGGGCAACGAACCCCGCTGTTGCTTTCCTTGGGCACTCTGTGCCAGCAACACTTGGGTGGCTAGCCCAACCTGCTGCCCCTGCTGCTGCAGCTAAGCTGCTATTTTGAGCAGGCTAGCTCAGGGATGCCCACACACGCCATTGCAGGGCAGACAGTCCCTAGAGCCGAAGCCAGGAAGCAGCCAGTTTGTCCCTGTCCAGGCTGCATGAGCAGTTTTGGAGCCGGCTGTGAAAGCCACCGCATGGCCCACATTTGGTTTCTGCCCCAAATCCCAGCAGTTTGTGAGCAACGGATGTTTCTTCTAGCTCCTCCCACTACCCGGATCCTGCCCCATCCTGAGAAGGAGATTGACAAGTGCCCTCTGCAGAGAGGGTTTCCAAGGCACTATGGGTCCAGCCACGTGGTCCAAGGACACTGGCTCCCATTCCACCCTTTACCAGGAGGAGGGGGAAGCAGGACTATAAAGCGCACCACATGCCCAGCAAATGGGCAGTAAAGTCATACACAGGGGTGGGTGGAGGGTGTCTTAATTTTACCTTCTTGGCTGCAGCCCCAGGACAGTTTGTGAGGAACTGAGAGCAGACAGCTCCAGAATGGATTCCTGAGCCTCTGTAGCCATTGCTGCTGTCGTCTGGGGCAAGTCTCCTAGATGTGCCATGTCCTATTTCAGGAGCAACCCCTCTAAAGGGGTGACACTGGAAAAATACATCAATAAAAAAAGGAACAGCTTACCAGCAGGTCTAGCTGACCAGCAGTCATCCATCTTCCACATGGAGGCCCTGGCAGGTTTCAGAGTACATCGGGGCCTCGGCATGGCCTGCCCCTCTGGTCAGTCTCCTGGCAATCTGTTCTTGGAAAGAGTGCATGTGCCCTGTCTGCCCCACTTTATAGAGTTCTCAGTTCTTGTCTGCCAGGCCTCTGGAATGAGGCCAAACCAGTCTACACTATCACACCCAATAGGGTGACCATTCCCCAAGCTTGTTACCCACCTAGGGACTGGCAATAGTTACCCCCCTGCTCCTGCAGAAAGCCTGTAATTCCCCCACTGAGACAGGAACCCAGTTCCTAGCCATAAGGATGCATAGTATGGTTATAAAGTTGATACAATAGTCTTTGACTATTCCATGTGTCCTATTAAACTCCTCAGGCCCTGAAGGAGCTACAAGGGGCTCTTCTGCTTGTGTGAACCCTAGGGAAAAGTCATGGATTCAGGCTCTCATCTCCTTTGCGTCCAACACATTAATCCTGAAACTCTGGCAATCCACATTTGGATGGCCACACTTAAAGGCACAACAGCACTGCAGTTGTGTAATCTGCACCATCACGCGGCATTACATGCTGGAGGCCTCAATGGGTGGCCATGTGGGGGTGCACAGGCACAATGCTGCTCCCTGGCTGGCGAGGAGGGAGCGGAGCCGGAGCCCCACATTCATCTGTCCCTTTCTTACTGCTTTGGGGAGCTAGTAACTCTGTAGGCAATCGCAGACTGCTATCCAGTCGCAACATGAGAATTCTCCTTGCCTCTCCCTGCCCTTCTCACACAACCACACCAAACTCAGCACAGACTAGTCCTACATTTCTCAGTGCCTTCCATCATACAGGAACCTTTCCCACATGCTGGAGCATTTCTATAATTTCTGATCATCGTCTTTGTACGGTTTCTATCAAGTTCCCAAATCTACGCAGAGAGGAGAGCAATGTTTCTTTGCCTCTTTCTTCTTTTATTTGGTGCCTTTCTCTAATAACTTCCAGATCTGTTTTCCAGGGAATATAAGCCATTGTTTGATGGTCACATGTGAAAGTCAATCGCTGATCGATACAATGTGCATACGCATCACAGGTTGCTGTAGGAAAGTGAAAGCACTTTACAGAGCAAAGGTGAAAAGTGAACTTTGATTCTGGAAAAGCAGCAGCTTAGCAAACACCCTGGGCTGAATGTCACAGGGGCATCAGATCAACTGGAAATTGCTACTCTGGAGTCAGCCAAGAGGGATAGATCAGCCTGGGAACTATTAGCATAACACTGCCTTCGAACGATGTTAGCTAACAGAGGTATATCAGCCCAGAACAGCATGGCCCAAGAACAGAGGAGCCTGCTGCTGGGACTAGCTCGGAAGAACACCCCCCATTACCAATGAACCCCATGTAAGGTTGAAACCCCTTTCATAGCATGAGAGCTAGTAATATACCCCTCTCCTGCCAGTGATGCAAGTGCCCATGATTTAAGGCCCTGAACGTGGCAGAGAGGGCAAGCTGGCTACGGAATGAGTGTCTCATCACAAAGTTGTCAGTGGGTGGGGTCCAGACACCACGCACAGCTCAGAAGGGCTGTTCCTGGGAATTGGCTTAATATCACTTGTCTGAAAGAGAAACTGAACACTGGCTGAAACCTGCCTAGGGGCCGAACTGGGCCAGGAGCCCTGCACACACATACATGCGCAGGCACCAACATAGCTCTGTGAGCCATCAGCCGTCACTGAATTGCTACACATTGGCTCTTCTAGCAGCTTTCTCAGGAAGGTCGGAGAGCACTTTGTGCAATGCAGGGCCCCGTCCTGCATTCCATGAGCCCCCAATGCTCCCATGACAGCAACTAGCCAACACGTTAGGAACAAAACTGAATTAAAAAGCAGTTTGTTCCCAGACCCCAGCCAGCAGACCTGAGCCCCCTCCAAGACACCATCCAGAACTCCTCTCCTGATACAGCTCCAGCCTCATCACACCCTGGCCTCTGCAGCAGACTTCACAAATAGGGTACTTTGCAGTGTGTCCCATAGAAGCGAAGCCAGTAAAATCCATTATCCCCATTTTAGCAGAGAGCGGCCTTGCCCAAGGGTACATGACCATTGTCAGAGCCCAGAAGAGAAAGTTTTCTCTGCAGCATTGGCCTCTTATGGGATTGGGGCAGGCACAAGTGGGAGTGCAGGGGGCTGCAAGTCTGAACGCTGGGTTCCATTCCCAGCATACCACAGCTGTGGTCTTGGGCCAATCAGTTCCCCTCTCTATGCCTTAGTTTCTTAACCTGTGAAATGGGGACAGTGTTTCCACACTCTGAGGGGAGTTGTGAGGGTTAATTAATTTACGTGCTTTGAGGTGCTCGACTGGTGCTATATAAAGACAGGCTGAGTCCTCTACTGCATCCGTCTGCCCCGAGAGCAAGGACTGCAGGGTTAGGTGCATGCTGTGTAGGGTGACCTCCTTTTCAAAATGCAAAAACAAGACACATGCAGGAGCCCTGTCCCCCGCCTTGACCCCGCCTCTTTCTCCTCCTCTCCCCTGAAGCCCTGCCCCATGACCAGGCCAAAAGCCAGAGCTCGGCATTGGTAAGAGCCACCCAGGGAGCCAGGGCCACTGTGTGGGGAGTCCTGCCCCTCCACCTGCCCTGGGGGGGAGGGGGTGCCAGGGTGCCCAAGAGCAGCCCCTGGCCTGTGTTCCCGCCCTCCATGGCATGCTGCCCAGGGGAGGTGGAAGGTCCGGGACTCCAGGACTCCCCATAGCAGCCTAGGCTCCCTGGGCGGCTCTGACTACTTCCTGGCTCCAGCTTCTGTCCTGGCCAGGGGCAGGGCCTCAAGGGAAGAGGAGGAGCAAGGGGAAGGTCCTTGTGGTGAGGGTGGGCTAAGGCCCAACTCAGTCCTGTTCCCCCCTCCCCCCCGGAAAGATGCTGGTGCCTCTCCTGAGCCTCGGGCAGGTGTGGAATGGCATTGCAAGAAATACAGGACAAATGCTGTCCCGGAGTCATTTAGCCCAGGACCGGGACTTGAAATGATAGAATCATAGAATCATAGAATATCAGGGTTGGAAGGGACCTCAGGAGGTCATCTAGTCCAACCCCCTGCTCAAATGTACATTTCGTGACTGTCCTGCCCAATTAAGTGAAAGTAAGTTAAAGGACTTACGTGACTGTCCTGCCAGGGGTGAAAGTAAGTTAAAGGACTTACCGGTACGCCAGAGTCATGAGCAGGGGTGTGGCCTCAACCGGAAGAGGCGGGGCCTTTAAATCAAGCCCCTGGGCTCAGGGACGATTTAAAGGGCCCAGGGCTCTGGCCACCGCTACTGCAGTGGAGCTCTGGGCCCTTTAAATCCTCGACAGAGCCCTGTCGCTGCTACCCAGGGGCTCCAGCAGCCGGGCTCAGGAGGCGATTTAAAGGGCCGCGGCTCCGGCTGCTGTGGGTAGCCCCGGGCCCTTTAAAGTGCCGCCCTAGCCCCGCTGCTGGAGCTACGGGGTAGCGGCGGCAGGGCTCCGGCCACTGCGGGGAGCCCTGGGCCCTTTAAAGCGCCGCCCAAGCCCCGCTGCTGGAGTCCCGGGGTGGCGGCGGCAGGGCTTGGGCAGTGATTTAAAGGGACGGGGCTCCCCGCAGCGGCAGGAGCCCCGGGCCCTTTAAATCACCACCAGAGCCGTACCGCAGCTACCCCAGGGCTCCAGCAGCGGGGTTCGGGAGGTGATTTAAAGGGTCCTGGGCTCCAGCCACTGCGGGGAGCCCCGGGCCCTTTAAATTGCCAGTCTGGGGAAGTCAGTCCGGTCCAGCACAGTGTACCGGCAAGATGTGTTGGGCCATTGTCAGTCCGTTGTACTGATGGCTTATTGTAACTGCACTGTGATTACCTAAGTGGCATCCTGCATTTCAACATATTCATAAAATCCCATTCCAGTCTTGTGGCAGCGGCTAACGAATGTAGGGGATTAAACACAAAAGCAGCTGCATCCATGAAGCAAAGCAGATTAGAGCTTCCGGTTTATGAACATGTGTCCAGTGTGAGGCTAAGTTGTACAGAATTGGCTGTTTAAACATAGCAAAGAAAGTCAATTTTAAATTCCCTGAAAGGTGAATATAAAATGATTGTCAGAGCTGCCCAAGATCCCATTGCATCCCACTGCCTGCACAGGGGCCCTGGGGCCCAGAACTAGAACTGGGCAAATAACTGATTTGTCCGTTTGCTGGCAGTTCACCCCCCTCTCCCCAATCAATTGGAGCTAAACCAAAATTGAATTTTTGGTGAATCAAAAGAAGGTAAAAAAAATTTCATTTGGGATCAAACAAAATGGTTCACTTCTGTGCATTTTAAACCTTATTTTAAATCACAGCAAAGGAAATGAAGGGCGAGAGTCACCAAACAGAAGGTGGGGGGGACCCCATTATGGCTCTTAGCCCAGTGGTTGACACTCACCTGGGAGGGAGGCAACCTAAGGGCATGTCTACACTGCAGTGGGACAGCTCCAGTGCTGCAGCCGTACCGCTGTAGTGCCATAGTGTAGACATTTCCTACATCGACAGATGGGGGTTTTTGGTTAGTCCACCGTTCCGAGAGACGGCAGCTAGGTCGATGGAAGAATTCTCTCATTGACCTCGCTGCGTCTACACTGTGGGGTAAGTCGAACTCACCAAGGAATCAGGGCATGCTATTTTTCACAGTCCGGACAGACGTAGCTAGGTCAGTCTAATTTGTAAGTGTAGACCAAACCTAAGTTCAAGTCCGTGCCCCAGTGTGCCCTAACCACCAGGCAATTAACTAGTCTGGTGTAGGGCTCGCTCAATCTCTCCTGCTGAAGCTGTGTCACTGTGTATAACTCACCTGTGAGAGAGTGCGCACAAGCATGAGTGAATGATGCCAAAGTCCAGTGGTTTGGGCACCCACCTGATATGGAGGGGACTCACGTCCCTGCTCCCATGGCTATTTCATTACTTACCCCATGTGGAACAGGTTCAGCAGGAGAGACTGAGAGAGCTCCAGCCCAGAATAGACAAGAGCCAGATGTTTAGGACAGTCACTTGGGAAGAGGAGATCTGTATTGAAGTCCCTGCTCCAAATCTGGGGTTCAAACCTAGAGGTCCCACAGCCCAGGTCGGCACACTAACCACTGGGTTATTGGCTATAAGGGGGTCCCTGTCATTTGCACCTTTTTTTGTGACTAGAGCCTGTGTCCCCTTGTGAATCAAGCCTAACTTTTTTTTGTCCAAAACTATAGTGACATTCATATCAAATTCACAAATCGCTTCAGTTGACCCAAAGCTGCATTTTTGGGGGGCAAATCAACTATTCGTCCAAATAATTTCACCCAGTTCTACTCTGCACTCCTCAGACTCAGTGTACAGAATAAGCGACAAAACCAGAATTTAAATGATAGCTAAACTAATGACAGTGAAAAACTATCTAAAAATAATCCCATTTGTAGCCATTCATTAACAACAAGGCTAGCAGACAAGTTATGGGATAATCTCACACAGCAATACAACGTGACATAATTCCCCTATCCATTAATGAATAATACTTTAACTAGTGAATTTGCTCCAGGTAAAACACAACGTTTTATAAATGGAAAGAGCAGAAAATTCCAACCTGGAGCCTGTGATAGATGGCATCTGTTATGTGATTGACATTCTTGGTATTATGCTCTCTGAGCCAGTCCATATTAATCCTCCCTAGAACTATAATTGGGATTTTTAAATCTCTAGTTGAATAGACCCCCTAAAACTGGTAGGCCTTAATTGTTAGACATGTCAAAGCATTATGCATGATGTCGTTTTAGAATCACTGGTTTGGTTCAGGCGTGATTGATTGGCAGGTATGCAGTACATGACATGAGACCAGCTATCCTTTCATGGGAGTAAGTAGTAACTATTTAAAATGTAAGCTGGGGAATGGTCCCACTGTTGTGGGGAACTTTTCTGGCTTATACACTACCCTGGTGAAATGGGCTAGTGAATGGATCTGAGTCCTTGCTCCCACTTCCTTTACCCAGAGGCATGCCTGACCGCAAGCTAGGGGTGGGCAAACTTTTTGGCCTGAGGGCCACATATGGGTATGGAAATTGTATGGCGGGCCATGAATGTTCACAAAATTGGAGGTTGGGTGCGGGAGGGGGTGAGGGCTCTGTGGTGGGGCCAGAAATGAGGAGTTCAGGGTGTGGGAGAGGGCTCCGGACTGGGGAATGGGTTGGGGTGTATGGGGGGGTGAAGGCTCCAGCTAGGGGTGCGGGTGCGGTGGTGGGGATGAGAGGTTGGGGGTGCAGGAGGGTGCTCTGGGCTGGGACCGAGGGGCTTAGAGGGCAGGAGGGGGATCAGGGCTAGGGCAGGGGGTTGGGGCGCAGGAGTGGGTCAGGGGTGCAAGCTTACTTCAGGCAGCTCCCGGAAGCAGCAGCATCTCCTCCCTCCGGCTCCTATGTGGAGGCACGGCCAGGTGGTTCTGCACGCTGTCCCATCTGCCGGTGCTGCCCCTGCAGCTCCCATTGGCTGTAGTTCCTGGCCAATGGGAGTTGCAGAGCCGGCACTTGGGGCAGGGGCAGCATACGGAGCCCCCTGGCTGCCTCTACATGTAGGAGCCGGGGAGGGGGGACATGCCACTGCTTCCGGGAGCAGCACGGAGCGGGGCAAGCCCCGGATCCTGCTCCCCGATGGGAGCTCAAGGGCTGGATTAAAATATCTGAAGGGCCGGATGTGGCCCCCGGGCCGTAGTTTGCTCATCCCTTCCTCAAGGGCTCCCCTTCCACTCTTCTGTGTGGCAGAGTCCTCGTAACCCCAACAAGGCTGGGCCCAGGATTCCTGGGGTCTTGACCCCCAACCTTGCCGTGGTCACTTAGGGCAGGGGGTAGAGTGTCCCCACCCCAGGGTGCTCTCTCTGAACTGGATGCTTCCCTGACCCACTGATCATTACATACAGTTCAAAGCAAATACAATTTATTAAACAGCAATCAATTAAAAAAATAAAGAAAAATGGGAAAGGTTAAAGGAAAACACGTCACTCTGCTTTGCGGCATGGGGACATCACAACCAGCATCTCTGGAATGTAAGGGAAGTTCAGTCTGTTCCTCACATGTCTCAGGCCCCTTCTCAGGCCCTAGCTGTGCTGCAGGGATGCTGCGGGTTGGAACTAGCTCTGGTGGCGGCCACATGCCCTCAGGCTCTAGATGGCAGGACTCTTAGACTCATAGACTCTAAGGTCAGAAGGGACCATTATGATCATCTAGTCTGACCTCCCGCATGATGCGGGCCACAAAACCTGACCCACCCACTCCTGGAAGAATTCTCTCCCTTGACTTAGCTGTTGAACTCCCCAAATCATTATTTAAAGACTTCAAGTCGCTCAGAATCCTCCAGCAAGCGACCCCTGCCCCATGCTGCGGAGGAAGGAGAAAAACCTCCAGGGCCTCTGCCAATCTACCCTGGAGGAAAATTCCTTCCCGACCCCAAATATGGTGATCAGCTGAACCCCGAGCATGCAGGCAAGATTCTCTAGCCAGACCTTCTGGAAAAGTTCTCTGTAGTAACTTTTAATATCCCATCATTGACCATTGTTATTGACCTATTGACTAAAATCACTGTATCCCATCAAACCATCCCCTCCATAAACTTATCAAGCTTGATCTTAAAGCCAGAGAGGTCTTTTGCCCCCACTGTTTCCCTCGGAAGGCTGTTCCAAAACTTCACCCCTCTGATGGTTAGAAACCTTAGTCTAATTTCAAGCCTAAACTTCCCAATGGCCAGTTTATATCCATTCGTTCTAGTGTCCACATTAGTACTGAGCTGAAATAATTCCTCTCCCTCCCTGATATTTATACCTCTGATATATTTAAAGAGAGCAATCATATCCCCCCTCAGCCTTCTTTTGGTTAAGGTAAACAAACCGAGCTCCTCGAGTCTCCTCTCATACGACAGATTTTCCATTCCTCGGATCATCCTAGTGGCCCTTCTCTGTACCTGTTCCAGTTTGATTTCATCCTTTTTAAACATGGGAGACCAGAACTGTACACAGTACTCCAACTGAGGTCTCACCAGTGCCTTGTATAACGGAACCAGCACCTCCCTATACCTACTAGAAATACCTCGCCTAATGCATCCCAAGACCGCATTAGCTTTTTTCACGGCCACGTCACATTGCCGACTCATAGTCATCCTGCGATCAACCAGGACTCCGAGGTCCTTCTCCTCTTCCATTACTTCCAACTGATGCGTCTCCAGCTTATAACTAAAATTCTTGTTAGTTAGCCCTAAATGCATAACCTTACACTTCTCGCTATTAAATTTCATCTTATTACTATTACTCCAGTTTACAAGGTCATCCAAATCTCCCTGCAGGATATCCCGATCCTTCTCCGAATTAGCAATACCTCCCAACTTTGTGTCATCCGCAAACTTTATCAGCCCACTCCTACATTTGGTTCCGAGGTCAGTAATTAATAGATTAAATAAAATCGGACCCAAATCCGAACCTTGAGGACCTTCTTCCCAGCATCAGCCTCCTTGTCGGGGTACCGATCCCCCTCCAAGTCTGGCCTGTCAGGCATCTTAGCTGGGGCATCTCCCTGCGCTGGGCCCGCTGCTGAGGGTCCCCCTTGCTCTCCCCAGTTGCTCACTGCACCCAGCTGCAGATTGCTCCAGCCTCAACTCCAGCTCCACCACTCTGCTTCAGCATGGCTGCTGCTCTGCCTCCAGCTCTCTGGGCTATTTTTCTGGCCCCTCTGGCTCTGGTTGCTACATCTCTCCTTCTAGCACAGGTCTGCTCTCTGGGCTGCATCTAACTCTGCTCCCAGCACTGACCTGCATCCTGGGCTGCTTTTCTGGCTCCTCTGGCTGGCACAGCTCTGCTTCCCAGCTCAGCTTGAGCCCCTGCTCTCTCCTTAGCTCGGCCCCACTCTGTCTGACCCAGGCAATTCCAGCTCACAGGAAGGATGGGACCCACCCCCCGGCCTCCTGATTCCCTGATTAACCTGCCTGCCCTGTCAATCAGGCTGACCTGGAGCACTGGCCTCCCCATTGTTCCTGGGGCCTGTCGGTCTCACGATCCTGATTTCCCATCGACCCTTCCCCTTTTTTTTGGTACTGGCAGCTAGCCAACCAAAACATCCCCACTGAGTGTTAGGAAGGGGACAACAGTCCCCTTACAAAAAGGACCCAGTGGGAATGGGCACGTGCAGAGATTGTTATGTGACGGCTCCTGGCATTTTGATTTGGAAGTAACAAGCACTCAAAATGGATTATTTTGTTTTAGTGGAAGTAGTGAACTTCATAACCAGAAATAATTGATCAGTTGCTACCAGGAGCTGGGTACAGACAAGCACATGAAAGGGGAGTGGCCCAGATTCTCAAAGGCATTTAGGTACCAGTGATTCAATGGGAGTTACAAACGTAAATACCTTTGAAGTTCTGGGACAGTGTTTTTTCACTTGAAAGTTAGGGCATGCCTACCAGAAACTACAGATAGGAGACAGTGTTCAGGGGCTGGCAATCTGCATTGCAGAGCAGCTGGCTGGAATGGAATCCAGGCAGGTCCATAACCTCTGGATTTTGGACTGTTTAAAGCAGAGGTGGCCAACCTGAGCCTCAGAAGGAGGCACAATTTACCAATGTGCATTGCCAAAGAGCCACAATATACGTCAGCAGCCCCTCATTAGCTCCCATCCTCCAATCCCCAGCACCTCCCACCTGCCGGCGGCCCCGCCAGTCAGCGCCTCCCGCCAGTCAGCGCCTCCCACCTGCCGCAATCAGATGTTTCGCATGCGCAGAAGGCTCTGTGGGGGAGGGGGAGGAGTGAGGGCTCGGGAGAAGGGGCAGGGGCCTTGGGGGTGGAGTGGGGGCAGGACCTGGGGCAGAGCAGGGGGTTGAGCAGTGAGAACCCCCCTGCACATTGAAAAGTTAGCATCTGTAGCTCTAGCCCCAGAGTCAGTGCCTATGCAAGGAGCCACATATTAACCTCTGAAGAGCCACACACGGCTCTGGAGCCACAGGTTGGCCACCCCTGGTTTAAAGCCAGTCTAGAGATGTTATACACACTCTTTCTTTAAGCTTATTTGCATTTATCTGTTACTAAATGGCTTTCTTTCTTTCTTTCTGTAAAACTGCCAAGGAAAGCTCCTTTAGTTTAAGCCCATCTGAGCAGGCATTCACTGGGGAAAGCTGAACTCTGGTCTCGGGGAAGGCAGGGCACAGAGTAGAGACATGCCCTCATATCTGGGTCAAGGTTACGAAAAAAAAGAGGGTTTCCTTTCTAAGCTGGGTCAGAAAAGAACTGGAGGCCAATTGTGGGAAGTGAGGGCTCTGGTTGGCCTCCAAGCAATAGCAGGAATAATGCCCTGGGAGGACGTTAAAAGGTCTCAGTGAGGAAGGTTCCAGGATCAGACCACTCATCAGTGTGTGCAATAGCTCCATTTTGTACAAGATAAAGAGGTTAATGGAAAAGCACCACGAGCTACGTGTACCTGGAGCCAGGAGGGCAGCACCGCAATATGCCAGGGGGATTCAGGGGGCCAGATACATTCTAGTGCATTCAGCTGGGGGCCAGGCCTAGCTGTTTCAGGGAGCACGCTGCAGTTTGGGGCCTTTTGGGGGTGGGTAGCGTAGCAAAGAAATACTTTCCCTCTTTTGCATGCTGAGGGATGCCTGGCCCCTGCCTTCCTCTTCTGGGGAGGGGGGTGCTGTGATGGGGAAATGGCTCTTCCCCGCCAACCTCTATGGCCAGTGGGAGGGGAGCATGAAGGCAGCTCCATTGTAACTGGAAGTTGGGCAGGCAGGGGGCACACTGAGTTGCCCTCTGCTAGGCCTCTGGGCTTCAGGCTGCTGCTCTGCTCCCCAGGCTGAGCTAGCAGCACTCTGACCCAGCTACCAGCAACATTAGATGTGTGAGCCCATGTGCCACTGCTAACAGAGGCAGACCAAGACAGCCAGACCCCACTCATCCCTCTTGCTACTGCAGAGCCAGAGGGGGTTCACTCCAGGTGAAATTGTTCAGCTGCTTGCTAACAGTCTTGGCCCCAGGAAGAAGCAGCTCCATGTTCATTATAAAGGCAAGTTTCTAGCCCTGGCTTCTCCTTGTGAAGAGCCTTGGAGACGTAACTGATATAAACAGGGCTGAACGGAACAGGCAGCTGGCTGCACTTCTACAGAGCCTGGCAGGAACCTAGACAAGGATGCAGTGTTTGTGTAAGGGGCATGGCAGATGCACAATCGAATTGCCCTGAGCTCAGACCAGCCCTGTGCACAGAGGCTTGCGGAGAGAGAGCAGAAGCCGCTGGCACAGCAGTAAGGTTGGTAAGAGAGGCCAAGGAGAGCTGTGCTTGTGAGCCATTCAGCCCCCTCGGAGACTGCACTGGCCATGGCTGCATGAGCTGCTGAAAGAATTCCCTTCTCAGGCTATAAACTCCTCAGGGCAAAGAGCTTGTCTTACTCTGTGCAGTGCCCAGAACAATGGGCCCCCTCTGGGAACTACAGCAATAATGAACAACTGCAACTGCCTCTCTCCCTACACCCTGGCTGCCCAGTCCCAGTCTGGAGCTTGAGAAGCTGGTATGGGGAGGGAGCCTGGAGCCCTACTCCTTCCAGCTCATCCCCCACCCCAATCAGCCACCAGGCGACCCACTCTACATCCCCCCATACATTAGCTAAGGTCTGCTCCCGTCACAAGCCACCCCAGATCTAGGAGGTGGCCACCACTTGTAGGGCAGGCACTGAGGGGAGACTTCAGGAAATGCTGGGGTAGGGAAAGCATGGAGAGTTTAGAGCAGCAGTTCTCAAGCACTGGCTGTGTCACCCTGCACTGGCTGGCACATGACAGATTCTGCAGGGGCTAGAATCCAGCAGGGGAAACAACAGATTGCTCCCTTTGGCCTCCCTCTTGTTGCTATGTCTGCCTCCGGCTCTGATTCCACCCCCTATGCTACCTGCCACTTCAAGGGACTGCAGCAATGGCTTCACACCCTCTTGGAGCGTGCTGCCTAAGGCAGAGAGTAGTCCTTCCACTCAAGAGCACCACCCCTGAGCCCACCATCCCCTATCCCAACTCCCACACTCTTGTCCACATGCAAAGGATTATGAGATAGGGAGGGTCCTGGAACCATTAGTCAGCCATTTTGTGGGCCACCAACTAAAAATGGCTGAGACATTAAGAACATAAGAACGGCCATGCTGGGTCAGACCAATGGGCCATCCAGCCCAGTGTCCTGTCTTCTGACAGCAAACAGTGCCAGATGCTTCAGAGGGAGTGAGCAGAACAGGGCAATTTATCGAGTGATCCATCCTCTGTCGTTCAGTCCCAACTTCTAGCAGTCAGAGGTTTAGAGCTACTCAGGGCACGTTCTAGTCAAAAGCGGTGCTGGATGGACATTTTTGGCAGGGTGATGGTACTATACCCAGGAATATCAACCATTGCATTCACTGAAGAAGCTCCTGTTAAAGTGTTGGTCACAGATCACTGCCTAGCACCCAGCTTTATTGACTTGTCAGGCAACCACCAAACCCAGCAACCACTTCTGTTGGCACTGGTTCAGCTTCAGTGGCTTTCTTGGTATGGGTATGTTATAATGGAAGACCAATGATAACATCAAAGTCAAAAGGTTTTGCTGACATGATGAACAAAAACTGAATCTACAAACAGACCACCTTGTGCACCTTACCAGATATCCATCTGGGTGCACTCAATCTACAAGGAGGCCACATCGCTTTGGGATTTTGCCAGCATCAAAGAGAAGCGGGCTGGCTTTTGGTGCATGCAGGGTATAGCACCATCCATACGAGTCCAGTGGATGTGCAGCTGCAGGTTAAGACACAGAGAGCTGGAGAAGAACAGGTCCTGGATATCTGAGCCGGGAATACTAGGAGACACGCTTTGGACCGGGCAATATCACATGGAGTGGCAGAACCTTTAATCAGCATGGTGACTGTGCTGAATAACATTTATTTTCATGTCAGGATCCCAGGGGATATGAAAGTAAATGTTAATTTCACCTGGGAGCACTAACCTGGAAGACCAGACATCAGCTGTGACACATCAGTGATAATTATATAATGAGCTGTATCATTGGTGAAAGCTCTGTTATGACTGAGGTGAACACTGCCAGAAACAATTACACGCAAGTCAGCGGTTTGCAGAAACATGCCAAAATACCTGGATAAAGGGCAGCCGGGAACTTCCCACCAGCCGCTCAGTGTTTATTTAACAAAGATAACCCGCCAGGCTTAGTGATGCCCTATTGTGCTGTCCAGGGCAGGGGAGGGGAATCCTGCTTCGAGTCCCTCTCACTGGCACCTGGGGAACCAGCGATGGAACGTGTGATGTTGCTCTTGGTCAAGGCAGGAGCAGCCCAGACTGCAGAGCAATGGCATGGCAAGAGGCCAGATTGGAGGGGGCAGGAATATAGGGAGGATCCAGCAGGGCCCCAGTGCCATGTAAAAAGAAAGTCAAGAGGACATGCATCCACCAGACTCTTGAGCCACCCATGGTTCCTACAATAGGACAACACTTCCTCCCCCAAGCATCCCCTAGACCCAGCACCGTGCAGAGGAGACCATCCCCCTGGGGTACGAGGCCCCATGTAGCCCCTCACTTCCTCCCAGCCATGTGGCCTCCACAACAGAACCAACTAGGGGGGCAGAGTCAGCCGGTGGGAGACAACTCAGAAGCAGGCACAGCTGCACCAGAGGAGAGGTGGGAGTTAAGACCCAGCTTCTGCTATTCCCTCCTACGCCCCCAAACCCAGAACCCCGTGAGAAATCCCAGGGGCACCAGGCCCAAGCCATGTGGGATTGGGAGGGAGAAGCGCCAGGGCACAGCCAGATGGGGCAGAGACCCAGCCACCAGGAGGCAGCACAGCAACCCTCAGACGCTGATGTCACCACTCTGACTCTAGCCATCGGGTCCAACGCCCTCCCTAACATGAACCTCACTGCCCCTGCCCTCCACATCCCCTACCAGACATGCCATGGTGTATGCTGGGTAATACCCCCCACCAGCAAATCCTTATGGTAACAGCTACCCACAGCCCCCCTCTCTGCTTCCACATACCTGTTGGGTAAAGCAGGAAGCGTCCTGTCTTTCCGGGAGGGAGGCTGGCGATGAGGGCTGGCCCTGAGGGGAGCGAGGTCAGGGAGGCAAGCTGCAGAGTGAGCCCACCCGCACTCACCCCCCAGCGGGTTCCTGCTGCTCCTGTCCTGCAGGGCTGGTTGGAATCAGCTCCCAACTCAAGGCGGTGCAACCTGGCCTGTCTGCAACGGGGTCGCAGCACCGCTCAGGTTTGGCCAGGGTCCTTGATGGGAGGATGGTGCCAGGCCAAATTGGAGTGAGCAGCATTGTGACCTCATGTGCCAGAGGGCAGCAGTGAGGAGCCAAGCCCAGCCAGCCATGTGGGACAGGAGGTTTTGTGGGTCAAAGCAGAACAGTCCTGCAACACCTGAGAGTGTCAAGGGGTCCAGCTTGCGCAGCTCCCTCCACAGTCTGGCTTGCTCTCTTCAGCAACCCACCCCATGTAGAGTCGCCACCTCCGAGATGCAGCAAAACTGTCCACGGCCCCCGACCATAGCCTGACCTGTCCCTTCCCCACCACCAGCCTGACCCTCCTCTTCCGCACAGGAATGGGTTATCTAGGGAGGTAGTGGAGTCTCCTTCCTTAGAGGTTTTTAAGGTCAGGCTTGACAAAGCCCTGGCTGGGATGATTTAGTTGGGGATTGGTCCTGCTTTGAGCAGGGGGTTGGACTACATGGCCTCCTGAGGTCCCTTCTGTGACGAACTGGGACTGTTCTTACTGTGGTCTGTGAATGCTGACAGGGGAGTGTGGCTGGGATAGTCTGCATTGCAGAATGGGAGTCTGCCCGAGGGCGCATACCTGAGCGTGTAACATGAGAACCCAGGAAGGGGTTGAAGGCCAGGTGATACCCTGGCCCGGGAAACTGAACAAAGGCTGTGGGAGGGGTCGCTGAAGGCAGAGTCTTGGGAGCTGGGAGGCAGAGATGGCTCTGACCTCCCAAGGGGGGCTGGGATGCCTGGGACCCCCAGATGGACCTAACTGAGGGGGGCCCTGTTGTCTGTGCCTGCAAGACCTATCTTGGACTGTATTCCTGTCATCCAAATAAACCTTCTGCTTTACTGGCTGGCTGAGAGTCATGGTGAATCGCAGGAAGCCGGGGATGCAGGGCCCAGAGTCCCCCGATACTCCGCCAACCCTGATATTCTATGATTCCCCTTTCACCCTACCCTGAACTTTCACATTTGCAAATTCCGGATGTGATCGTTCATTAATCAAGTGTGGGACCCTCTTGTCCCTCGCTTGCCTGTGGAACAGTGACACAGAGTGGATAAAATGCTGCACCAGCTTGCTTAGCCAGAGACACATTCAGTTAAAGCAGGGTCCCCAAACTGTGGGGCATGCCCCCCTAGGGGTGTGTGGAGGATCGTTCAGGCAAGCATAGCAGGGACTTGACCAGCCCCCACCAAGGGTGGGGAGGGAGTGCCACCCAGCCCCTGCCCCGCCCCCAGTTCTGCTCCTGCCCCACCCCCAGCCACAGCCCCAGGTTCCGGCCCTGCACCCGGCCCTGTTCCCAGCTGCTACTCTGCACCCAGCCCCGGTCCCAGCCCTGGCCCCGCCCCCAGCCTCAGCCCCTGGTTGCAGTTCCATTTGCAGCCCTATTCCTGGTCCCCAATCCACCCCCCAGCTGCAGACCCAGCCTCGGCCCCCTTATCTCGGTCCGGCTTGAGGGGGTGGCACAGACAGGGATAAGGGGGCACACGATGCTGAAAAAAGTGTGGGGACCACTGAGCTAAAGCACTGTGCTTAGCAGGATCAAACTGGCCCCAGGCACCCTCCCTCTTACACGGGGACTTGGGCCATCTCTATTTGTAAACTGGGGGTGGGGGTTCTTAACAGTCTTTTCACACTTCAGCCTTTATGAAAGTACAGCCTCACAACACCACATCCCATAGCAGGGAGACTGCAGTGCACCGTACTATACAGGGCAATTTCATTTTTTCAGGGGATTTAAGTGCAGACAGTGTAAAGTGCACGTCCCACTAACAGGGACATAATGAAAGCACACTAATGCATGGGAAAACTGTGTATGATGATTGTTTTTGAAGCATTCGTGTGCCCGGTCCTGTGGAACGTGTAGGAGACACCAACACTTGCGTGTCTGACTGGCATGGGCTAACAGCACGTGGGTACTAGACAAGACACTAAGATGGAGATAGACATCTCTGCTCATCTATGGTCCCATGCCTTCCATAATTACTCCTCTCTTTAATGTGCCTTTCCCTTCTGGTTTTTAATCTTCTCAATGACTTCCCTTCTCATCACTTGTGTCTTGCTTTCTGGCAGGTGCCCCCATTCTCCATACTGGGCCCCATCCTGCTGAACTCAGTTGTTTCTAATTTAACAGGATTATTAGACTGAAATGTGTTTCTGGTGCTTCTTTCCGCAGAAGTCACCCTCCTGAAAACCCTCATTACCGTCTGCTCTTTGACAGGAAACACGCTGTCACTTTGATCACTTGAACACAGCAGCATTGAATTCAGATGACACATTTGTGGTCACATGTTTGGCTGCATGTGTGTTTTCTTTCTGCGTGCTGTACTGACTCTGGCCAGATAGCCTGATCGAACTGCCCAGTAAATCCAGAGACTCGGTTTTCAGTGAAGGAACTTGGTCAGGTTTATTGACGACAAAGCACGGTGCTAATGCCCTGGCTCAATGGTTACAGGTACACTTACACACAGTGATGAGCTTCTAAAATTTTAACAACCGGTTCCCTATAAAAAGTTCTGATTTAAGGGATGTGCCACAGTATGTATTTTTTGTACCAATAGGGTTACCATACGTCCGTATTTTCCCGGGAGGAAAACTTAAAAATTCCGCCCAGACGGCAATTTAAGAACCAAAAAGCCTGACATCTCCAGGAAAATACGGATGTATGTTAACCCTACCTAAAGTTCTTTTTTAAAAAGATGGGCCTGAACTAGAAATGAGCTCCGTTTCACATGTGTCGGTCCCCGCCACTCCCTAGGGGTGTGCTAGGGTGACCAGATGTCCCGATTTTATAGGGACAGTCTCAATTTTTGGGTCTTTTTCTTATATAGGCTCCTATTACCTTCCACCCCTGTCCTGATTTTTCACACTTGCTGTCTGGTCACCCTAGGGTGTACACATGTGTGGGTCCCAGCTGCTCCCTGCACCCCTCATTGAAGCAGGTGTGCAGGGTTAATGCCCTGAAAACTGCAGTGCACCAGTGAACGTGGGGCTGGCTGCAGACAGGGGTATGGGGCAGGGCTAGCTGGAGGCAGGGGGTGTGACATGGGCTGGCTGCAGGCAGGGGCTGGCTGCGGGCAGGGGGGTGCAGCAGGGGCTAGCTGCGGGTGGGGGGTGCAGTAGCAGCTGGCTGCGGGCAGGGGGTGCAGGCAGGGGCTGGCTGCGGGCAGGGGGTGCAGGCAGGGGGTGCAGTAGGGGCTGGCTGGGAGCTGGGGCTGGCTGAGGGCAGGGGGTGCAGCAGGGGCTGGCTGCGGGCAGGGGCTGGCTGCGAGCAGGGGGTGCAGTAGGGGCTGGCTGGGAGCTGGGGCTGGCTGCAGGCAGGGGGTGCAGCAGGGGCTGGCTGCGGGCAGGGGCTGGCTGCGGGCAGGGGGTGCAGCAGGGGCTGGCTGCGGGCAGGGGCTGGCTGCGGGCAGGGGGTGCAGCAGGGGCTGGCTGCGGGCAGGGGCTGGCTGCGGGCAGGGGGTGCAGCAGGGGCTGGCTGCAGGCAGGGGCTGGCTGCGGGCAGGGGGTGCAGCAGGGGCTGGCTGGGAGCAGGGGGTGCAGCAGGGGCTGGCTGGGAGCTGGGGCTGGCTGTGGGCAGGGGGGTGCAGCAGGGGCTGGCTGTGGGCAGCGTGGTGGGTACTCACATGGGGACAATAGCTCGGAGCAACACGATGCAGCCCAGGCCCAGCAGAGCAGCCAGGGACCCACCAAGCAGTAGCTGGAGCCCCAGGGCCGGAGGTCTGAGGAGCAGCAGCAGCAACAACAGGGCCAGGAGGCAGCCCACATGGCTCCCTCAGTGCAGCACAGCGCCCCTCGGCGGCCGGGAGGAGGAATTACACGCTTCCCAGCCAGAGCCCATCAAAGCTTCCCTCGCAGTGAAGCCAGTTAACAAGCGGTTCTAAAACCGCTTCAAAATTTAACAACCGGTTTGTGCGAACCGGCTCCAGCTCACCACTGCTTACACATGTATGCCTGTGACAATGGACTGGTTCAGTGTATGGCGGGACTTTCCATTCTCCCCACGGCCAGACGAAGACACTCCCTCTAAGATAAATCTTTATACACTGATACAAATGTGAAAGTGAAATGAATTATATTAAAGAAATAGAATGAATTAAAGAATGCTGTATGTACCTTTAAGTAGAAATGAGAAATGCTGCAAGCCAGGGGGGCAGGAAAGCAGACATTAACTGCTTAACTTGCCACTTAAGGGCAATTGGTGAAGCATTAGTCTTAGATCGATAAGAGTTAACAAGGAAGCAGGTTATGCATATTGTGCTCCATGCATATTTTACAATTTTGCTCTCTCTGTCCCTTTGTTTAGTTTGCACCCTTTT
Source organism: Trachemys scripta elegans (assembly GCF_013100865.1). Taxonomy (NCBI): domain Eukaryota; kingdom Metazoa; phylum Chordata; order Testudines; family Emydidae; genus Trachemys; species Trachemys scripta. Next base: position 43,409,444 of record NC_048306.1, on the reverse strand, counting down.
ATCTGTATAAATAAGACTGTTTTAATCTTGCATGGAGGCTCACATTATCTGAATGTATTAGCAGAGCGCTGTGCTAATAAAACAAAGTGGTCTGACAAACTATGAGTCCTGAGTCTAACTTTGACACAAACAAGTTACATATTGCCCCTCTGACATATCTGGGTGCCACCCTCTGATGTATTTGGGTGCCACCCATGTTCCTGTGGGTTCAATCAAAACATCTCTATCCATCATGCTGCCATCCTGACCTCATCTCTAGGTTGGGTCAGCGTGTTCCTTTTATCTTTGGGGAATGTGCTGGTGTTGCCAGCACAGAGTGCCCGAGGCAAAGCAACAGCAGGGTTTGTTGCCCGGTGTGAGAAGCAAACAAAGTTTATTTGGGATCCCAAAGCGATGCTAGGAGACAGGCACGTCTCAGATCAAGCACACTAACAGGAACAGTTTTTCTTCTTTTATACATTTTGCACCCCCCCTTTCCCCTCTAGCCCTCCCTTTCTCCCCCCCATTCCTCCCTCTACCCCTCCTGTCCCTGGTAATAGTTACTAAGCAAATAATGATTACATTTAAGCAGTTAAGTCATTCTTGGCAGCTATAAGCCTAGCTTGTTAGTAACTTCTTTAAACCATTATCTTGTCCTTTTTCCCTTCAGCCAGAAACATGCAGGCCTCATTATTACCGCTTGAGCAGGAGGTTGCACACAGATAACTGGTTGCTTACATATTCCAATTGCACCTGGCTTTTGAGGTTGATTAGAGTTTAAACATGGAAGGATAGAGTTTGGTTCACTTAGGCCTAGTGCAGGAAGGCTTCATTGACACTTAGTGGCCTTCCACCCTCCCGAGTTACCTAGGGTGAGGCCTAGTGACGTCAACACTGGTATCGGGGTATTCTGGTACCACCCTTCTGGAATGTGTCTGCGTGTGTGTTCTTGTGTCTAGCACTCCTTAGGAATATGTATTTCTGCAATATTAGCCCAGTTCTTGCCAGATTCTGTGAGCAGGCCCTGCCTTTTGCTCACAACTTAACTTTGCTTTATAACAGCAAAGTTTTGACCACTACTTAGTTTAGGCCTCAGGCCTCATACCAGACCTCTGATACAAGGGCTTATGTTTCAGGCCCTCTTCCTACTACAGCACTGAGGCCCTTTCTTTGTGCACTTGTAGGGTCGCTCCTGAGGGATAGCTCATTTTCTAGCTTTACACACAAGATTGCCAAACACCAACAATCCCAGAATCCTCAGAGCTACCTGCCATCACAGCTGCCAATCCCAGACTACTAGAGAGGCCTGGGATGAGAGCTGGGAAAGCTCAGGGATAGAATTTGTAAGGCCTATGAGTTTTTTTCATGGTTTCGAAGCAGGGGAGCTGGAACAAGGGGGACCAGGGGGCCTTGGCCCCTCAACTTTTAAAAGGGGGAAGAGGCGGTGCGGGGGTAGGGTCTTGGGGGAAGGGGTGGTGCGAGGGTGGGGCCTCGGGGAGAAAGGATGGGGGCTTGGGGAGACAGGGCAGGGCAGGCCTTCAGGGGAAGAGGTGGTGCAGGGGCAAGGTCTTAGGGGAAGGGGTGGTGTGAGGGTGGGGACTTGGGGAAGGGACAGTACAAGGGCAGGGTCTTGGGGAAAAGGGCTGGTGCGGGGGCAGGGCCTCGTGCGAGTGGCATGGCAGGCAGAGCCATGGTTCGGACGCTTGTACCCCCCCCCCTCCCATTTCCGCTGCATCTGCTGTAACTACAAATTTCTGTATTTATTTCAATCTGAGAGACACACGTGGCATCTGTCAGCAGCTCTGACACATTTTAAAAAGATACACAATAACCACCAAATAATGTGTTAGCAGCATAATTTTAACCCAACAGCAAAAAGTCTACATGTATATTTTTGAACACTTTGCTGTAGTTCTGTGTTTGTCCATTGCATTCTCTGGGTTACTGTGAGCCATCACAGGTGTCTCCTGATAACTTGCATTTCATAGCCAAGTTTCTATTGAGGAGGGTCTGTTCCCTAGTGACTAGTCTCTGGGCAGAGGACTGGGAGTCAGGGCTCCTAGGCTGTGTTCTTGACTGTCTTGCTGTGTGACCATGAGAATAATCTAACTTCGCTATCCATCAGTTTCCCCAGCTGTAAAATGGTTTTATTAGCACCTCCCTACCTAATAAAAGTATTGAAGTTTAATTAGTTAAGGTAAATTTGTAAAGTTAAGATCTAACGGTAACTGCTATAGACAAGTAAATTATAATGTTATTTCTGCTTGACAACATGCAATGACTGCACAAACGCATACCCATATCTCCCCTAATGACTTGTTCCTCACACGCATACACACAAACCCTCACACCCCTATCCAGACATGTAAATTGTCACATTCACAGCAACTGCACCAATATTTCCCCTCCATGGTCTACCAAAGGTACCCACTCTAGGCTCCTGGTTCCTCAGCCATCACCTCTCTTGGGTAGAGACCCACATCTCTCACCCTCTGGATCTGACTTTTTTGCAGGCTGCACAGTTCCCTGTCTAAACGGTATTATTCCCAGCAAGCTCAACTGCCTAGATGGGCCAGTGTCTGCACTTTGCTTTCTCCATGAAGGCTTGTAACAGGGTGCTGGCCAGGAGGTCCTGAGCCAGGCCCCTGTTAGCCCAGCTCCAATTAAGAAGCATTAATTGAGGCTGGCTGAGTATGCCACACCTAATTGCTAGAAGAGAAGCACCTATGGGCCTTATTAGCCAGGGGGCTATATAAGGCTGGCAGGGAGGAAGAGAAAGGAGAGGAAGGAGCCAAAGGCTGTGCATCCCTGCTGGCTGGAGAAGCTAGCTGTCCCCCAGATTGCTGGTTTGGAGCAGTCTGTAAATAGAAGGTGGTGGGAGCTGAAACTGAAAATAAAAAGCACTGGTGATCGCACTCAGAAGGGGTCTCTGGCTGATTTGTTGTGAGGGCAAGTGAAGACCTCGTTACATGTGGGGGCTTGTCCGGGATCCAAGAGCCAGCGAATGTGGTTGGGGGCCCGGATATGGAGGTTTATTAACAGGTTAAAGCCAGCAAACATGTACACACAAAGGAGTTATCATCTAACTCCTAAAAGTGACAGAGTTGTTGTGATCTGTCAGTTCAAAGTGTTTTTCAGGGCAGCCCCAGGAGGCAGTCCCCTGGGGATTTCTGGCTTCAGTTTGGCCTCTGGCCCTGTGAGAGCTCAAACAGCAAAGAGATGAAAAATCTTCACATCAGCTATCTGTACTTCTTTTTTCTAGCATTCAGAGCAATGGGACAAGACCTTCTACCCATACTTCTCCATGGGTGGATGCGGCAATTAACAAAGCTTTTGTCTGATAATGGCCCATTTACATTTTGATAGTCCACCAGGATGGGCGGGGGAAGAGGATTCCCATAGCTGGGTTCACAAGTTCAAAGCAAACATTGTCAAAACTATAAAGCAAAATTTATGTATTTTCTTCTAGCCTGGAATACCGACATTACAAGTGAGATTAATGCATGTAGCAACTTGCAAGTATCTCCTAGAGTCTAAACACTAAATACATTCTTAGAAGACTAATACCTATTTTGAGCAAAACTAACATACAGGTGACCTGGGCTGGTCTTCTAGTTGTGAGTTTGTCTGTTCTTTGCTAGCATCTGATGGTTTGCCAGCATCACTTCAGGCCTTTTCCATCATTCTGTCTGCTCCTTCAGTCCTCTAGCTGCCCCATGTGTGCCCTCAGCTCTCCAGATCCCTGCAATGACCCCTATCCAACTCCCTTTCAGACAGTGACTGGTCATGCAGTACACACCAGCCTCGCAGCAGGAGAACAGGACAAGGCAGCACTGTTTCTCCCACCTCTCTGTTCTACTGCGAGCCAGCATGGGAGGTGGGTGCCTGTCCCATCTTGTCAGAGTTAATCACAGTCTGCCAGAGGCACACGTCCAGGTGCATAAACTAACAAGTATCTTTATTTGCAGGTATTCTGTTCTAGGAAGAAAGAGCGTGAAACCTTGGTGCTCCAGGGGTCATGTAAAGGCCCCTAACAAAGGTACAGTAGCTCTGCCAGCCCCCCGCAGCAGCCAGCCCCTCCAACATGGGCTTGCTTCCTCTCTGCTTCAATTCTGCTTGTGCTGCCATCGGTGACAGAGACATGAAGATATAAAACCAAGAGGAGAATGCAGGTGATTTCCTTCTAGTCAAGTGTCTGTTGTTTTTTAAGGTAAAACATTAAAATATCCTAAATTATTAGTGATTATACATAGACACTGAATTACAGGTAAAGATAGCATAATGGACCAGTCAGGTGACCTGGGCTTTTTATTTCAACTCTATTACTGCCTCACTGTGTGACCTAGTGCAAATCCTGTGCTTTAGTTTCTCTATGTGTGATACCCATACAGATCCTCTTTTGAACTCTATGCATGAAAAGTAGATGCCCTAAACATTCGTATTACTACCCTACTGTGACTGAACTCAATGGCAAAAGTCCCACTGGAAGCAGGATCAGACCCAAATATATATCAGAACAAAATAGGGTGCTGCCAAGTTCCTTTTTTGTTCACCTGTCAGTATCTGAGTTCCAGGACATCACAGACACCTTGGGCAGAGTGAGGCGATCTAGGAATGCAGCTGCTGGTTTTTAGCATAGGCTTCTTATGCCATCAGCTTAGAACCACAGGAATTGCCCTACCCAATGAGATCAATGGTCCATCCAGGGCAGCATGCTGTCTGACAGGGACCAGTTCCAGATGCTTCAAAGGAAGTTTCTTCCTAAGCCCAGTCAGCTGGTGATTGGCCTATGCTTTGAAGCATGAGGATTTCTATCTCTTAGACATGTTTATCCTGTCTAATGTAACCACCCACATCCCTCTTGCCGCTCTCACAGCCATGGCTATGCTGCTCTAGTTTTACCATGCTAGCTCAATCAGAACTAGTGCCGGCACATCTGCTTGAGCTGGGAATTACAGTCTAGCTCAAAGCATAGATGAAGAAGTCTAAGAAGATGAGCAACATACAAAGAGCTGGGGAGAGGTAAATAACCAACAGATGTAATGATGTGACTTTCCCCATTGCCTCTCAGCCTGGCCATCAGACTGGTTCCTTGTAGGAGTTTCAGAGGAACTGGGTCTGGAGAAAAGATGTGAGGGAGGAGATTTGCCTTGCAGTTCAGGGAAGGCATTCCCTGCATCTGGAGTGTCATGAAAGACACCATGAGAGACAATGTGGTCTGGTGGACAGGGCCCCATGCTGAGAGCCAGGAGAACTGAGACCTATTCCTGGTTCTTTGTGACCACAGCAAGTATTTTGCCTCTGTTTCCCCTCCCACCCTTTCTCTGTTTAAACTGCAAGGTCTTTGTGGCAGAGACTGTCTCTTGCCATGAGTCTGCAGAACTCCCCGCACAAGGGGCCCTTGATCTCAGCTGAAGTCTCAAGGCGTGACTGCAATACCACAGTCATTTTTTATGACAGTTATCGATAACCGTACTAAATAGCGATTTTGGATGGAGCAAAGCTGGCACCACTGGTGGAACAGAGGCGAGGGCAGTCTTGCCAGCTTCAAGCATTCAGAAATCATGAGTCAGGCCCCCAGCATCATGCGGCTGGATTAACCATCCTGAGATCTTTTTCCTTGCCTTCTGATTTCCGATCCTTCAGGGCTGCACTTAGGTCACATTTTCCAGCTTTTCTCTGCAACCATGAGGATTAGAAATGTCCTTTCTTGTTCAGTGCAAGCTGAGAGTCTCACCTAATCACAGGACTCCAGGAGCTGGGGCTTTAAGAAAAACTACTAGATAGCAAGAGACTTGTGACCAAATCATGAGAGTTGGCAGCAATGGGAGGGAACTTGTGAAGATCTTTGAAAGGTTGAACAAGGAACCCAAGTTCTACATGAAGTAAGGGGGTAGGCAAAAGAGGGATATAAAGGTGGGATGGGAAGGAAGGGTGAGTTGGCCAGAGCAACAGGCAAGGAAGCTGATTTTAACAGCTGTGTTTTGTATGGAGGGGAGGGGACAGTGTGGGGCCAGAAAGCCGTGGGGGAAGGAGGAACATACAGTTACCAAGGTGGGATTCCATGAGCGTGGGGGTTAGCTGCCTGGGCAGGAAGACTTAGAAATGCTAGAAGAAGAAATGGCAGGGCTGGACACAGCCTAGATGTTCAGGGCAGGCAGGTGGAAGATGATTCCTGGGTGACAGGCCTCTCAGCACTGGGGTTTCCTGTGGTAGGGTGACCATGCCCTATGCTGGAGTAGGCAGGGAAGGGGTTAATCCCCTAGGAGGAAAGCCAGGCGGGCAGCCAGCTCCACCCCATACAACCTGCTCTGCTGGCCAACCAAGGCAGGCGTTTCCACCTGGGTTAAGGAAGGCAGGTACTTAAGCCTGGAGAGGGATTGGGACCTGCTCTTGCCCAGCGGAAGCTGGAAGAGTCCTGTGCCTGGGGATAATCCAGCCAGGAGGGCATAGTGCTGATTGGAGACTCGAAGCTGGGTCTGAGGAAGTCCAAGCGGCAGGCAAGCCAAGCTGCATAGGAAGTAGCCTTAGGGGACAATGAGGTGGGTGTTTGAGGCTGTTTCATTAGTTGGGGGTGTGGGGGTGGTTGAGGTTGTAGTGGGGACAAGGCATGGACTCAGCAGCCCCTCCTGTAGGAGCAGGCTTGGAGGGCAGGGGGGAAACTGCCCCCCCAGCATGAGCCGGCGGAGCAGAGCGGGTTGGGGCTAGGTCGCTCCACATCCTGCCGCCCGGTGAGTGCAGGGCAGGCCCGACCCCTCACTCACGGGGCGGTGGGAAGTGGAGTGACCCGGCCCCAGCCTGTTCCGCTCTGCTCCCCTGGCTCCCAGCCTTGAATGGCAGGGGAGAACCGCCCCCCAGCACTCACCAACGGCGCGGCTGGGAGCTGGCGGTGCGGAGTGGGCTGGGGCTGGGGCTGGGTCGCTCCACTGACTGCCGCCTAGTGAGTGTAGGCCCAATCCTTGCTGCAGTCCTCAGGGGAAGGGCTGGAGTGGGGGCAGGGCTGGGGCAGAGCAGGGGCGGGAAAAGGCGGGACTGGGGCAGAGCAGGGGTTGGAAGAGGCGGGGTGGGGGCAGAGGCTTTGGGGAAGAGGTGGAGCAGGGGCTGGAGCAGCACACAGCTGCATAGGTGCCCCACATTTCCTGGTACCCTATGCAGCTGCGTATGAGTAGGGATGGCCCTGGTCCTAAGGTTGAGGAGAGAAGGTCTGGCTGGTGTTTTCTGTTTTGACTTCCCTGGGCTCTGAAGGGCCTAGCGACCCTATCAGCCAAGGGAGAATGCAGAACTGTGAGGAGAAATTGAGGCACAGGTACACCTGCTGATGGGTAGATCAGATCATAGAATCATAGAATATCAGGGTTGGAAGGGACCTCAGGAGGTCATCTAGTCCAACCCCGTGCTCAAAGCAGGACCAACACCAACTAAATCATCCCAGCCAGGGCATTGTCAAGCCTGACCGTAAAAACCTCTAAGGAAGGAGATTCCACCATCTCCCTAGGTAACCCATTCCAGTGCTTCACCACCCTCCTAGTGAAAACGTTTTTCTTAATATCCAACCTAAACCTCCCCCACTGCAACTTGAGACCATTACTCCTTGTTTTGTCATCTGGTACCACTGACAACAGTCTAGATCCATCCACATTGGAACCTCCTTTCAGGTAGTTGAAAGCAGCTATCAAATCCCCCCTCATTCTTCTCTTCTTCAGACTAAATAATCCCAGTTCCCTCAGCCTCTCCTCATAAATCATGTGCTCCAGCCCCCTAATCATTTTTGTTGCCCTCCACTGGACTCTTTCCAATTTTTCCACATCCTTCTTGTAGTGTGGGGCCCAAAACTGGACACAGTACTCCAGGTGAGGCCTCACCAATGCCGAATAGAGGGGAATGATCATGTCCCTCGATCTGCTGGCAATGCTCCTACTTATACAGCCCAAAATGCCATTAGCCTTCTTGACAACAAGGGCACACTGTTGACTCATATCCAGCTTCTCGTCCACCGTAACCCCTAGGTCCTTTTCTGCAGAACTGCTGCCTAGCCATTCGGTCCGTAGTCTGTAGAGTGCAGGGGATTCTTCCATCCTAAGTGCAGAACTCTTGAACCTCATCAGATTTCTTTTGGCCCAATACTCTAATTTGTCTAGGTCCCTCTGTATCCTATCCCTACCCTCCAGCGTATCTACCACTCCTCCCAGTTTAATGTCATCTGCAAACTTGCTGAGGGTGCAATCCACGCCATCCTTCAGACCATTAATGAAGATATTGAACAAAACTGACCCCAGGACCGACCCTTGGGGCACTCCGCTTGATACCAGCTGCCAACTAGACATGGAGCCATTGATCACTACGTCTTGAGCCCAATGATCTAGCCAGCTTTATAACCACCTTATATTCCATTCATCCAGCGCATACTTCTTTAACTTGCTGGCAAGAATACTGTGGGAAACTATATCAAAAGGTTTGCTAAAGTCAAGGAATAACACATCCACTGCTTTCCCCTCATCCACAGAGCCAGTTACCTCATCATAGAAGGCAATTAGGTTAGTCAGGCATGATTTGCCCTTGGTGATGACCCTGCCAGCAGGTAGGGGATCTTGGGGGACAACTACTGCACTGGTGGGGTGCAAAATAAACTTTATTAAGAAAATGCAAAAAGAGGGAAAATTCAATAGTGAGGGGTACGGGGTTTGTTAAGATAGACAATTGGGGAGGGGTTTCTTTTAGTAAATAGGATAGGAGGTTTCAATAGTGAGGTACAATACAGTGGGGTCCAATACAGTTGGCAACCAATTAACACTGAAGTATAAATGTAACAGGTAGCTAACAGTTCCTATGTAAAGGATTTGTCAGAGCAGCATATAACCAACTAACAGTTATGGGTAAAATGTGTTAAATAACCAACAACTCTAGGTAAAAATATGTCACAGTGGTGTAAATGTAAAAGGTGAGGTGTGTTAGAGAGAAAAAGGGTAACCAATGGGGTTTTATGCTAGACTTCAGTAATACAATTGAGGTTTGGCAGCAGCAGGAGCGGGGTGAGCACGTGGGGGAAGGGATTAAAAGAGAGAGAGAGAGAGAGAGAGGCAGTGGTAGAGGAGTGAGGTTGGGGGATGGGGGAAGAGGAGCACGTGGTGGAGCAGAGACCAAAGGCAGAGGCGCTGTGGAGGGAGGTTTAAACTCAGGGTGACACAGAGAGCAGACAGGCTGCAAGTTTAAACAACAGAGAGACTGCAACGAGTGACTGGGGAGGGGGTGGGGGAGACACGGGCAAGCTCGGGGGGGCAGATTAGGGCAGCAGGAAGACAGACTTAACCACAATTATACAGAACACAGTAAAATCTTATCCATGATCTAACTTAACCAAGACTACACAAATTAGCAAGTAACAGAACACAATGCAACATTTTTTTTAAACCTAACTTACAGAGCACAATACAAACAATTCTTTAAACCTAACTTAACCACAGCTATGTAAAATGAAATTACAACTTATCTAGACTAAGAACCTGATTCTAATAGGTGCACCTTACACTATGCCGCTTCTTTGATCGGGAGGGGGAGCAGTTCTGGAGGGCAGAGTGGTGTGTGCCCAGGGTACAGCCCCGGAGGGGGTGGGGGATTAACTAGTGTTGGTTGCAGCAGTGGGGTGGCTGCAAGCCGGCAGCCCAGGGTACAGTCCAGGAAGGCACAGCCTAGCAGCGGCACAGGCTTATTTCCAGCAGCAAAGGCGCTGCGGAGCAAGAAACAGATTACAGATACAGACCAAGGAGTTAGCTTGGTTCTGTCTGCTGGGGAAACAAGGCCAGCAGCTAGGACAGGGGGAGTTTGCAAGAGGGAGTTCTTACCAATCCCCAGGACAGCAGCAAGCACAGAGACAGGAACGGCAGTAGCATCGGAGGATGGAGAGAGGACTCGATTCGCTTACAATAATCAGGAGATCTCCAGGCACAAATTTGTTGTTCGTGGAAGGGGAGTTTAAAAATGGGGGTACGCTCAAAAACAAACGAGAGCAGGGAGAGGGCACCCCAAAGACGCCTAGCTGATCAGACCAGGTGGCAAAGCAAGGACCTTCTCTGAGGTCTGATCAGAAAATGTCCGGCTTTAAAGGCAAACACAGGCAGTTTCCCACCAGTACTTTTGATTGGCTCCTCTTGATACAGGGGAGTAGAGAAGGCAGGGAAAGGCTGCAGGTAAGCATAGGCATGCCTGGGCATGTTCTGAGCCACAGGTATGACTCATATGCTTAATTAGTTGGCCACTTCAGGTCTTGCATTTCTGGGCAGCGCCCCCCACACCAAGCCCGGGTCTGAACAAAGGACACAAACAAAGAAGCAAGAAGCCCCCTCCCTAGGCAGAGCAATGGCTCCAGTTAGTCTGTATAAGCCATTCCTAGGAATAGGGCTGTGACTTTAGTTAGCACAATGGCCGGGAGGGGCGGCCACACAGGACAAACAGAAAGGAGAGGGGAAAAAGGAATGCAGCAGGGAGACAATTGTAACAGACAGGTGAATCCATGCTGACTGTTCCTGATCACTTTCCTCTCCTCTAAGTGCTTCAAAATGGATTCCTTGAGGACCTGCTCCATGATTTTTTCAGGGACTGAGGTAAGGCTGACTGGCCTGTAGTTCCCCAGATCCTCCTTCTTCCCTTTTTTAGAGATGGGCACTACATTAGCCTTTTTCCAGTCATCCGGGACTTCCCTCGATCACCATGAATTTTCAAAGATAATGGCCAATGGCTCTTCAATCACATCTGCCAACTTCTTTAGCACCCTCGGATGCAGTGCGTCTGGCCCCATGGACTTGTGCACATCCAGCTTTTCTAAATAGTCCTGAACCGCTTCTTTGTCCACAGAGGGCTGCTCACCTCCTCCCAACACTGTGCTGCTCTGTGCAGTTGTCTGGGAGCTGACCTTCTTCATGAAGACAGAGGCCAAAAAAGCATTAAGAACATTAGCTTTTTCCACTTCCTCTGTCAGTAGGTTGCCTCCCCCATTCAATAAGGGGCCCACACTTTCCCTGTTGCCTTCATATAGTGCCCTTCTCTGGCAATGTTCCAGTTCTGCAGTAGGAGGAACACAGCCTGAAAACTGGTGGGTCTTGGGAGGGAAGTGACTCAGTCTCCCTGTAGAATGGATTGTTTTCATCTAAGGGCCCCATTCTTTGTTGCACTCTAGCCCTGTTTGCCACTCCACCAATGCAAAGGGGCCAGAAACCCAACTGATCTGGCCAGCTGGGCATCCCTCCTGTACCAGAGGAATGCCAGCATGGCAGAGTTGGTCTATGGCTCTGTTCCTAGTTTAGAGGGTGTGGCTGGGCGAGACAGAGAACGGCTGAAACATGTGTGTGCTCCCTTAGAGTCATAGGCAGCTGGGATACAAGAGGGTGCTCTGACTTATGCCAGGAGTTCAACTAGCCTCCAGATAACCTCAATCTGGAGCTGCACAGGTTGTGTAATGCTACCTTTGTCTCCGTGGCACTGTGCCTGGCACAGCTGGTCCAGACACCAGAATCTGGCCCATAATGTTGATTCCTGTAAGTTACCTGGGGATTTCCAGAAAAATTCTCCACTTTTGAATGCATCAGGCAAACTCAGGGCCTTGGTAAAGAAAAAAGGTGAGGATTTCAAAAGGATTTCTTGAAACTTCAATTTTTCAACTCTTTGGTGGTTCTTGAAATACACCCATTAAAGTTTTTTAAATTAAAAAAATTACATCTTTGAGTTTTTGGTACACAACCCATTTCTGTAAGATCACTCTTAATATAATGCACTGAATTTTCCAAAATGTGTAAAGGCTACTTTTTCAGTGAAAACTTCTTGGAAAAATTTCCGCCCCCTCTAGCAAACACTGAGAGACAAATTAATTCCTGGGGCAGCTCCACAGACCTCAGTGCAGTCACACCAGAGATGGGCTCTTCCCTGGCTGAGTAAGGGTTGCTCCGGGCCCACCTTTGAGGGGGAGACACCCACAGCAGTTGCACCAGCTTTAATCAGCCAAGCTATCTCCCATGTTAGACTATGGCCAACACTTTCAAAACTGGGTGCCTAAAATTAGGAACCTAAATCAGTGACTGGATTTTTCGAAAGCATTGTTTGCCCAGCAACTCCTCTTGAAGTCAATACAATCCAAGGCTGAAATCCTGACTCTCAAACAATTTAACTCCTTGTTTTGGCCATTTCCTCCCCTCCCTCATGCACGAGTCAATTAATTAAATATTCTCCCCTACAGATTGCTGGCTGAGGGTGACACCCGTTTAATGAACAGCTGTAGGCCCCTAATCACACTGACAATTAGGAATGTAATTATAGCACTTGCAAATGGTTTTCATGCTGATAAAACATGACAAAATGGAGCATTTTCACTCACTGTCAGCTGCCAGACAATCTGTTACCCATCTAATGGCAATTTAATTACAAATTCCTTCACTGTCTTTGTTTCCAGATTGCCCTGGTCCCTGGCTTGGGCGGGCAGCCTTCTGGATCTGAATGTAATGCTCCTTGACATGGATCTAGAGGTGTGAGTGACACAGCCCAACCTGAGACCAAGGATTTCAAAGCAATGGCTCTAAACTCTTCTGCGTGCCTCAGGGCGGCTGATACTTAACCCTACAATGGGGCTCGCCAGTCAAATATCTTCCTTTGAAAGGGGTGCAGACCTGTCGTAACAACATTTTCCTGAGGGTTGAACTGAAACAAATGGGGAAATACTCAGTAGCCCTCTAAGGGAATCCCTGGTTAAAGAATGAACCCATTTAAAAACTAACTCCCTGTGAAGCAAAAAGTAAAACCTAAGCCAAAACTCTGAATCACTCTGCTAAATGGAGACATCATTGTGGACAATGCCTCCTCCGGAGCAGCCAGGCCCTTCAGACAGATCCCGGTTGGAGGATGAGGCCTGGTCATTGTAGACAGTGAAGGTGTAGCTGATCTGATTGGGTGCCCCACTGCACTGCAGCCAGAGGAATCCAAACTTCTGCACCCTGGGAGCCCAAGTGTTCTAAGCCTTCAGTCTTGGGGTCCCTAGGGTGCAGACCCAGTGGCTAACACTCCCTTCTGACAACTGAAACCTGCTGCCTAATCCCCCTGTGTCCAGTGCTAACCCTTCAGAATTCCGCGTATGCAAACACAGCCTACCTCCAGACTTCATGCTGAGGTGCAAGCTGTCTGGGTCACAGCTGAACTTGTTGCAGGAGGTGCTGGGCAGTTGTGGAGCATGCAACACACACAGACGCTCTGCACTGATTCTAACACCGTTGCTCTTAATAATATAGTGCACAAGAGAGCTCACTTGGGAAACAATAAACTTCTGAGCCCCAGTGCCCCTTGCTAGCCCACCCTTCCCTTGGGAGCTGGGGAGGAGGGTGGCTGTCTGGGGTCAGGATAGCAGATAAACAGTGTCACAGAGGGTTCATGACCATGCCAGCCAACCTCAGGCGAGACTGTCAAAAGCAGGGCAGACACCCCAGACTGGGGGTATTTCCTATAATTAGATTTCACCAATCCAGTAACAAGTGTGAACTCCTGGATCACTATAACAGTCCTCTGGGGTTTCAGAGTAGCAGCCATGTTAGTCTGTATCCGCAAAAAGAACAGGAATACTTGTGGCACCTTAGAGACTAACAAATTTATTTGAGCATAATCTTTCGTGGGTTCTCCAGTCTAATTGCCACCCAAGCAAGCTGGACTTAGAGATCACGGACACCAAGGATCACAAAATACTCAGGTTGTTCCAAGAGACCAGTCACTTCCTCCAGATCAATTTGTACCTTAGATCTCACACCAAAGACAATACTGGTAGCCAGTCCTAGAGCAAACGAATTAAGGATTTATTAACTAGGAAATAGAAAGGAGTTATTTACAGGTTAATGCAGGCAAGATGTATACACAAATTAGTTCAGTTTATGGTTCCAAAAAATGACAGAGATGTAGCAATCTGTCAGCACTGAATGGCCTTTAGGGCTAACCCTGGGGATTGCTCTTTTTTGTTTCTTAGCTCCAGCCCATGTAAGAGTCCAAACAGCAAAGAGATGAAAAATCTTCACATCAGCTAGCTTTATTTCCCCCTTCCAGAACTCAAGCTGGTGGGATGTGCTTTCTCACACCTAGCACCTTCAGGGGTGTAAGAGGGCCATTGAACCAGCCTTTGTGTTTGTGATGCTCCACAATGGCCTATTTAGTCTTGATAGTTCTTCTGTATGGGAACCCCTAGGTTCACAAGTTCAGAGCAGGCATTTTTCCAATTATAAAGCAAAACTTTTATGGAGACTATACACATTCTTACAAGTTCAGCACCTGGCTTGAACAATACTAAAAAACAGGTGAGCTAGGCTGGTTTCCACCTATGAATTTGTCAGTGCTCAGCTGACGCCTAGAGACTTGGCAAGAGCTGCCACCTGGTTTGCCAGCGTCACAAGCTGGGTTTCCCATTCTGGATGGTGTTTCCCTCATGGTGTCTCCTTCCCCAGCTTCCAGTTCCTCCGGGACTGTTCCTCAGCTACGCTGTGTGACTCCTTAGTGAAATCCCACAGGATCACCTGGCTTTCTTCCTTCCAATGTCATGTTTGGTAACTTTCCATTGCTCCTGCCTTAATTCCTCCTCTGTCTGCAGGGGGCTGGGATCTTCCCCCTGCTGAGCAAACCCACCTGGTCGAGCTATTATGGGCAAAGCACAATTGTTTAAATATATGTACTTTCCCATTGTCCTCACTCTGGAATGTACCCACTGTGTGTCCTGTCAGCAGTGATGAATCTACACCACACAGTCATTTCATGATATTTCATAATAGCAATCAAAATTCATAAACTGTACAAAGGCTCCAAATCCTCACAGAAGGCTATATGCATCCGAAGAAGTGGGCTGTAGTCCACGAAAGCTTATGCTCTAATAAATTTGTTAGTCTCTAAGGTGCCACAAGTACTCCTGTTCTTCTTTTTACAGAAGGCTAGTATGTTTCTACTGTACCATGCATCACGGTAATGGGAACAGCAGTATGTGCCTGAATTGCGGGGACACCCCTCCCTCCCATGGAAATGGGAATTACCCGGCTGTAGTGAGAGGGGAGGAACTTCAGATGGGATCATCAGAGGCACCAGTGGGGGTTAGGGGCCTAAACCCCACATAATTTCAATGAGATTTGGGTGCCTAATTCCTTAGGCTCCTTTGAAGATCCCAGCCTTCTTCATGATAGAGGCTGCCGGCCAGATCCACAGCTGAGGGGATCACTACATGGAATGATGCTTCCTGACAGCAGCCGAAGGTCTGACCCTGTGAAGCCTTTAAAATACTCAACACCAATTTAAAGGAGGTGAATGAATGTAGCTAGCCCTAGCTCTGGATGGAAAACATTAAGATTTGCAGTGAGTTATGAAATGGTAAAAACCATCTTTAAAAAACCCCTGTGGATCGTTTTTGTTATATTGCATTTAACTGAACATGCACTGGAACGTCCAGACAAGGTCTGCTGCAGGCTTTGTAGACCATTGAAGCTAGGCATTTCCTATCTGTAAATAGATTACATAGATTATTACTACTTTATTTTCAAGCCCACATCTTAGTGCAGCTCTCTTGTAGCCCCATGTCTCTTCCACCAGGCCCTACTGGACAGCCCTGCCCACTCAGGGGGCCCCAGCTGACTTGAGAAGTGAGGCTGAGGATTATCTGTGCTCTGAGAAACTTGGGAAGCTCTTCTCCAGCCCTCCTCCTCTGCCTCGACATGACCTTCTCCACGGCATATCCCTTCTCTCACCTACTTCCATCTGTACTGTGATTGCCTCTACAGAGACTCACACACTTGTCTGGATCTTCTCAGTCTTGTGATCATTCCATAGCTGAGGGAAGGACGTTGTGCGAGTCCATGAAGGAGCCAGGCTGCCCTTGCTGAGAGGCCACTGGCCACAGCAGCAAATGGGGGAGTTACAAAGACCCCATGTACAGTCATTAGCAGCACATCTGATCACTCCACTTCTGGAAAAAGAACAGGAGTGCTTGTTGCATCTTAGAGACTAACAAATTTATTTGAGAATAAGCTTTCACTTCTGGAGCGATTGACCTTTATCCAAAGATGGCTTGGAAGGCCAAAACCAGAGGGCTGGACTGCTGGATCTCTCACGAGATAGGCACTGGCTACGTTGGAAGCTAGTTCTTGTCCCCTCCTATGCAACCTGGAGATGATAATCCTAGGTTCCTTAGTGAAATTGTCCAAACAGGGCGCCTTGCATGGCTTGGTGGATTAAACACCCCTTTAAACAGGGATAGAGGTGGCATGTCTTGTTCCTTAAGGAGCAGATTCTGCAAGGCAACGTGTTGCCTGATGCCGGGAGGGACAATGTTGGACAAGATCGGCAGCCACGCAGGGCTGGTTGGTCTCATGATACCTGTTTCATTCAGCTGAGTGTCTACTAGTCCTGTGTGAAAGGAGCCGGCCACACCAGGGAGCCATTTGCTGCCCCAGAGTAGCACAAGGCAAGCCTAGAGTTTTAGGGTTTGCACACTGGCTCCCTAGGCAGGGCCGGCTCTGGCTTTTTTGCCGCCCCAAGCGAAAAAGTCTCCTGCCGCCACCCCCCTCCCCCTGCCAGGAGGGTGACAGGGGAGGGCGCCGAGCCCGGCCGTGGCCCCACTCTCCTCGGCCAGCCGGAGCGCCGCGGGGAGAGTGACAAACCCGGCCAGGGCCCCGCTCTCCCCGACTGGCCAGAGCGTTGGGGGAGGGCGGCCCCGCTCTTCCCGGCCGGCTGGAGCGCTGGGAGGAGGGCGGAGAGCCCAGTCAGGGCCCTGCTCTCCCCGACCAGCCAGAGCGCCGGGGGAGGGCGGCCCCGCTTTTCCCGGCCGGCCGGAGCGCCAGGAGGAGGGCGGAGAGCCCAGCCGCAGCCCCGCTCTCCCCGACTGGGCGGAGCGCTGGGGGAGGGCGGTGAGCCCGCCACGGCTCCGCTTTCCCCGGCAGCCGGAGCGCTGGGGGGAGGGTGGAGAGCCTGGCCGCGGCCCCGCTCTCCCCGGATGAGCGCCGCCCCCCTCCAGGTGCCGCCCCAAGCACATGCTTGGAGGGCTGGTGCCTGGAGCCGGCCCTGTCCCTAGGTAGAACCAGCTAATCTGCTGATCAGTTTGTTTCTAATCTTTATTTTCAGCAAGGTCTTGGTAAGGTGTTCTTTGAAAGTCAAGATATGGTCCAGTGAACATGGGCTATGGGTCATGGTCCATCCTGTGTCCATTCAGGAAGCTGTTAAGCTGTTTGTGGGCCTTTATGTGGTATAGATGGAAGCAGCTGGAAACTTTTAAGATGGTTTAAGTCAACATCATTTACAATGGTGGGACACCTCTTTCATCTTAGCATTCAGGGCTTCTAGGTGCCAGACAGATGTTATAAACTCACAGACTTTAAGACCAGAAGGGACCATCATGATCATCTAGTCTGACCTCCTCTGCACATTGCAGGCCAGAGAACCTCACCCACCCACTCCTGTAGTAGACCCCAACCTCTGTCTGAGTTACTGAAGTCCTCACAACATGATGTAAAGCCTTCAAGTTACAGAGAATCCACCATTTACACTAGTTTAAACATGCAAGTGATCTGTGCCCCATGCTGCAGAGGAAGGTGAAAAACCCCTAGGGTCTCTGCCAATCTGACCCAGGGGAAAATTCCTTCCTGACCCCAGATATGGCAATCAGTTAGACCCTGAGCATGTGGGCAAGACCTCCAAGCCAGACACCTGGGAAAGAATTCTCTAGTAACTCAGAGCCTTCCCTGTAAAGTGTCCCATCACTGGCATTTCGAGATATTTGCTGCTAGCAGTCACAGATGGGCTACGTGCCATTGTAGGCAGTCTAATCCTACCATCCCCTCCATAAACTCATCAAGCTGTCTTGAAGCCAATTGGTTTTGTGCCCCCACTACTCCCCTTGGAAGGCTGTTCCAGAACTTCACTGCTCCGATAGTTAGGAACTTTCATCTAATTTCAAGCCTAAATTTATTGATGGACAGTTAATATCCATTTGTTTTTGTGTCAACATTGGTGCTTAACTTAAATACCAGCCAGGGAGAGAAGTTATTTGCTCTCTATAAATACATCAAAGGGATAATCATATCTCCCCTCAGCCTTCTTTTGGTTAGGCTAAACAAGCCAAACTCTTATATGGTAGGTTTTCCATTCCTCACATCATCCTAGTAGCACTTCTCTGCACCTGATCTAGTTTGAATTCATCTTTCTTTAACATGGGAGACCAGAACTGCACACTGTATTTCAGGTGAGATCTCATCAGTGCCTAATATAATGCTGCTAGCAATTCCCTATCTCTAATGGAAATACCTTGCCTGATGCATCCTAGGACTGCATTAGCCTTTTTCATGGCTGCATCACATTGGTGGCTCATAGTCATTGTGTGATCAACTAATACACCATATCTTTCTCCTCCTCTGTCACTTCCAACTGATACGACCCCAGTTTATAGCAGCATTTTTTGTTGTTAGTCCCTAAGTGCATGACCTTGAACTTTACACTATTAAATTCCATCCAATTTCTATTATTCCAGTTTTCAAGGTCCTCCAGGTCTTCTTGTATGATATTCCGGTTCTCCTCCACATTGGCAATAGCTCCCAACTTTGTGTCATCCACAAATTTTATTAGCATACTCAGTCTTTTTGTGCCAAGGTCACTAATAAAAATGTTAAACAAGATAGGTCCCAAGACCGATCCTGAGGTAACTTCATTAGAAACCTCCCTACAGCCTGACAGTTCACCTTTCAGTATGACGTGTTATAGTTTCAGAACTGCTGGAGTTCCAGTTCCTTATCCACCTTTCAATTCTCATATTAATCCCCATCTTCTCCAATGTAATGAATAATTTCTCATGTGGGACTGTATCAAATGCCTTACTGTAAGCCAGGTAGATTAGATCTGCTGCATTTCCTTTGTCTAAAAAAATCAGTTAGTTTCTCAAAGATGGAGATCAGGTGGGTCTGGCATATCTACCTTTTGTAAAACAAATTTGTATTTTATCTCAATTACCATTCACCTCTATGTCCTTAACTACTTTGTCTTTCAAAATTTGTTCCAAGACCTTGCATATATGTGAGGTCAAATTAAGAGGCCTGTAGTTTCCTGGATCACTTTTCCCTCTTTTCTTACAAATAGGAACTATATTAGTGATTCTCCAGTCAAAGGGTATGACCCCTAAGTTTACAAATTCATCTGCATAGATAAAATGTCTGGCAGTGGTGTTGTATACAGGTTGAAAAGTGTCAATGCTAGAACTGAGACCTCAGGTAGACTGTTGTGTTGGGGGCACTCAGAGCTGGGGGTTTGTTTTTACCCAAGTAAAACTTGGAACCTGCAGCAGTTCCACAGCCATGGCAACCCACATTGGTAAGGCCAATGACTGTTTGTACAGGAGGCGTGTATACCTGACCGTGTCATATGCAGCAGTAAGATCTTTGAAATCTGCGCCTGTCTTCTTCCTGGCCTGGAAGCCATTCTCGATGTAGGTGGTGAGAGCCAGTATTTTGTCAGGTACTTGGTCTGAAACCTGCCTGATCCACACTCAGAATATCACCAACGGTGGGAATAATTCTCTGAAGAATAAGGTTTTCAAGTAATTTGTACACACAGCTTAGCAAAGAGATGGGGCAGAAACTTGTCACATGTCGGTGGTCTTTCTCAGATTTTGGCAAAGCTATTTTGCTTTGCACCAGATCTTAGGTATTTTATTCTAGAGACTCTAAATAGGAAGATGGCTAGCCATTGTCTGCTAGTTTTTCTCAGGTTCTTCAGGAATTCAGGAAGATGTTATCAAGCCCATAGGCTTTACCTGTTTTCAAGGTTTTGATCCCGGTGGTTGACCCTGCCAGCAGGTAGGGGATCTTGGGGGACAACTACTGCACTGGTGGGGTGAAAATAAACTTTATTAAGAAATTACAAAAACAGGGAAAATTCAATAGTATGGGGTACGGGGTTTGTTAAGGTAGACAATTGGGGAGGGGTTTCTTTTAGTAAATAGGATAGGGGGTTTCAATAGTGGGGTACAATACAGTGGGGTCCAATACTGTTGGTAACCAATTAACACTGAAGTATAAATGTAACAGGTAGCTAACAGTTCCTATGTAAAGGGTGTGTCACAGCAGCATATAACCAACTAAAAGTTATGGGTAAAATGTGTTAAATAACCAACAACTCTAGGTAAAAATATGTCACAGTGGTGTAAATGTAAAATGTGAGGTGTGTTAGAGAGAAAAAGGGTAACCAATGGGGTTTTATGCTAGACTTCAGTAATACAATTGAGGTTTGGCAGCAGCAGGAGCGGGGTGAGCACATGGGGGAAGGGATTAAAAGAGAGAGAGAGAGAGAAAGGCAGTGGTAGAGGAGTGAGGTTGGGGGATGGGGGAAGAGGAGCACGTGGTGGAGCAGAGACCAAAGGCAGAGGCGCTGCGGAGGGAGATTTAAACTCAGGGAGACACAGAGAGCAGACAGGCTGCAAGTTTAAACAACAGAGAGACTGCAACGAGTGACTGGGGAGGGGGTGGGGTTAGGGCAGCGGGAAGACAGACTTAACCACAATTATACAGAACACAGTAAAATCTTATCTATGATCTAACTTAACCAAGACTACACAAATTAGCAAGTAACAGAACACAATGCAACAATTTTTTTTTTAAACCTAACTTACAGAGCACAATACAAACAATTCTTTAAACCTAACTTAACCGCAGCTATGCAAAATGAAATTACAACTTATCTAGACTAAGAACCTGATTCTAATAGGTGCACCTTACACTATGCCGCTTCTTTGATCGGGAGGGGGAGCAGTTCCGGAGGGCAGAGTGGTGTGTGCCCAGGGTACTGCCCCGGGAGGGGTGGGGGATTAACTAGTGTTGGCTGCAGCAGTGGGGTGGCTGCAAGCTGGCAGCCCAGGGTACAGTCCAGGAAGGCACAGCCTAGCAGCGGCACAGGCTTATTTCCAGCAGCAAAGGCACTGCGGAGCAAGAAACAGATTACAGATACAGACCAAGGAGTTAGCTTGGGTTTGTCTGCTGGGGAAACAAGGCCAGCAGCTAGGACAGGGGGAGTTTGCAAGAGGGAGTTCTTACCAATCCCCAGGACAGCAGCAAGCACAGAGACAGGAGCGGCAGTAGCATCGGAGGATGGAGAGAGGACTCGATTCGCTTACAATAATCAGGAGATCTCCAGGCACAAATTTGTTGTTCGTGGAAGGGGAGTTTAAAAACGGGGGTACGCTCAAAAACAAACGAGAGCAGGGAAGAGGGCACCTCAAAGACGCCTAGCTGATCAGACCAGGTGGCAAAGCAAGGACCTTCTCCGAGGTCTGATCAGAAAATGTCCAGCTTTAAAGGCAAACACAGGCAGTTTCCCACCAGTACTTTTGATTGGCTCCTCTTGATACAGGGGAGTAGAGAAGGCAGGGAAAGGCTGCAGGTAAGCATAGGCATGCCTGGGCATGTTCTGAGCCACAGGTATGACTCATATGCTTAATTAGTTGGCCACTTCAGGTCTTGCATTTCTGGGCAGCGCCCCCCACACCAAGCCCGGGTCTGAACAAAGGAACCAAACAAAGAAGCAAGAAGTCCCCTCCCTAGGCAGAGCAATGGCTCCAGTTAGTCTGTACAAGCCATTCCTAGGAATAGGGCTGTGACTTTAGTTAGCACAATGGCCGGGAGGGGCGGCCACACAGAACAAACAGAAAGGAGAGGGGGGAAAGGAATGCAGCAGGGGGACAGCTGTTACAACAGTGGTGAAAGGCTGGATGTCTTCTTTGGGTTCAGGTATGCACTGTTTGTATTGTTGCCATCTCTTCTTCACCTCTCTTTCAGACTTTTTCTTCTTATCCGCCTTTGTGGCATTTATCAGGTGGGTAGCAGCGCTGTTTGCAGAGACTAGGTAATGGTGCTGTGCTGGAGGCTTCTAGGAGCACCTAGTTTTCTGACTGGATCATGGCATGTTTAGTAGCCTGCTCCCATCTTGCTCTTCTAGAAGCTGCTCTAGATCACTACTCTAATCATAGTGCTTGAGGAGTTCGGTACACTCCTCATCTAGACTGGAAATTGAGGTCTTAGAAAAACCTGTTGGGGTTGACTTGGTGGCAACTTTGTAAATGGCTCTTGTGAGATGCATGTAAACTTCTTCAATAGAGATGTTGTGTGGGATACAAGTGATAAAGAGGTTGGTGAATTGTGTAAAGCTGGGCCAGTTTGCTTTCCGATTGTTCCAGTGAGGGTTTTTATTGGTGCTCACAATAGGTATGGCCACTCCAACTTTGGTAAGGATTGGACAATGTTGACTACATGCAAAGTTTTTTAATACACTGTGTATAGTTTGTAATGGATGATTGCCTGTGCTGGTGGCCGAGGTGAGGTTAGCAGAGTAGTGATGTTTCTGTCTGGTAGAATGAAAAGTAAACTGTTGTTTTGGGTCATGGAGCAAGACCCAGTCCAAAAGATTAACCTCACTTTGATCTGACTTTGAATCCTCAGGTGATGTGAGAGATATTAAAATCTCCAATATAGATGGCAGGATATAGGAGCTTAAGAAAAATATTTGGGGTAGGCTGGGGTTAATTCGGGGGCTTGTACACAGTCATCGCTCTGAAATGACTGACTCTCACAATATCACAAAGGTCTGAGTTAGATGGGAGTGGTTCTGGGTTACAAGATCTGCTCTAACATAGGTCGCGTGGCCATACTTGTTCTACTGAGAGTAACACACAAGGTCATAACCTTTGAAGTTGAGGCAGCTGGCAGAAAGGGAGTCGATATGTGTCTCCTGAAGGTAGATTACATCCATGTTCTATTTAGAGGATAAGATCGGGAGAATAAAGTGTCTAGCAGCTCACATGCCTTCAATGTTTAGCTGAAGGATTTTCAAGGATGGTCCAGTGATCAAAGTTCTTTGATCATGGAAAGTCCATGCTGACCAATGTTCCCTCTAATTTTTTCCATCCATGTGCAGAATAAATTTTGTTATGTGCACCAAGGTATGTGGGGATGTGCGCCACCAGTAGAAACAAAAAACATTATATATACATACACGCACATATATATTTTTAAGTTACTATAGGGATACTTACTCCAATCAGGACAGGTTAGGCATTTTTGAACTCACTACTCAAAGAATTAAATGTAAGTGTAAGAGAAATAAAAATTATGAAATGCATAGACCATCAAAACACTAAAATAACACACTTTGAAAGAATAAAATTACAGACAATATATGTGCATTGTAGAAAATACCAAGAAGTAACAACAACAATATTACAAGTATGTGTTGGGAAGTGAGTGTGAAAGAGACAGTGTGTGTGTGTGACAATGTGAGTGTGTGACACAGAGACAGTGTGTATGACAGTGTGTGTGCTGGCTGCTGGGAAAGTTTCTGAGAGACGCGGTGCACTCTCTTTAAGGCATTCACTGAAAGCTCTCCTGCTCTGTCCTGAGCCCTGTCTCTTCTGTCCACGCTCTGCGGAGATGGGGTACATGGGGTACAGAAAGAGAGTGTGTGTGTGTGTGAGAGAGAGAGAGACAGTGTGAGCTGGCTGCTGGGGAAGTCTCAGACAGTGTGTTGTCTCTTTAAGAAAGGAACTCACTCACTGCCCGGAAGCTGGAGTCTTCAGACCTCAGCAGCTCTGAGTCCTGAGCAAGGCTGTCCCCTCTATCCTGCTCCGCGGAGATGGAGTACAGAGGAGGGAGGACACCCTGACATCAGCACCCCGCTACACACACACACACACACTCTGCACAGCCAGCAGGAGGGTCCCGGGAGCAGCTGCAGGAGGAACGTGGCTGCAAAACAGCAGAGGGAGGGACACCTGAACACACAGTGCTGGATGTGCGTGGCCCTGCTAATCAGCTGTGCGGCACTTGAATCTCTCCTGGGTGGCTGCCCAACCACACAGCTTACAGGGAACTCAGATGCTGACACGGATCTGAAAGATTTGGCCTGATAGTTGCAGCTTTGTATTTCCCTGGTGAAACATATTACTTATGGGGTATACGACTGGAACATAGCTACATAATACCCCACGTACTCCATAGCCTTCCCCCACTCAATGACATCCAGAGTTGGCAGTGGTGTTTGTGCAAAATGCATCTGAGGACTCAAGGAAGGAGGCCTGGCAATACTGGTGAACGTGAGCAGCTGTTGGATTTAGACTTTGGAGAACTCTGTAGATCATAATGACGAAGGGTCTATGTGGTTAAGTGTACCTGCGCTGTGTTTGAGTTGCCATGAGGATGCATATGCATGCAAAATCTGGAGCTTGTGCAGAGTTTCTCTGCTAAACTCTCCATTGTGCAGAGTCAGCACAAGGCCTCATTTACAGATTCATAGATTCCAAGGCCAGAAGGGACCATTGTGATCATCTAGTCTGACCTCCTTTATTATAACACATGCCAAAGAACTGCCCCAAAAGAATTCCTTGAGCAGTTCTTTTAGAAAAACATCCAATCTGGATTTAACAGTTCTCAGTGATCCTTGGTCAGTTGTTTCAATGGTTAATTACTCTCACTGTTAAAAATAAGAGGGGTAGCCGTGTTAGTCTGAATCTGTAAAAAGCAACAGAGGGTCGTGTGGCACCTTTAAGACTAACAGAAGTATTGGGAGCATAAGCTTTCGTGGGTAAGAAGTGAGGTTCTTACCCATGAAAGCTTATGCTCCCAATACTTCTGTTAGTCTTAAAGGTGCCACAGGACCCTCTGTTACTGTTAAAAATGTTTGCCTTATTTCCAGTCTGAATTTGTCTAGCTTCAACTTCCAGCCATTGGATCATATTAGTCCTTTCTCTGTTAGACTGAAGAGCCCATTATTAAATATTTGTTCCCCATGTAGGTACTTAAAGACTGTAATCAAGTCACCCCTTAAACTTCTCCTTGTTAATCTCCATTAAGCCCTCACATAAGGCTTAAGTGGAGCATAGACCTTATTATGATACTGTCCCTCTGCACGGGGGAGGATTTCACCCACTGTGATTCTCTATTTATAGGGAATGAGAAAACATGAGATGCAGAGGAGGCATTTTAAACATTCCCTCTACGAATGGGAATAAATCGTTGAGCAACAAAATATGGAAATGCAATTCTCCCCTGAAGAGCAACTTGGTTAAACTTGGGGACTAAATTCAATCATTCCGTTGCTGGCAATTTTTAAAGGAAGTTTTCATAAAAAGCTCTGCTCTAGGAATTATTGTGGGGCAGTTCTCTGGCCTGTGTTACACAGGGGGTCAGACAAGAGGATCACAAAGGTCCTTTCTGGCCTTGGAATGTATGAAGGAAAATGTGAAATAGAGGGATTTTAGCCCTGTTTTAACTGCAAATCTTGATACAGCCTTAACTATGGAGCAGCTAGAGCATCTCCATAATTAGTTACAGGAGGTGAAGGCTTAACCTGAATGGGGGGTGAGTGGGTGAAGGGATAGAAGGGAAGTAACGGGGGGGAAAGGGGGGAGATAGCGCCAGGCTGGAAAGGAGGGTCTCAGCGATTCCCACTTGCTCCGGCTCCCATTTACTGCTTCCCAACCTGCTCTCGGGCTCTGTGGCAGTCGCTCCAGCCCCTCTGCATCCCATTCTTGCCTGGCATGCATGAATTTACATGGCAGAGCCCTCAACATAGTTTCCATTGCAGGGGCACTAGCACTGTCTGTCCCCCAGTTTCACTGCCTCTGGTTAGTCAGCATGTCTGCTTCTGGAGTAGATGCAGTGTATCTGTGTGTGCCTTTCCCTCTCCTTGATTGCTGCTGAAACCATAGAAATGTAGGGCTGGAAGGGTCCTTGAGAGGTCATCTCATCCAGCCCCCTGCACTGAGGCAGGCCAAGTAAACCTAGACCATCCCTGACAGGTATTTATGCATTTGGATTTCCTTGCTCCTTTGCACTTGTCTTTATTGAATTTTATCCGATGTGGACTTTGAAAACAGTTGTCCAGGAAGAATCTGTTCAACAGGCCTTCAGTAGTGAAAGACGTGTGAACAAGTGTTTAGATCTTCTTCTATACTTAATGCATCCAACTGTTCTTAAAAACTCCAGTGATGCTCATTTTACAACCGCCCTTGGAAGCCTGTTCCATGGCTTAACTGCCCTTTATAGTTAGAAAGATTTTCTTAATATCTAACATAAATCTCCCTTGCTGCAGACTAAGTCCATTACTTCTTGTCCTGCATTCAGTGAACATGGAGAAAAATCAGTCCCCGTCCTCTTTATGACAGTCCTGAATAATATTTGAAGATTGTTATGTCCCCCCTCAGTCTTCTTTTCTCCAGACTAAACATGCCCAGTTTTTTCAACCTTTCCTCCTAGGTCAGGTTTTCTAAACCTCTGATCATTTTTGTTGCTCTCTTCCAGACTCTTTCCAATTTGTTCACACCTTAAAGTGTGGTGCCCCAAACTGGACACCAGCTGAGGTCTCACCAGTGCCAAGTAGAGTGGGACGCTTACCTCCCCTTTCTTATCTACGACACTACTGTTAATTCACCCCAGAGTGACATTTGCCTTTTTCAAAACAGCATCTCGCTGCTGACACTCATTCTATTTGTGATCTGCTATAACCCCCCAGCTCCTCTTCTGTAGCACTGCTGCCTAGCCAGTTATTCCTCAGTTTGTATTTATGCATTTGGATTTCCTTGCTCCTTTGCACTTGTCTTTATTGAATTTTATCCTATGTGGACTTTGAAAACAGTTGTCCAAGAAGAATCTGTTCAACAGGCCTCCAGTAGCGAAAGATGTGTGAACAAGCATTTAGATCTTCTTCTATACTTAATTAAATGTATTCAAAGTGTTCATGCTTCGCAGTGTCACAGCTACAGGCGTGGCTGCACCTGTGTCCCCTTTCTAGCCTCTGAGTGCACTCCCTTGGGTGTCAGGCCTTGTGCCTTTACCTCTCTGGTGGTAGAATTCTGCAGTTCTTCCAGTCTTAGACCAGGTCCTGGGCTACAGCACCCTGTATATTGCTTCTACTTACCTGACACGTCTGAGTGGGTCAGGGCACCTGCAGTTCTTCCCTTTGAGAGTTTGTGATCAGTGGTGAATAGTGACAAAACAGCAACCTTAAAACCAAAGTATTTTGTTTAGATTAGGCTCAAAGCTAGGGTGACCAGACGTCCCGATTTTATCGGGACCGTCCCGATATTTCCTTGTTTGTCCCGCGTCCCGACCGCACACTGGACAAACAAGGAAATGCCCCGGAGCCTAGAGCCCGGAAGTGCTCGCGTCCCCCCCCCCGCCCCGCTCCGACTCCGCCCCCTCCTCCCCCGATTGGCTCCCTCCCCGAATCCCCGCCTCTCCCCCGGGCTCACCATTCCCCCTCCCTCCACAAGCGCTGGAGGGAGGCCCGGGAGACGCAGGGGAAGCGCGGGGCCGGGGTGAGTGAGAGTCCGGCCTGGCCCCGAGCAGGCAGGACTCAGTCGGGTGGTTGGGAGAGGAGGGGGGCGGCCCGCGGGGCCAGGCGGCGGCTGTTGTTGTCCCCCCAGGCAGCGGGACTCAGGAGCAGCCGCTGCTGCAGCTCCCACTGCCGCGGGGGAGGAAGCGGCCATGGCGCTCCGCGGCTGCGGCGCCCCCGAACCCCCCGAGCTGGGGCCTGCTGCAGGTACCCAGCAGCGTACGCTGGGCCCAGCCCCTGGCCAGTCGCGTCTGGGCTGCTGCCCCGCTGGTGCTATCCCGGGGCGGAGGCATCGGCCGCCCAGCCCCGTTCGTTCCCCTGCGGGACGGGGGGCTGGGGCCTGCTGCCCCCACTCCGGGGCCGCCGCGGGATTGCACCAGCTGGGCAGCAGCCCAGACGCAACTGGCCAGGGGCTGGGCGCAGCGTGCGCACTGCTGGGTCCCCGCAGCAGGCCCCGGTTCGGGGGCGCCAGAGCTGCAGCCGCAGAGCGCCATGACCGCTTCCTCCCCCGCGGCAGTGGGAGCTGCAGCAGCGGCTGCTCCCGAGTCCCGCTGCCCGGGGGTGAGAACAGCCGCCGCCTGGCACCGCGGGCCGCCCCCCTCCTCTCCTTACCACCCAACTGAGTCCTGCCTGCAAGGGACCAGGCCGGACTCTCACTCACCCCGGCCCCGCGCTTCCCCTGAATCTCCCGGGCCTCCCTCCAGCGCTTGCGGAGGAAGGGTTGTGTTTTTTTTTTTTTTTTTTTTTTCCCCCCCCCCCCCCCCGCATCCTGATATTTGTCTTTGGTGATCTGGTCACCCTACTCAAAGCATTAGAGATAATGATTTTGAAACAGCCTAGCACAACAGGGCCCCTGGTCCATGACTGATGTTCCTGGGTACTACAGTAAAAAATAATAGACATGCATGTATTATGATTATTTATCTTATCTATAGCCTCCTGATGGTAACCTAGGCATGTCTAACTACTTTTGACTCCCATAGCAGGGTTTTGGGACTCAGTCTGGTTTCCTCAAACAATGGTTGCCTCTGGAGGAAGAGGGTCCTTTCTAATTCTCCCAGAGTTCTTTTGTTCATCTGTTCCTGGGCTCTGACCTTTCTGGTCAAAACCACTTTTGTAGGTTGGCTGGCATGGGAGATAAGATCAAGTAGTTCTGGCATTGTCCCTTAACAACTCAAATATTTTCTGAGAGGTGTCTACCTTCAGCCATTCTCTTCCTTCCTGCCTATATTTCTATGGAGCTAAATCAGTATAGTCAACAAGCCAACATATAGTATCCATGAACTATTACAGAGCAACTCCAAAAGCCACCACAGGCAGCATTAAGCACTATGTAAAATTTAGACTCCAGGGGTCCTAAACACACATGAGACTCTCGTGAAAACTTTCCAAAGGAGTGATTCTCATTACTTGGGCCTTGGTCTCATAACCAGATCTGCAACGACAGACCCAGGCTGTGTAAAATCACAGGACTCAGTTGTGAGGGGATCCCATTTAGCACCACCTTATTCATTACTCTCCTTTTGGAATGCTGACTGGTAGCATTCCTTTTTTATAAAGGAATTTACTCAGATTCATGGCTGTTAAGTCCAGAAGGGACTGTTATAATCATCTAGTCTGACCTCCTGTATAACACAGACTAGAGAACTGCCTCAAAATAATTCATAGTGCAGATTTTTAGAAAAGCATCCAGTCTTGATTTTAAAATGGTCAGTGATGGAGAATCCATCACAACCTTTGCTAAATTGTTCCAATGATTAATTACCTTCACTGTCAAAAATTTGCACTTTATTTCCTGTCTGAATTTTTCTAGCTTCAACTTCCAGCCATTCGATCGTGTTAGACCTTTCTCTGCTGGACTGAAGAGCCTGTTATTAAAGATTTGTTCCCCATGTAGGTATTTATAGACTGTGATCCAGTCACCCCTTAACCTTCCCCTTGTTAAGATAAATAGATTGAGCTCCTTGAGTCTTATCACTATAAGGCAGGTTTTCTAATCCTTTTATCATTTTTGTGGCTCTTCTCTGAACCATCTCCAATTTATCAACATCACTCTTGTGTTGTGGACACCAGAACTGGACACAGGATTCCAGCAGCAGTCGCACCAGTGCCAAATCTAGAAGTAAAATAAACTCTCTGCTCCGACTCGAGATTCTCCTGTTTATGCATCCCAGAATCACATTAGCTTTTTTGGTCACAACACCATTCTGGGAGCTCATGCTCACCTGATTATCCACCATGATACCCAAATCATTTTTGGAGTCACTGCTTCCCAGGATAGAGTCTCCCATTCTGTAAGTCTGGCCTACATTCTTTGTTCCCAGATGTATACATTTACATTTAGCCATATTAAAACACATATTGTTGCTTGTGCCCAGTTTACCAAGTGATTTTGATCACTCTATATCAGTGGCCTGTCCTCTTCAGTATTTACCATTTCCCCAGTTTTGTGTGTCATCTACAAACTTTATCAGTGATGATTTCATATTTTCTTCCAGGTTGTTGCCGGCACAGAGGCCCGAGGACAGCAGCAGCAGGGTTTGTTGCCCGGTGTGCTTCGCACCAATAAACATACCGGGGTGGAGAAACAATCAAAGTTTATTTGAGATCTCAAAGTGGTGCAAGGAGACAGGCAAGTCTCAAATCAAGCACACCAGCAAAAACAGTTTATCTCTTCTTATACATTTTACAACTAAGCCCCACCTCTCTCCCCCCTCTACCATACCCCCCTCTTTACCACCCCCCCTCTATCTCTCCCTCTTCTCCCCCTCCCCTCCCTACCGAAGGCATGTTTATACATTTAAGCAATTAAATCATTCTAGGGCTATAAATCTAGCTTGTTAGTAACACTCCTCTAAACAGTTATTTGGTTCTGTTTACCCTTAGTTTATTACCCCTTCTCCAGCTAGAAACATGCAAACCTCATCATTATCGCTTGGTACCTGGTATGAGCAAGGTCGTAATTGATAACTGCCTGTTTACACATTCCAATTTCTGCCCTTGGCTTTTGAGGTCAATTAGAGTTAAACATGGAAGGACAGAGTTTAAACATGGAAGAACTTTGGTTCACTAGGCCTACTGGCATCAACAAGGTCATTGATAAAAATCTTTTAATAGCATAGGGCCAAGAACCAATCGCCACAGGAGAAGAACCAATTGCCATGGAACACCACTGGAAACAGACCCACTCAATGACCATTCCCCATTTACATTTTGAGACCTATCCATTAGCCAGCTATTTAATGTGCACCATGTTAATTTTATATGTATTTTTTAAATCAAAATATAATGCAGTGCCAAGTCTAATGCCTTACAGAAGTCTAGGTATATTGCATCAGCACTATTACCTTTATCAATCAAATGTGTAATCTTATTTTTTTTAAAAAGCTATTGTTAGTTTGACAGGAACTATTTTCCATAAACCCATGTTGATTTGCATTAATTACATTACTTTTAGTTCTTTACTAATCAAATCCCATATCAGCCACTCCATTATCTTGCTGAAGATTGATGTCAGGTTTGACAGGATTATAATTATCTAGGTCATCCTGTTTACCATTTTTAAATATTGGCACAACATTAGCTTTCTTCCAGACTTCTGGAACTTAACTAGTGCTCCAAGATATTTGAAAATCAACATTAATGGTCCAGTGAGCTCCTTAGCCAGCTTTTTAAAAACCCTTTGATGCAAGTTATCCGGACTCGCTGTTTTAAGACTTTAGTAGCTTCTGTTTAACAGTTTCCAGAGATATTAGTAGAATGGAAAGAGTGTTATTATCACCATATGATGAGACCATATCATCTGTCTTTTCTCCAAATACAGAACAGAAATAGTTATTGAATACTTCTGCCTTTGCTGCATTGTTATTGATAATTCTACCATTTCCACCTAGTAATGGCCCAACATACATTGTCAGGATTTTTTGGTTTCTAATATATTTAAAAACGCCTTCTTATTGTCCCTATCTCTGCAGGCCATAGAGGTCTCCTGTCCCATGGCTTCACTTATCAATTTTCTACAATTCCTAACTTCCACTTTATATTTATTACTATCAACTTTTCCATTCTTACATTTGTTGTATATACTTTTTTACAGCTGCCTTCATTTCCCCACTAAAGCTGTTCTTTTAACCAGCACAGCCTTCTTCCTCCATTGCGGGACTGTGATTTTTTGGGCATCTAGTAAGGTGCTCTTAAATGATTCCCAATTATCATTCACATGTTTCTGATTGAATTCTGGTTTGGCTCATAATTGTTTTCATCTTTGTGAAATTGGCCCCATTAAAGCACCAAGCATAGATATAACTAGTCTGGAATTTATTCTGCTTGCACATTATGAATGTGATCAAGTCATGATCACCTGTACCTAAGGTACAGTTCCTCTGTGTCTATTAGGACAATGTCTAATATAGAATAGCCCCGTGTTGGCTGCAACACTTTTTGAGTTAGAAAATGGTCAGCTATAATGTTTAGAAATCCCAAGGATATTTAGAACAGGCAAGCATGGCACCTCCAGCATATGTCACTCAGCGTGAAGTCCCCCATAATCACACAGTTTTTTTCCTACACATTATAGATAGGTGTGTAAGGAGCCTGCTGTCCTGTTCCCTAGTGTGATTTGGAGGTCTGTAGCAGACACCAACTTACACCCTATCTGGTGCTTAATCTGTTAGACCATTGAGCCATAAGCATTCGAGTTCATTTTCTTCTGAGTTATCAGAGATTTGAAAACAGGTAATGCCATTTTTGACAGAGTGCCCCTCCCCCTCCCGTTTTGCCCACTTGATCCTGCCTAAATAGGTTGTAACCATTGACCTTAACATTCCAATTGTGTGAGACATCCCATGAGGTTTCAGTAATATCAACTAGATGAAATTGATGCTCATAAATATGCAATTCCAATGCCTCTTGTTTGTTACCCCGGCTCCTATCATCAGTGTATAGACAATTCAAAACTCTCTTCTCTTCATGGCCTTTTGGTTTCTTGACTAATCTTGTTCTCAACCTCTCAATTTTGTGCTGAATGCTCTTATCTTCCCTCTTTTTACCCTCCTCCCCTTTTGCTATTAGTTTAACCCCCCTCCTAACTATTCTCATCAGCCTGTCCCCCAAGAGATTGGTCCCACTTCTACTGAGGTGGAGACCATCCGAACTATACAGCCCCCTTTCCCCGTATAAGGTGGACCAATGTTCCATAAAACCAAGGCCCTGCACCTAACACCCTTTACCTAGCCAGCAATTGACTTCCAGAATCTTCTGCCTTCTGTCTTTCTTTGCTCGTGGGTCAGGAAAGATCTCAGAGACGATTGCTTGGACATTCTTCTTCTTTAGCACGCTTTAACGTTCCCTGAAGCCATCTACTATCTGTGTAGTATCCCACAATGCAGTGTCATTAGTGCCAATATGAAATATTGCCAAGGGATCCTTGCCTGTCGACTTCAGAAGCCTATCCAGTCTTAGAGTGACATCTCATGTCATGTCTCCAGGAAGGCAGCACACTGTCCTGCTGTCTACCTCTTCCCTTGCGGAATGTTCTTTTGATTTTTCTGAGTATTGAATCTCCAACAAGGATCATCTGTCTTCCTGGGATGGATGGAGAACACTTCGTGGACAAGCTTGATTTCCTTACTGGTTGGGGGTACATCCATGTATCCTGTCCATCTCTCCGTTCCCTTAGATGTGCTGGATCTTGAGAGGCATCTTCCCTAGTTCCCATATTGTGGAATCAATTTGAAATGAACCTGCCCTGGAAATTCTGCTCTACCCTCTGTTTTTTAGGGGTGTTTCAGTCTGGGCTGGGTGTGGTTGGGCCCCTTTGCTCTGCTACTACCCAGAGACATGGAGGACAGCAAGAAAGGAGAAAAGAGAGCGGCCTGAATCAGCAGAAGGGAGGTGGAGCCTATGCACTATGCTCCTCCCCCTTCCTGGGAACTTGATAAGGGACTTTTGTGGTTGTGGTTCCCGAGGTCTGGAGGTGCGGAGGCAGTAGCCCTCTGTGTGGATCATTGCTGATGTAAGCAGGGCAATGGTCCCGCTATTGTGGGGAACTTTCCTGGCTTCTGCACTATCCCGGTAAAGTGGGCTAGCAAAAGGATCCGAGTCCTCACTCCCACTTCCTTTACCCAGAGGCCTCCCTGCCCTTCAGGTCTCCCCTTCCACTCTCCTGTCTCGCAGAGTCCTCAAAACGCCGACAAGGCTGGGCCCAGGATTCCTGGGGGGCTCGACCCCCAACCCTGCTGAGGTCACCTAGGACAGGGGCTAGGGTGTCCCCACTTCGGGGTACTCTCTCTGCAGTGGGCACCTCCCTGACCCACTGATCATTTCATACAATTTAAAGCAAATACAAGTTGTTTAACAATTAATTTTAAAAAAGAATAAGGAAAAATGGGAAAGGTTAAAGGAATCACATCACCCCGCTCTGTGGCAGGGAACATCACAAACAGTGTCTCTGGAACGTCAGGGCAGTTCACAGTCTGTTCCTTGTAGGTCCCAGGCCTCCTTCTCAGGTTCTGGCTGTGCTGCAGGGATGCTGCGGGTTGGACACTTGCTCTAGCGGTGGTCACACGCTCTCAGCCTCTAGGTGGCAGCACCCTTCTTCCCAGCATCACCCCCACCCTGTCAGGGTTACGATCCCCCTCCAAGTCTGGCCTGCACAGCCTCTTGGCTGAGGCGTCTCCCTGTGCTGGGCCCACTGCCCTGGGTCCCCCTCGCTCTCCCCAGCTGCTCACCGCACCCAGCTCCGGACTGCTCCAGCCCCAGCTCCAGCTCCACATTGCCTCAGCACGGCTGCTGCTGCTGCTCTGCCTTCAGCTCCCTGGGCTGCTTCTCTAGCTTCTCTGTCTCTGGTTGCTGCAGCTCTGCTCCCAGGACAGGTCTGCTCTGCAGGCTGCTTCTGTGAGACTGCTCCCAGCTCTGACCTGCTTCCTGGCTGCTTGTCTGGCCCCTCTGGCTCTGGTTGCTGCAGCTCTGCTCCCAGGGCAGGTCTGCTCTCTCTGGGCTGTGCTCTGGCTTTGGGGCTGCAGCTCTGCTTCCAGCAGCTTAGCTTGGGCCCCTGCTCTCTCCTTAGCTCGGCCCCACTCTGTCTGATTCAGGCAATTCCAGGTCACACGGAGGACGGGACCCTCCTGACTCCCTGATTAGCCTGCCCACCCTGTCAATCAGGCTGACCCGAAGCATTGGCCTCTCCCCATTGTTCCTGGGGACTGTCAGTCTCAGGCTCCTGATTTCCCATCGACCCTTCCCCTTTTAGTGCTGGGAGCTAGCCAACCAAAATACCCCCACTGAATGTTAGTAAGGGGGCAACAGTCCCCTTACACTGATCTGACAATTTCCTAGTGATTGTCAGGTGGACAGGCTGAGGTGAATGGGGGGATGGTGCAGGGCATGTGAGGAGAAGGGGGGGGCTGGGAGCTATGGCAGGGAAAGGTGTATGCTATCCCCTTGTCTTTCTCTAGCATATCCCCACTCTAATAGCTGCAGAAACAGCCATGTTTCTCTCCCCATTTCAGTAGGAGCACATGAACACAGGCAGTCTGGGTTTGGGCAGGCTCACCATGAGCAGCAGCACGGGAGCCTGGAGGAACAACCAGCGCTTTGAAAACCATTTTAGCACCTATCTTTTATACTAAAAACCCCAACTGCCTCTGCTGCCTCAGGAGGGAAGAAACATGGGGGGTGGGGGACAGTGGAAGAATTCACATTTCATGCAGCCAGACCTGCTCCTTTCTTTGAATTAAAGAGATGTCAGAGCGCCCTCCATAACATATCCTTGCTCACAATAGATGGCCCCTAAAACTATTTCACCCTAAACACATCACTGTAGACCTTTAGTAAGAATTCATTCTATTTTTCCTACCATTGTTTTTAATTAGCCACAGTGTTTACTGAGTCTTCAGTCATTAAACACTTTGTGGATCTGTCTTGTACTCATTAACTCCAGCCTCATCTTAGTGTTAGCACCAGAGCAACAAAGATGTTGTATGTATTGTACAGCCTTGTAGTCACGCTAGCAAGTGCCAGTCAAGGCTGAGTCCCAGCTCCCATTCTAGTCCCCGCTGTTTTGGATCGGCATTTTTCCATACTCAGTCTCACCCCAGAGATCATTTCAGCCAATGCCATACAGCCGAGTGTGAAGGACATGCGGCTGCCTGGAATCATTTATTACTATTCTATGTTCTCTGCTTGTTGTTACGTTGTCTGCTATATCACTCAAGCAGCGGTTAGTTGCACCTATGCAGGAAAGAGCACAATAACATCCCCCTCTCCTCCCGGTCTTTACTGATACATAAGTGGAGTAATTTGTTTTGCTGTTTTCCCTCTAATCATACAGAGCTCAACAGTCTGGGTTGGCCTGGGGTGGAGGCTGTCCAAGCAGAGGAAAGTGGAACAAAGAACTTGGGGGGAATAAAAAGATGGTCCCTGAAGGACTAGGGAGAGGGCAGGGAAATTGTTGGGGAGTAGATTGAACCTCTCCCCGGAGGTGGGGATGTACTGGGATAAGCTAGGCTCTAGGGAGGACAGCTATTGGCATAGACCTTTCATTGCGTTAAAAACACTTTCCTCAGGTTATGCTTTGTTCCTACTCTGAAGCTAAAACAACCCTGTGGTTTTGGAGGGCTGGTTGGCGTCACTGCATTCACCACTGGTCAAAGCTCCCAAAGGAAATATTTGCAAGTGCTGAGCCCAGCTGGACTTGCTGAGGAATCATGGCTGGCAAGTGGGGGGCTGTAGTCTGCGGACCCAGACTGAGGGCAGAGAATCACAGGATTCTACCCTGAGACAGGTGAAGACGCAGTCTGTCACTGGAGGGCTGCCCTCAGTCAGACAAGAAAGGGGTCTAGGGTGGGCTAGCTTTGGGACCGTGACATTGAGTTCTGCACTTCCTCCTCCCCATGGTCTGATTAAGATTTCAACATTTGAAAAATTTCAAAATGCTGAAGCTACAGATCCCAAATGTGGCTTTTTTTTTGTGCTCCTCACTGAGGCCCTGATCCTGCAAAGGCTCATCCACATGTTCAACCTCATTGAAGCCAATGAGACTACTCATGTAAGGAAAATTAGGCAAATTCATAAGTTTTGCATGATAGAAGCTTAAGACGCTGGGACTGGGAAGGTGGGGTTCTGCCAGCTCTGCACATGCCGGTGGAGCATTTCCATTCCTTGTGTAAAATCTGGGTTTGTAATGGGTTTAAGCTTCCTGGTTGGCCTAGAAAGCTAGAATAATGGCGCATGTTGGAGAGGCCGAACTGCCCCAGGTCTGAGCTGATCTGAGTCTGCGGGCACCACAATTGAGGCCCTCCCAAGTGTTGGGGCAGGTTAACCTTTAAGTTCGCAGGGAGCTTGAGGAGCTCTAGCATCTGGCCAAAACGTTTGAGACATCCAAAATTGAATTTTTTTTCCATTGGAATGATTTTCTAATGGGCAAATAAACCCTTTTCACAAAACTGAATTTTTCTATGATAAAAGGTCAGTGTTGCCAAAAAAATTCTATTTTCATTCAGTCAAGTCTCTGGCAGAAAGTGCAGTTGACAAGAGCTTTCCCAAAGAATTATCACGCTGAAAGCCCCAGGGTACTCAGCCCTTCTCTCTTCCTGCTGCGGGAGTCAGCAAAGCAGGAGGTTTATTGACAAGAACCTTCCAGGCAGACACCTGGAAAACTGAAAACCTCATTTTGTTTCCCCTGAAACAGACATGTTCCTGGAATCTCTTCCCTTGAGCAATTCTGCATTTTTGATCTTCCGTCCTGGCTCAGGGCATCATTGTTTTTCAACTCCCTGAAATTTTTCCCAGGAAGGGATTCCCAGTTTTTGGTTTGCTCCACAAAAGAGTTGATTGAGAATGGCTGAACGGAGGGAGCAGCACATTGTTCAGGACAGTTGGAGGCCCACGTTAAAGACATCCATCCTCAGGAGTCAGACAGCCCTGTTAAACTCTGGGCCAATTATTTGGCTGGGATACAATTTCCAGAAGCTAAATTTTCCTGTGGAGTCTTCCTCAGGGCTCACCTCCTG
Organism: Trachemys scripta elegans; assembly: GCF_013100865.1. NCBI lineage: Eukaryota > Metazoa > Chordata > Testudines > Emydidae > Trachemys > Trachemys scripta. The sequence continues at coordinate 43,372,101 of NC_048306.1, read as the reverse complement.
CTGACCCCCAGCCCAGCATTCACGCTGGCCAGGATCCACAAATGCATATGTAGTAAATTAGCTTAATCACATCATTGAAAAAAATCCCCCGCCAGCACACACTGCTTCAGGCCCAATTCCTCGACCACTGCTGCCCTACCCTGTTCACATTGTTCATTGACATTGCTTGCCAGTGCTGGCCATGCCCCTGCAATGAGCTCCATGCTCACTGAAGCTAGTGGCACGCCGTGTGGCTGCAAGGCTCTGCTCACATAGGGTACATCTACACTGCAATAAACCTGCAGCACCAAGTCTCAGAGCCCAGGTCAATTGAGTCGGGCTCGTGGGGCTCGGGCTGTGGGGCTAAAAATTGAAATTTAGATGTTTATATTCAGGCTGGAGCTTGGGCTCTGAGACTCACCACCCTCGTTGGGTTTCAGAGCTGGGGCTCCACTCCAAGCCTGAAAGTCTACACTCCAATTTTTAACCCTGCAGCCCAAACCTGAGTCAACTGACCCAGGCCACGGGTCTTTTCTTGCAGTGTAAACATACTCATTGAGCTCATTGCAGGTTTGGGACCTTCCATTGTTAACTCCTGGGGGACAGAGAATGTTATTTTAGTTGTGTGAAACCTCTGTTCACATCCGCGGAACTATAAACATAGTGGGGACAGATTGGACCCCCGTCCATGATGCTACCTGAAGTACTGGTGTTTCAATGAGCCCGCCTGCTCCACCAGCCTGGTCCCCCTTTCCCTCTGTCTTGCTGAATCAGGCTCTCTGGCCTCTTGCAGCACACACACAGGTAGGGAGCACCAGCTGTAGAATCACACAGGGTCTGCAAACAGCGCTCTATGGGACGATTCAGCTAGGAAATTGCCCAGCACTCAAGTGGACCTCCTCTCTGGAGAGTAAACCCAAGAGAATATTGCCCTGTGCTGTATAGAGAAATCTGTACAGCGTAAGCTCATAAAAATTGCCCCCTCCCTCAATGTGGAGGGAGATATGCATAGCTTCACCCCCCCTCCCTCAATATGAATTGGCACAAACTGGATTATATTATAAACAAGAAATAAGTTTATTAACTACAAAAAGTAAATTTTAAGTGATTATAAGGGATAGCAAACAGAACAAAGCAGATTACTGAGCAAATAAAACAAAACCCACAAACTAAGCTTAATACACTCGAGACAAGTTACAAAATGTGATTTCTCACCCTAAATGTTGTTTTAGGCAAGTTGCAGAATTTCTGTAGCTTAGAGTTCCAGTTATTTCTCTTTACAGACTAGACTCCTGTCTCAGCCTGAGCTCAGCCCTTGCCTTTCCCTCAGCTTAGTTCCTTTGTCTCTTCAGTCTTTCTTCTTGGCTGGGAAGGCAATGGAGAAGAGTCCTCATTGCCTTGCTTCCCACTCTTGAACTGAATTTACATAAGGATGGAAGCCTTTGTTTCCAGTGGAAAATGTACCAGCAATGTCAGAGGTGGTATTTTGTATCAGGTGACGTTATCACCTGACCTTGCAGTGTCAAAGCAACCATGAAACCAGGTTTACTTGCAAGGTCCACAGGAAGGAATCCCCAGGAAGATGGAGGATCAAAATCTTCAAAGACTTATTGTCTTTTCCTAATGGCCCATTAAAGCTAATTGCTTGCTGTCTGGTGGGCGTTTCCCCCAGCACATACCCACAAGCTGTAATTGTTACATAGACAATATTCCTAACTTTAGATACAGAAATGGTACACACATACAAATTGGATAAACAAATTCAGTAAATCATAACCTTTCCAATGATATCTTACAATACCCATCTTGCATAAAATATATCTTAGTTATGCCATATTCATACCACAAGCATATTTCTATAAAGAATATGGAGCATCATGTCACAATAGCAAGTAATTCCTTTTCTTTCTTTCCTTCCATGCACAAAGACTAATGTTAATGAAACATTCAGAGATTCCAAGGCCAGAAGGGACCATTATGATCATCCAGTCTGTCCCCCTGGATAACACAGGCCAGAAAACTGCCCCAAAAGAATTCCTAGAGCAGATTGTTAATTCAAGATGGGATGTTTTTCTAAACTATCGTCAGTGATGGAGAATCCACCATGACCCGTGGTAAGTTGTTCCAGTGGTTATTTACTCAGTTAAAAATGTATACCTTATTTCCAGTCTGAATTTGTCTAGCTTCAACTTCCAGCCATTGGATCACATTAGACCTTCCTCTAGTAGACTGAAGAGCCCACTATGAAATATTTGTTCTGTTACCCCTAACATTAGTCACCTCTCAACATTGTTTTGAGAAATGAAGCCCACAAGAATTGGGATTGCAGAACTTGTCCAGGGCTCCTAGCCCAACTGTCACTGCTGTCTGGCAGTCAGACACCTGGGAGGCCCAGGTCTGAGCTTAATCCATGGGCTGAAGTTGATATGGCCTTCCAGACAGCTGGGTTCAGTGACCCAGCCGGCACAGACAGGATCAGCTCCTATACAGAACTGTTTGGCTCAGTTCTTCACTGCCTCTCATCTTAGGACCCAAATCCTTTATGGCAGTGACAGTGGATGCTGCTGAGTTGCTGCTGCTGGAGGCTGCCAGTCTAGTCCCCATCACCTGAGAGACTCCTTGCTGACAAAGGGGAGGCCATGTTTGAAGAATCTGTACGGCTCTGGGCACTTGCTGCCTTTTGAGTGCTTTGTTCCTCAACATCTGTGTCAGAGGGTGGCCGCATGTCCTAGTTCACTGCGATGGGCCTGGCTGGTAGAACAGTCTTGGGGTCAACGCTGGATCACCCTAGGCTTTGCCTCGCTATCACTACAATCAGACCAGCATCCATTCTGCCCCAGCCCCCGGTCTTATTTCCCTGTCTACCCCGTGCAGGGCTGTGCCTCAAAGCACTAACCACCATGATATGGGTCACCGGAGTATTCTGGGAGGTGGTATAGCCTGTAATCCATTACACAGTAAACTCTGGGAGAGAGCAGTGGTGCATTGAAACCCAGCAGAAGCAACAGGAGCTAGGTGGGATGTCATTGTAGCCCCAGGAGCAACAGCAGCACTGGGGCTCAACTGCAGTCACTGGGCTCCAAGGTGCCCTATGGTTGAGGGTGGGAAACAGAGGGGATGTGAAGAAGGGATGGGAAGGGTGGACACGCTGGGGTGCAGCTGCATGCCTGGGGTAGTTAGAGTGAATGGAGATGCCTGTGGAGAGGGGTAAGAGGTTGAAGAAGGAAGCAAAACACATTCCCACTCTGCCTGCCCCCTACATGTTCCCACTTCCCCATGGGGACTGGTGTCCTGGCTTTGCTTTGCAGAGATCACCCCAGACCATTTGGCCAGTGAGAGTTGCAGACTATTGCAAAGCTGTTATGATGAAGGCAAAACTGTTCCTCTGTAGAGAAGCAGCCAATTGGCACCAGTGCATAGGATTTGCATCTCATTATGGGGGTGCACCACGGAAGGAGATGAAAGCACAGAAAGAACCTTCCCTGGCTAATAAGCAAGCGGGTGATTAACAGGCTGAGTGGCAGCAGCCTGTGAGAGAGCAGGTGAGGGAGACAAAGGCAGCGGCCTGATCAAGATGAAATACATTTTTATAACCACTTGTGAAAATTGATTTCACAAGCATCTCCCCCACCTCCACTGACGGAGTCATTTCCCAGAACAAAGAGCTCCTTTATCTCCCCACTGCCTGGATATTGAACCTGAGCCTCCATTAATGAATCATCAGGCGCCAGATAAGTGTGACTGCTCTGATTTCCAAAAGTGATGGATGTGGCTGTGTTTTAAACACTTAGTGTGGAGTTACTGTCCATCTTTCCCTCCCTGGGCAGGCTGGGCGCCGACGGCACAGAGCTCTGCTAATGGGGAGATTTGTATATTATTCTTTGGCAGCTGGGGTTTCAAAGTTGTTTCTTCCGGTTGCCTTTTAAATCTCCCTAAGAGTGAATGAAGATACTGACAGCTAGATCTATGGACCTCAAAGCATTTTACTGGTGCCTAAAATACATTCATCAATTTAATTCTTGGAGCGAGATCTCAAGGCCCTGCATATGCACTGCTGTTGCTGTGTATCTTTCAAGTGGGAGACCCGGCACCCCATAGCAATATTTAGGGATGCACAGATCATGCAATAAGCAGTTAGGCAGCGAGTGACAAGGAACGTCTTCGCAGATTCAGCTTCCCTTTCGTTGCTGGCATGCAGTTCTTGGAAGGATTTTTATCCAGGGATCTAGCTACACTTGCCAGGCAAATGGTGTTAGTGCCTCTAAGGATCTGCAGCAAAGAAAGGTGCTTCACACAGTCCAAGCATGAACCCTGACTGTGCAGAAGTGTTAGTTGCCCTGACTATCCAGATTACAGGAGGAATTGGAGAGTCTGCTAGATGGAGCCTCAGCTGCCCCTTGTTAGCCCTGGATTCCTTCCCATCTCAAAGGCTTCCATTCCCTCTGCAGATCTTACCCAATCGCCATGTTCTTGTGTTTAAAACCTGCCGCAGTGAATTTCAGAGCCCAGGTCTACAGACTCAGGCACATGAGGCTCATGCTAAAAATAGCCATGCAGATAGGGTGACCAGACGTCCCGATATTTTCTTGTTTGTCCCGACCAATGTTAGGTCGGGACACTGGACAAACAAGCAAGTGCTCCGGAGCCCAGAAGTGCTCGCGCCCCCCCTCCTGCCCCGACTCCGCCCTCTCCTTCCCCCATTGGCTCCCTCCCCAAATCCCCACCTTTTCCCCAGGCTCACCATTCCTCCTCCCTCCGGCGCTTGTGGAGGGAGGCCCGGGAGACGCAGGGGAAGCGTGGGGCCAGGGTGAGTGAGAGTCTGGCCTGGCCCCGAGCAGGCAGGACTCAGTCGGGCGGTAGGGAGAGTAGGGGGGCGACCCGTGAGGCCGGCTGTTCTCCCGCTTGGGCAGCAGGACTCGGGAGCAGCCACTGCTGCAGCTCCCACTGCCGCGGCGGGAGGAAGCGGCCGATGGCCAAGCTCGGTGGCTGCGGCTCTGGCGCCCCTGAACCCCCCCCGCCACCCCTCCCCGAGCCTGGGCCTGCTGCAGGGACCCAGCAGCGCGCACGCTGCACCCAGCCCCTGGCCAGTCACATCTGGGCTGCTGCCCAGCTGGTGCTATCCCGCAGCGGCCGCGGAGTGGGGGCAGCAGGTCACAGCCCTCCCTGTCCCGCTCGGGTCCTGCAGGGGAACGAACAGGGCTGGGCTACCGATGCCTCCGCCCCGGGGCTGCCGTGGGATAGCATCAGCTGGGCAGCAGCCCAGACGTGACTGGCCAGGGGCTGGGTGCAGCGTGCGCACTGCTGGGTCCCCGTAACAGGCCCCTCCCGCCACGCCCCCTCCCCCCCGATATTTGACTTGGGTGATCTGGTCACCCTACATGCAGATGTTTGGGCTTGGGCGTGAGCTCTGAAGCCCGGGGGGTGGACTTCAGAGCCCGAGTTCCAGCCCAAGCCTACATGTAATGCCAATAGACCCTGGTTGTTGGCAGGCAGGATCAAACCTATAACCTCTGGAGCATGAGCCTCTACCACATGACATAAAAGCCAACTGGTTGTTAGCTAAGGCTGTAGAGTAGCCTCATTTTACCTCTCTCTCTCTCTCAGTGGTCTCAGTGACACTAGATGGGACAGAACATCACACCCAGAAGGTGTGTGGGTTACATACACCGCTGTTTTTAGTGCTGTAGAGGGAGCCCATTAAGCCCGAGTCCGTAGACCAAAGCTCAGAGACTCACTGCTGTGGATTTTAAACTGTAGTGTAGACATACCCTGAGAGAGTACGGTCCCTGGGGCAGGAGCTTTGAGCTCTGTTTATAGACCGTGGAGCCCTGTCATGGGGCCCTGTAACAGTGTGCACCACTCGTCTGGCACCTCCTCCTGGTCACTCTGGGGATTAGCTCTTGAGGTCGATGCCCTTGTCTGCTGTCGCTCTGTCTCTCCCTCTGGTCTGCAGTCCCTCTCTCAGCCCTAGGAACAGCAGTGTCCTCTTCATGACTCAGCCCTCCAGCCAGGTTACTCAGTGTCCCCCCTTCTGGGGTAGCAAAGTCCCTTCTCCCTAGCAGTCCTAGGCATCTTCCCTTCCACTGCCTCAGTGCCACTCTCTCAATGGCTGGCAGGGGAAGCCAAGCCCACCCTCTACTCCAGGTTCCAGTGCAGGACCCTCAGCTCAGCAGTCCTGGACTTTCCTCTCCCAGCCCTCACTGCTCCTTCCCTGGACTGCTTCCTGCCACTCCTGGTTCCCTTTCTTGTCCTGGGCATAGCAGCACCAAATCCCCCTCCCTCTTCCCAGGGAGTGACAGCTTCCTGCAGGCTCTCCCTGCAGCCCCCAGTTTCCTAGCAGCCCCTGTCTGTAGCCAGCTTCCTGGCTTTATAGGCCTTGCCTGTTCCTGCACAGGTGAGCCTCTTCCTAATTAGCTGCCTCCAGCTCCCCTAGTTACAGCCTAATTAGCTAATTGGGCTCACCTGGCCCAATTCAGCTCTTGCAGGGCCAGTGTGGGCAGCACACCCCATCACAGGCCCACAAGACAAATAAATAAAATAATTCTAATGAGTATCTATTTACTACCTGGCTGCAAGATCATATCCCTGCCTGGCCCTGGCCATTACATTCCCATTGACTCAACCTATTGCCCATTGTAGTCAATGGGAGTCCGTCAATGAGTATTTAGACCCTTAGTGTCCATCACGTGGTCTACCCAGTCATGATCCTTCATAGCAAATCTATGTCCTCCCTTCTCTGAGCAGCTCATCTCCACCACTGCTGCACGTTTACTCTGCTCCCTAGTCCTGCCATCTTCTCCCTCACCTCTCTATGGCAGAGAGTAATTCTACCTCATCTACCCCTTCTATCTGAGCCCACATGTCCATCCTACCTTTGCACCCCTCCTTAAACCTCCCTCTTCTCTTTCTCCCTAGACTCGGCTCTTAGCCCCGGAGCCCTTTGTTATGCACTGTGTCAAGGACAGTACATAAAAATAAATAGTGTGGTATTTATGCTCCTCTGGATTGTGTGTGAATGGGACCAATGTAATTTTAAAAGCTTTTATAAGCAGTTTACGGACATAGATTTCATTGCTGGTGACATTTGCAACTTGATGTTGCTAAACACTTGAGTGTAGCTCATTTGCAGCTGTTAACACAGGAGGCGTGTGAGGCATTAACAAAGTGTTGCTAATACCTTATTTATAATACTTTGTTAGTCTGCAACTGGAGCATACATTTTCCTTAAATGCAGCATTAGACTCTCAGCCAGCATCACTCCCTTTACTGGTTAGAGGTGTAAATCCTGCTGGTCTTTTAGTTCTTCTTCTATCGTATTCTTTAAAAGAGAAACATTAGAAGTCCATATCTAGGTTGGGTGATCCAGTTCATAGGTTCCAAGGCCTGAAGCGCCCATTGTGATCACCTTGTCTGCCCTGTATGATATAGGCTAGAGAACTGCCCCACAATAATCCCTAGAGAAGATCTCGTAGAAAATTATTTTGGGGGAAATTGTTTGGCCTATGCCAGAGGTCAGACTAGATGATCATAATGGGCCCTTTTGGCCTTGGGCATCTATGAATCTAAAACCTGGATTGCCAGCCTAGACTTGGACATCCAACATTGCTGGTTTTTAAGCCATAGGAGAGAAGAAGAAGAAGAATTGATTGCTTCCTGCAGCATGGAGTGGAGGGCAGAGATACCACCAGGATATGATCATTTGGGACATTGATTGAGGTGGTGTTCCATAGTTGGAAGTCCATTTCTGCAGTCACAAATAGGATTGTGTCTCGGTTCTCCATTTATGGAGAACCATGTGGTCTGTAGATGTGATTAAACTGGACAATATTTTCTGTGGGAGTGAAAAGCCACTGAGTTCTTCGGTTGGGTTCTTGATGAGGTGTTTATTTGGGATGTTAGTGTCCTCCCATCTTGCTCACCACTGACCTTTGGGTTGGGACCTGGCCTAGTGGGTGGGCCCAGGTCCCCCCAGCAGCCATCAGAAAAGTGGCCTAGGCCACAAGAAGGGGCTAAGAGTAAGACTCTGTATTAAAAGTCCAAGAAAGGGGCTGGGACTTTAAGCAGGCTGAGGTAGGGGCTGAAGACCCTGGAGAGGGCCCACCCTTTGTTGAATTTTGTTACCCCTCCCCACAAAAGGGAACTGAAGTTAAGTGACCTGGCTGGAGAGCTGGGACACCACAGAACCACTAAAGGCAAAGAATCTCCAGGGAGAAAGCCCTGGGGGCACTGCTCTAACAGCACAGGGACAGGTTTAAAAACTAGCCCAGAAGAGGCTGAGAACTGAGCCCAGGGGCAGGGCCACAGATGCCAACAAAGGCACTTATAATCCTTGTTGGACCTTTGTTATCCCGGAAGGGGTTCATCCATTTTAGACTGTGTGTGACTTAGCCAGAGGGCTGAGCCAATGACGGCCAGATGAGGGGAACAGCCAACAGGGGGCACCGTGCACATGAGCGTGCAGGTTCACACCCAGCCAGCAGGAGGCGCTCACAAGAGGGAAGTGCACCCCGCCACATTCACATTTCCTTCTTCCTCAAAGTATAGTGTCACTTTTGCCATCTAGAAATTTTTGCTTTACAGTATGTTTGTGTTCTTCATGGCAGGACTCATCTATATTTTGCTTGCTCTTCATGGTAAGCCTTGTGACAAACTCTTGCAAGGAAGTCAGCAAATTAACAGCAACAACAAGATCCAGACTTTGCTTTTGAAGCTTTATACTAGTTTTGTTAAAACTTTCTAGTATCACACTCATACTCAAAGACAGTTTCCAATTGGCACATTTTCTTGTTTAACAATCATGCTTACCTGTGAGTTTTGCTGTTTTCTTTGGCATTGTCCATTGTTTCTTTCAAACATTGAATGCCCTCATAGTTCACTACAGTTGTTTACAAGATTCAGAGTGACAGGACCATCTCATATCAGACAGGGAATTCTCCTTGCTCAGTCTTGGTGCACAGAAGCTGCCATCACCTGGGTGATGCTGCAAAAAAGCCATATAGTTTCTGAAAACTGAAGACGTTTATGACTTCCATGCAGGAATCAATGCTGCATATTCCAACTAAGTTCAGAAAATGAGCTGTGCAGAGCCAGTGGCTTTAGTCCTTTGATCGAAGCTTGAAAACCTTTATACTTTCCAGACAGGATACTTGTGTTATCATATGACTGACCTCTGCAGTTTTCAATAGCTGTGTCGTTTGTGTCCAACAAAAACTTCATAGTCTTGAAAAGCAACTTACCCCATGGCTTTCAATAGGCATAAACCCAAGGAAATGCTCATTTATGGCACCCTGTAAGCAGTACCTTAAAACAGCAGATAACTGATCAACATGAGTAATATCAGGAGTTGAGCCTACTATCGAAGAGTAGTATTTCACTTGTTTGGCTTCATTTACAATGAATTCCAAAATCTTACATCCTATTAGCTCACTGAACTCATCACAGATTGTTTTAGACAAGTAGGATGCGTGATCTTTCCCTTTGTTTCCATAGCATTTAATATGCTCATTTAGAAGCAGGTCAAATTTGGTGATGACTTCAAGAATACCTACATAATTTTTTCTGTTCAAAGGCGAGCCGATAACATCCTCTAAATACTAAACCCTACTCAGAGAGAAGCTTAGCAACTGTCCCAATATGCCTTAGAACTGCCTTCCAGCAAGCAATTTGCATTAAAATCAGCTGTACCATCTCCCTGTTGATGCGATTGCCTTGCAAACATGCTAGCCAGGCAACCATGGTATTGCAATGTTCCACACTGTTTTCATGAGAAAAAGTCTTCTCCTTGTTATGGACTGGGATGTGGGCAGTCTGGCCTAGTAATCAGAGGAAGAGTCAGGTCTAGAGGGCAGAGCAGATGTCCAGGTTGGGGAACAAAGCCAAGGGTCAACTGCCAGTTACCAGAGCAAGTGTCAAGCCAGTCAGGCTCAGAAGTCAGAGGTGGAGTCAGAGCCAGGACTGGTAACTGATGATGGGAGATGAGGTGTAAATGCAGGAACTGGAGGAGAGGCAAAAGTCAGCCTGACTTCAATACCTAGGAAGCTACTAGAGCCATGTATAAAACATTCAGTTTGCTAATACCTGGAGGATAAAGGGTGATCACTAGCAGCCGACATGGATTTACCATGAACAAAACATGCCAAATCAGTTACCTTGTCAAAGAAGGAAATCAAGCTGATTTGGTGGATGGGGGAATGCAGTGGACATAATATACCTGGACTTCAGCCAGACTTTTGACAAAGTCCCACATAACATTCTGATAAGTAAGCTGGAGAAGTGTGGGCTTGGTGGAACTACCATTAAATGGGTACATAATTGGTTAAACAATCACAAACAAAGAATCACTAATAATGGAATGATGTCAGATTGAAAGGTGGTCTCAAGTGGGGTTCCACAATGATCAGTTCTGTGTCTGGTGTTTAACATCTTTATTAATGACCTGGATGTAGGAATGGAGAGCATACTGATCAACTTTGCAGATGACACAAAGCTAGGAGACTGCAAACACTTTGGAGGATAGAGCTAAAATTCAAAGGGATCTTGATAAATTGGAGAACTGAGCTATAGACAACAAAATGAAATTCAAAGACAAATGTAAAGTGCTACATGAGTCAATGTGATGCCATTGCAAAAAAATACAAATGCAATTTTGGGTTGCATTAAGAGAGTTATGGCATGCAAGTCATGGGAGTGGATATTCCCACTCTACTCAACTCTGGTTAGGCCTCAACTGGAGTACTATGTCCAATTTTGGTCATCACTGTCTATACAAAGGATGTGGAGAGGGGAGAGACAAAGATGATCAAAGGGATGGAATGCAAGCCATATAAGCGAAGGCTGAAGGAACTTGGTATGTTTAGTTTGGAAAAGAGGAGATTGCAGGGGGACATGACAGCGGTCTTCAGATACTTGAAAGGCTACCATAAAAAAGTTGGAGAAAAGTTGTTCTTTTGCCACAGAGGGCAGTACAAGAGGCGATGGGTTCAAACTACAGCACAGCAAATTTAGATTAAATTTCAGGAAAAACTTCCTAACTGTAAGAGCAATAGGACAATGGAACAAAATGCTTGAGAAATTGTGGAAGCTCCTTCATTGGAGGTTTTCAAGAGATGGCCGGAGCCATCTGTTTTGGATGGTCTCTAGACACAACAAATCCTGTATCTTGGCAGGGGGTTAGACTAGATGACCCTTGCGGTCCCTTCTCACTCTATGATTCTTACTCAGGAATCCCCAGCTACCCCTTTCAGGCTGCTTTCTAGCTGCTTGGCGCTGCCTGATCAGCACCAAGTAGCCAGTCAGGGGACTATGGATCTGATCTATGACTTTTTCCCCCCACTGATTTCCCCAGATATTTTTAAAGTAAAAACCAGGGTGAAATGCCTTTGTTCAATAAGCAAGTTTAATTAACATTAAAATAGTCTTAATTAGGCTGCGACGTACACATCTTGCTGATGTGAATGGGATGATGGAGAGACACTTGCTCCCCTTTGCTGCTGCTGTGTTGAGGCTGGGTTTGGAGAAGAGCAGCACCTCAGTTTCCCTTGTGATGGGTGCATCCTCCCAGTGGAGAAGGACTGAAGGGTTAAGGGAAGGTCTATACTACCATTTAAGTCGATGTAAGTTATGATGTTCAGGGGTGTGAAAAAGACAAGTTACGGCAACCTAAGTGCTGTCCATACTGGCGTTATGTTGACAGGAGACAGCTTCCACCTCTCATTGAGATGGAGTAATTATGCCAACTGGAGAGCGCTCTTCCATTGGCATAGAGCGTCTTCACCAGACGCGCTACAGTGGTGCAGCTGCATCAGTGCAGCTGTGTCAATATAGTGCTTCTAGTATATACCTGCCCTTAGAATTTGCAGAATGCAGCCAAAATTGTGGCAGGCCTCTGGATTGACAGGGTCTGTGATCTTGGTCTTACACTCTGTTTTCTTTTGCTCCTGATGTTAATGCACTTTACTGGAAGGGTTTTGCTGTGGGTGTTACACTCTCCTTCATGCAAACGCCCCAAGCAGCAACAGCTCCATTCCCTGTTGAGCTGGCCAGAGAAACGTGAAATCTACCTTACCCCTCAGTGTGAGGTGACAGAGGATATCAGGGCTTCATTAGACTGCAGGCTCAGCAGTGATAGCCCACTGCTATGGGGCAATTAATGAGGGGGAAAGTTTCAAGGTTCAGAATCCGACCCACTATGTGGAATTGATGAAGCCCCTGCTCCCAGTTTCTTTGCAAGAGGAGGAGGAGGAGGAAGTTGGGTCAAAATTATTCCTTTTCTTATCAAAACTAGGCTTATTTTGATGCTGCCTGCCCCTTAACACTGCATTTCCTTCCTTTACCCCTATACTGAGTCATGCCGTAGGGGGTGCTCCTGATTAAATACTGGTGGTGGTTCTCTTGGTTCAGTGGAGGGACAGGAGAAATCTGTAAGGCCAGATCCGCAGCTGGTATAGATCCATGTATTTCCACTGAAGTCAGTCCTGCTGCCCCTCCCACTGAAGTCAATGGAGCTCTGCCAAACTATGCCAGCAGAGGACCTGGCCCTGATTGGTGGGGAATCTGCCATGCCCAACCCTGGCCAGGGGGCACCTGTAGTGCTGCCGTGTTTCTTTGGGTGAAAGGCTGTGTCCAATGTAGCTAGAGGGACATAAGCATCCACAGCCTCTGTGGTCCATTCAGACCTTGGTTTCTCTGTAGCAGGGGCCAGTCAGTGCAGCAGCTATAGAAGTTGTCCACTAGGAACTAGATTGAGACGACCCATTGGTTTCACATAGGAGCCACTGAAGAGACATCAGAAGATAATTATTCCTCCCATTACTAGCCAGATTTTGACCCAGGGTAGATTTCCTTCAATAATTAAGGGTGTGAAAGACTTCATTACCCACCTCTAACTCCCAGAGCCAACCAATGCCCTATAAAGAAGTTTAAATGAAGAACCTTTAGCCAATAGTTACCCTGGAAGCAATGAATTACTTGCTGTGTGTAAGACCCACACACACACACACACACACTTATTTATTGAACTCAGAGAATGGAATCCAGTCTGTTCAAGAAGAGCCTGAGCAGACATGATTTAGAAGCCATGGGCTATTGGCAGTTCCTAGCACAGCTCACAACAAGCTGGCTGGTGCTCAGCAGTCAGTATAATTTATTAACTCTGTGTTGCTAGAGTGTCATATTATTAATCAGTCATATTCTAAGAGAGCCAAATTTATGTTGGCTTTAATTAGACTGGCCTTTTAAAAATCTCCTAGCAGGACATCAGACTGACTGAGAATGGAAATCTAATGAAGGGTATATTCTGGGAGCCAACAGTGTTTTCCCTTCCTTGATGTACCATTATAACGTTTGCAAGTTGCCATTAACATGCAGACCCATGATGACACAGCCATGCATCATCCCATCCTACCCACAGAGTCATCAGCAAGATCTCTTTGGAATTATTTTGAAAAGGTAAAACCAAGGCTATTAAAGAAAGACCTTGAACTGAATACACTGAAGGCAGAAACAATGTGTTTGGTATGCAGCATAGCTGCAGAACAGTGAATTTTCCTGGACTAGAAAAGGAATGCTAAAAGAGTTAAGCATTTTGAATATGTGATCAGCTGGCATTTCTGTTCCACTGGGGAAGAAGAGGGGTCAGGTCTAGGGATCCTCTTCCTATGGAATCAGCTGGAATTTAAGTTAGGGTTGCCACCATCCAGGTTTTACCTGGACAGTCCAGCTTTTGGCTTCTGTGTCCGGGTGCCATAGGGTTGCCAGCTGCCTGGTTTTCAACCGGAAAGTCTAGTCGAAAAGGGGACCTGGCAGTGTCTGGTCAGATGTATTGAGGCCACCAAAAGCCCAGCTACCACAGGGTGTGGGGAGGCGCCAGGTTAGCCTGCATCAGTCCCTGCTCAGCCAGAGCCATCTCCTACCTGCAGGCAGGCTCCTTGTCAGGCTGCAGCCACTCCTGTTCCAGCCCCAGACAGGGGAAGAGGAGCAAGTGATGGGGCATGGTCTTAGGGGGAAGAGGCAGAGAAAGGGGCAGGACATTGAAGGAAGAGGTGGTGTGGGGTGGAGTCTGGGGGGGGGGGAAGGGGGGAGAAGAGGTGGGGCAGGACCTCAGGAGTCCAGTTACCAGCTATTAGAAACGTGGCAACCCTAATTTGAGCGCACAGGTCCAGCAAACAGTTGTGTTTGGAGTAGTATAGCAACTAAAGGTCTGGAGATATGAGAGAGAGAGGGGGAGAGAGAGAGAGAGAGAGAGAGAGCACGCACAACTGAGTTCTATAAGAGTTTAAATGAACTAACACAGGGAAGCCAGGACAAATCTCCAACTGTCCTCTGTGTCTGAAAACACACCAGCACAATGGCATGTAACAAAACAATCATCCAATGAAACATCACATTGGCACCATTACATCAGATCTGTTCTCATTGGCTGGTGTCTAATGTATCATGCCTAGCATCTGCATCTTTTTTCTTATATTAAGCTTTTCATGGGTGTCATACCTATTCATATATTTAGATGTAACTTAGGCATTTCTAAAGGACAATGCTACTGCACTATCTTTGTGTCAGCTATGGAGCAGGGTAATCTCTAAACCTGTGTAGCATAACACAGGCATGGTCTACACTACAACATATTACCGTTAAATTTTGCATTATTTCAGCACACTCAATCTGGAGTCTTGCCAGTAATACCTTGACTTTGTCAGTCATGTTATACCACTTCCCCCATTGACACAAGCTCTGTAGTGACACAATGTTTGTGTGACACTGCAGTACCAGTAGTGGATAAAACAGTCCTCCAGCAACAGTCCCATAGGCATGTGACCACCCAAATCAGCACCCTTCCCACCAGATTCAGAACAGGTGTTTACAGTCATTAAACTCCATAGACAGAGAGCAGCACACTGCAGTATTATGGCTCACTGTTAAAGTGGTCTTTTAAGGTCTCCCTCAGCCATACACCACCATAATGCACTCTTATAATTGTCCTTGTGTTTGGCTGTTCAAAATCACCAGAAAGTCTTTTCAGGTCACCCTCCCACCCTTGCTTCATAAATATTATGTAAGACACAACATGCAGAGATGACTGGAAATATTCAACTCGCTGATGTCCAGGCTAGTCATGAGACATCTCCAGTGTTCTTTTTAATCTACCAAATACACATTCAATAGTTGTCCTGAAATTGCTTGGTCAATAGTGAAATCTTTCCTTGCTGCTGTCTAGGTCTCCGGCATATGGCTTCATGAGTTAAGAAAGCAAAGAGCAGGCCAGGTCCCTGAGAATCGTAACTGGCACTGAAACCCCACCAGTGCAAATCATAGGCGCCAACTTCCCCTCTTCCCGGTGGGTGCTCAACCCCCCTACCCCCGCCCCTGTACTGCTTTTGCCCCGCCCCCATTCCACCCCTTCCCCAAAGTCCCCACCCCTGCCCTGCCTCTTCTCCACCTCCTCCCCTGAGCATGCTGTGTCCCCGCTCCTCCCTCTCCCTCCTGGAAAGTCCTAAGTGCCACCAAACAGCTGTTAGGTGGCGGGGCAGTGGGAAGCACTGGGAGGGAGGGGGAGGAGCAGGGATGCGGCGCACTGCAGGGGGAGGAGGAGGCAAGGAGGGGGGAAACTTGGCTGCCGGTGGGTGCAGAGCACCCACTAATTTTTCCCTGTGGATGCTACAGCCCCGGAGCACCCACACAGTCGGCACCTATGGTGCGAATGTGCCGATCTGGGGAAAAGGGCCCTGCTTGTGGCTTTTCAAAAAGACCAGCATTGTAAAGATGCAGCGTCATGCACCTTCCCAGACCAGCCAATGCTAACATCAATGAAACAAGGACAGAACAAGAAGCAATGGTCTCCAGTTGCAGTCTAGGTTGGATATGAGGAAACACTATTTCACTAGGAGGGTGGTGAAGCACTGGAATGGGTTACCTAGGGAGGTGGTGGAATCTCCTTCCTTAGAGGTTTTTAAGGCCTGGTTTGACAAAGCCCTGGCTGGGATGATTTCATTGGTGTTGGTCCTGCTTTGAGTTGGGGATTGGACTAGATGACCTCCTGAGGTCTCTTCCAACCCTAATCTTCTATGATTTTCAGGGATAGACCAGCACTTGCATAACCACGGAGAAGTAACAGACCAAAACGCCCTGTCATCTCTGGGTGAACACTTTTCACAAAATGACAACTCCATATCTGACCTCTCAGTCCTCATCTTCAAAGGAAACTTGAACACCTTCAAAAGGGAAGCCTCTGGGTTTAAATTCATAGTGGTGCTAGACACTAAAAATCCAGGACTTGATAAAGACGCTGGATTTATGGCTCATTATAACAATCTGTAACCCACTAACCCCGCTTTGTCCTGTGACTACAGAGGTGTTAACTGCCCACTTCACCTTGAATGGTCTCTTGCAACACATGTTAACGCCTTATGCTTAACAATTGGTTCCACTTTGTGTTTAGCTGTGACACGCTGGATAGGGCCACACGGTGATAAAAAAAATCCACGCAGCAGCAAGTTTAAGCACCCAGCCAGCTCACTTGGGCTCAGGCTGCAGGGCTGTAAAATTGCAGTGTAGATGTTTGGTCTCAGGTTGGAGCCCGGGTTCTGGGACCATTCCTCCTCGTGAGGTCTCAGAGCCGAAGTTTGAGGCCGAGCCCAAATGTCTCCACTGCAATTTTATAGCCCTTCATCCCAAATCAGCTGACCCAGGCCAAACACGGCCATGCCATGTGTCTTATCACAGTGTAAACCTACCTCTGGGTACCTTTCCCAGACATGAAGAGGATTCCACTAACAGAAGTCGGTCCAAAAAAGATAGCACCCAGCTTTGTCTGTCATGGAGAAGTAGCCCTTTCTGTGTATGTACTCAGAAATCAGGTGAGGGTTAGAATCAGGATATGCATTCCATCTATCATCCCCCTCACACACACACACTATTATTTCCTGCACATTGACTAGAGTCACAGTCCTGTGCAGCAGTCCACTCTTGTCATCCAGGTGTGCAAGCCTGGTAACTGCCCCCACCATAGATTTTCCAACCACCAATCAATAGCAGTGCAGGGTTGCAGGCTTCCTGAACAAAATTGCCACTCATTTCTCTGCTGTCAAAGCATTTCTAATTTTAGTGAGTCTGCCCTGCAGGGCTTGAGTGAGCTTGGCACAGCAGTCCAGAAATTCTGCATTCGAAGTTCTGCAACCACTGCTGATCATCCCAGATTTACATCATGAACCAATTCCACCACTCGATGCTCTTTTCATGGGCCCAGAAGTGCCATTCCACCATATGTAGCTGGTGAGCGAATGCCTGCACATCTGGGGACTGTCATTCACTGTTACATCATTCACTCCCCCTTGGTTTTCTATTTTTGCTGCTGCAGGACCTGTAGTAATAGTTACCAAAGTTCCACAAACACAGAAATATCAGACACTGTCTTTAAAAGAGATGTGAGAACTCTGCTGATCGCTTCACCATCCATGTTTCTGCCAGTGAGATGCCAGAGAAATTGAAAAGCAGCATGAGGAACTGTGGAAAAAGAAAATATGGGATGGAACAAAGGGAATTGTTGGGACTTGACCCCAAGCTCCCATAATTCCCTGAAAGGAGTGCTGGTATCCCACAATGCACTGCAAAAATGTCCCACACTGGCATGGAGCAACCTGACCGGGGGGGGGGGGGTGTCACTGGGATGCCTACCTACTGTGCACCATGTCTTTTGCCAACACAACCAATGATAGCACTGGCAAAGGCAGCCCAGGGGGCATGCACTCTAACAACATTGCAGAATTGGCAGCTGTATACCAGCAAAAATGCTGCTGGTGACATTTTCCAGTGTATACCTGGTCTCAGACTAGAACCAATGGGAAGAAGAGAATCCCGCCCATGTCCTTCAATCCACACTTGAGGTATCTCTGCCACCCAGGGCAGGAGGGGAATTCACTCTCCATGGAAGACATCATTCTTTATTTCTTTACAGGGGCTGCCAACGGAGGGGTCCGGTTTGGTGCCAGATGCGACAGTGCTATAAACTGGGCAGAGATCCATCCAGTCATTTTCCACAGGCCACTGAGAAGGCATCTGACAGGGCCCTGTTCTGCCAATCTCCCTCATGGTGAGGAGGTTTTACTGATGCAAGCAGCCCCGCTGAGAAGACACATGAGCACACCATTGTGTTTGGGGGCATTCTAACACACAGCTGACTCACGTGGATATTAGGCTTTTGTAAAAGACAAATGGTCCATTGTACACCCCCTAGTTCTGCTGTCTGACTCACAGCCAAGAGGACAAAAGCAACCATTACAAGGCTCCATGGGAAACTCCTTTGCATACATAGTTTCTTAAACAAACCACAATTTACTGCCACTGCTTGTATGAGGCAGACACCTGTGCATCAATGCAGGATTTTCCAAGGGAAGTAAGAGAGCTGAATTTCAGTGAGGTCTGGGTGCCTAGTTTGCTTAGATTCCTTTGAAAAGGTCATCCCAAGTCTGCTCACCAGCGAATACTTTGCTGAGCAAGATGACTGCACGCTGGCTGAGGCAAGCAGAAGTCTTAGCAAAAGCAAGAGTGGATGCAGGATGAACAGAGAGACACTTCAAAGGGTGGAGTCTTCCTAGCACTACAAAGAATGGGCAGTAACGTTCAGTACCTGGCGGAGGAGAATTTAAATGAAGGTATGTGGAAGAGGGAGGATAATAGGCTACTTTATTGCAGTGTTAGGATGGTACCTGGAGCAGGACTATGCAAACAGAGGCAGTAAGAAAAGGTTCCATGTTACATTATGATCTCTTGCCCATGCAGCACTGGGACTTGAAAGCAATTCCCTGATCTGTCAACACTTTGACTGGGTATCCATAAAGCCTTACAAAATACGTCCAGAAGGCCTGGGCCATAGTCTGCTCAGACAAATCCTTCACAGGAACCACCACCACAAATGTTGTGTAATCATCAGTCATGATGAGCACACGATGCTGTCAGAGGTTGTGTTGGCAAAAAATGTGGTGCACAGTGGGTAGGCATCCCAGTGACCCCCATGCCACTGTACCCCATGCCAGTGTAGGACATTTTTGAAGTGCACTGTGGGATACCAGTTTCTATTAGTGAGAGAGACAAGCTTTCAAGCTACACAGAGCTCTTCTTCAGCTGACCCAAAGAGAGCTTTGTGTATCTCCAAAGCTTGTCTCTTTCACCAACAGAAATTGGTCCAAGAAAAGATGCTACCTCACCCACCTCCCCTCTCTCTCATATCCTGGGACTGACACAGCTACAACACTACATACAGACCAATGCTAGGAATTCCAATTTGAATGAACGGTATCTCATCATTTCTTTCAGATCCTTTTAAGCCTCAACTTGCACAAATCACTTGCTCCCTATCATCTTGGTCCTGAGCAAGGATAGCTCCCAATCCTTTGTTGCTGGCATCAGTAGACACTCTAAATGGTAGTTCATAATCTGAATATGCCAGGCTAGGTGATTTCACTAGGAGAGATTTCAGTTCTTCAACTATTGCTTGGCATTCCGCACTCCATTTTACCTGGGCAGTTTTGGTAATTTTCTTATCTCCAGTATTTCTTAGCCAATTCATGTGATGGCAGAGTAATATTAGCGAAGTCCTTTATAAATCAGCAATAATAACCAACAAATCCCAAGAACTTCTGTATGTCTCGTACCATAGCAGGTACTGGCCATTCCTCTACCACTCTCTGTATCAGGAAGGAGGTCCCAGAGCTCAGACTCCATGCTGAGCCTGAATCTCTACACTGCAATTTTATAACTTACAGCTTGAGCCCCCACAAGCCCAAGTTAACTGACACGGGCCAGTCGCGGGTGTTTAATTGCGGTGTAGACACACCCGATCTGTCCCAAAAAAGTTCACCTTTTCTTTTAGAAGATGACACTTGAAGGTTTAATTTTTAATCCATATGGTGTGAGTCTTTCAAATACCATACCCTAAGTGTTGTAACTGTTCCTCAAAGGCTTTGGAATACACAATGATGTCTCCTAGATGCAATAAAAGGGTATCAAACTTTTCAGAATCTTGACAATGCTCCAAAAATCTCTGAAAAGTCCTCAGAGCATTACATAATCCTAATGGCATTCTTGTCAACTCAAAGTCCCGTGGGTGTCACCAGAGCATTTTTTTCTTCATGTTTTGGCGCCACTTCCAATTTGCCAATACCCACTTGCTAAATGGACAGTAGAGTAGAAAATTGCCGACTTAAATTCCATTAAGGAATCTTCAATTCTCGATAAGGGAGAGGCATCTTTATGGGTGATCTGGTTCAGTTTTTGGTAATCTACACAAAAGTCTAGTTTCCCCATCTTTTTTCTCAACTAGCCCAATGAGTACTGCCCCTGCACTATCACTCTCTTTTATTACATTAGCTTCCAACATCCTTCACTGGTTGTACAAAGCTGGATCAATTGGTCAAAATGGTTCCCTAATTAGAGGCTGTACCCCGGTGGGTATGGTGTGCTGTGTCTGGTGGCATACCCACAATCCAAAGGAGGTTGTGAGAAAGCTTTTTCCATCTTTCTCAATCAACTGTACCAACCTGTCAACATGCTCTGCGGGTGCTGAAGGCACTCCCAAGTCAATTTTCTTCGTCCATGCGTATGGCTCTGTCCCGCCATCCTGGATTACTATCTGCAGGTATCGCGCTTCCACAACCTATTCCTTGAGCACCAAGATGTTCTCCCAACCTATGCACATCAGATGCCAGCCACCTGATTTCTATTTAGTGTCACAGTCTGGCCTCATAATTTAGCATCCAGACTGATACTAATCCTTTTTCCACAACACCACTTTTTGCCACTGTTGTGGAATCGCCTTTTGCCAACAAGGTTCCAGTAAAACACCACAATCCTGACCCTGCAGACCAGCTTTTGTTTTACAAATAATGGTTTCTCTATATAGCCAGCACATGGGATAGCTAAACCATTTCCTGCTATCAATTTCTTCCTATTCTCATTCAATCTGGAGTCCAATGTTTCCTAAAATGTTGGCTCCATAAGGTAGTGACTCGAGACTGGTATCTAACAAGGCCCACATTTCTAGCCCATTAATCTTATTCAACACACTTGGACACCTTCCTACAGCAGTAGCCTGCCCTTTAATGTCATTTGGGTCTATTCTCTGTCTCCATGTGGTCTGACCCCCAATCCAGGAGACTGTGTTTAAAGCCATGGCATTAATATTCCCCTCTCTATATATTCCATCTCACTATAACTTCTGCAAATAGGGTTGCCATCATGATCAAATTTAGCAGTTGTCCCATTTACCCTATTCTGACTCCCTGTAGCCTGTACTTGTATTCTCTAGGTGCCGGGAACTCCTATTTCAAAGCCAATCTCGTACATTGAATTTCTTTCCTTATGTCATCAATGAGTGTTTTTTCAATTCCTCTATCTCCCTTTTAAATTTTCTTTGAAAAGTATCTTCCATTCCAGAATTACCATCCTCTGACTTCTGGCTAGTCTGCCCCACACAGTGCCCACCATCTACAGGCTGCATGTCAGATTTGCAACTATGTTGTGGACACATGGTAACTACCCTGTCTGGTCCTTTCAGGGCCGGCTCTAACTTTTTTGCCGCCCCAAGCAGCAAAAAAAGCGCCGCCCCGCCGTAACATCCCCCCCCCCCCCCCCCCCCCCCCCGCCCCCCAGAGCACCGCCCCACCCCCCCCCCCCCCCCCCCCCGCCCCCCTCCCCCTGGCGCGCCGGGCCGAACACCCTCCGCCGAGCGCTGCGCCGCCAGAACCCCCCCCCCACCGCCGAGCACTGCACCATGCCCCACCACCCCAAGATTGGCCGCCCCTTACCAGGTGCCGCCCCAAGCCCGGGCTTGGTTGGCTGGTGCCTGGAGCCGGCCCTGGGTCATTTACCACCCAGAAGTTTTACAACATACTCCTTAAAGTCTAGAAAGGAAATGTCTGGATTCTATCTTAGTAATAGCCTTAGTTTCCTCCGTAAAGTATCATCACCCCTCAACAAATTTGTCCTTCAGCATTTTGACAGTATCTAGGGCTTCATGAAGTTCTAACTTTTCTATTGCTTGCAAAGCTGCTGGGCATACCAATCCATATTCCCCTAGACTCTCTACTGGACTCTGGAGAAGAACCTCTGCTTCACTTCTGACAAGATGCAAATGTCAGACACACAGCGTAGCCTTCTAACTATCCGTTCTACAGCTCCTTTTTCATTTTCTGGCCATGTCTGCACTTCCCATCTAGCTGTACCCTCTAATTGCCCCAGCAGAATCTCTGTTTTTTGTCTTTCTGGCAGTGCATGCAATCTGAACATTGACTGAAGTATTGTTTTAAATTCCCCAAATGACAGTGTTACTTTCACAGTTTTCTCCAGAAAAATCTAGGGAATCTGGGTGTGAAGGGGTCGACTCACTGCTTGTACCTCCTTGTGGCTAGGAGTGATCTCTGTGGTAGGGGTCTCCCAAAGGTCGATGCTCCACTTCTGTCATGGCCTGCCTCTTCCTGTGACTTGGCCCTCAGGCCAGGTCACTTCAAAGTCTCTCCCCTTTTGGGAGAGTCTATGAACAAAAAGCAAGGAGAATTAATGCAAATACACTGAGTTAGTAAGAGAGAGGAGGGAATGACTCTCTCTCAGGGTGCATCAGGATAAGTGGTTTTCTGAGAAACTCCTGCCTTCCATCAGCCCTTTCCTCAGGAGCTGAACATCTGTTCTCTTCCATGGTCTGCCCACCAGTGAGCTGCTGTGCTCCCCTTTTAACTCCTCCTCCAGCCTGTATGAGTGGCACAGGTGTGGTGGGGTGGGGCTGGCTGATCCTAACCCTAGAGCAGCTCTTTAACTCCTTGGTGTCCAGTGTGGGGTTTGTACACCCCATCACACGTGGTAGGAGTAACTGTACAAGTGGCAGTTGGGCCCCACCCTTCGACCTTTCCCCTGTGCTATCCCCTGACAGACTCATGTTATAAGATGGTTACCCTTGCTTTGGGCTCCTCCTATCCTGGTCACGATGCCAGTTGCAGGGAGCCAGACCCAGCTAGGCTGTGCCTACGGGGAGAAGAGGCAGAGGCAAACCGATACAACGGAGATCACCTTCCATTTTAAACTTTATAATGAAAAAAAAAAAACCTAGAAAATTGGCTGGAACAACAACATGACAGAATATAAATAAGATGAAGTAACATCAGATACTTGCTGAGGAAAATGATAACCTGTATGTTACTGTGACAGGGTTGGGACTCACCACCGCAGCGCCTCCCGCTGGCACGTCTGGAAATTAGCTCTGTCCTCTGCAGGGCACCCTCTGCCAGTGGTGTCCTGTCTGTCGTCTGCTCCCCTGTTGGTGTCCAGACCTGCGTTGCTCCCTGCTCAGCGGTGTCCTCTTCAGGACACTGCCCTCCGGCAGTGCCTACTGCTCTGGTCTCACCCCCTTCCGGGGGTCTGGTGTTATCAGCAGCCCTACATCTGCACCCATTCTAGTGGCCGGATGCAGCCTCAAAGTCTAGGCCCTTTGTCACATGGGCCAGCTACAGCCTGTATCAGGCCACGCTCCTCCTCAGCCAGGTGTAGTACAAAGGGGTAGGGGGGGGACCCAGGCCCACCCACTACTCTGGGTCCCAACCCAGGGACCCTCTAGCGGCAGCCTCCCTGCCATCCTTCTCTCCCCTTGTCAGACTTTTGTTCCTGGGCCGCTTCCCCTTCGGCCCTGTGACCCCTAGGTCCTTTTCAGCAGAACTGCTACCTAGCCATTCAGTCCCTAGTCTGTAGCAGTGCATGGGATTCTTCCGTCCTAAGTGCAGGACTCTGCACTTGTCCTTGTTGAACCTCATCAGGTTTTTTTCTGCCCAATCCTCTAATTTGTCTAGGTCCCTCTGTATCCGATCCCTACCCTCTAGTGTATCTACCACGCCTCCTAGTTTAGTGTCATCTGCAAACTTGCTGAGAGTGCAGTCCACACCATCCTCCAGATCATTAATAAAGATAGTAAACAAAACCGGCCCCAGGACCGACCCTTGGGGCACTCCACTTGAAACCGGCTGCCAACTAGACATGGAGCCATTGATCACTACCCGTTGAGCCCGACGATCTAGCCAGCTTTCTATCCACCTTACAGTCCATTCATCCAGCCCATACTTCTTTAACTTGGTGGCAAGAATACTGTGGGAGACCGTATCAAAAGCTTTGCTAAAGTCAAGAAATAACACATCCACTGCTTTCCCCTCATCCACAGAGCCAGTTATCTCATCATAGAAGGCAATTAGGTTAGTCAGGCACGACTTCCCCTTCGTGAATCCATGCTGACTGTTCCTGATCACGTTCCAATGGTCAGCCTCACCAGCAGGGCCGGCTCTGGCTTTTTTGCCACCCCAAGCAAAAAATAAATAAAAAAAAATCGGGGCGGCCAGAACTGCACAGCAAAAAAAAAAAAAAACCCTGCGGCGCGGCCGGAGCGGCAAAGCAGGAAAAAAAAAAACCCTGCGGGGTGGCCGGAGCCAGGTTGCAGGGGGACTCCCTGCGCTGCAGACGTGCCCCGGCTAGCGGTGGGCGGAAGGAGAGGGAGCAGGGGGAGAGAGAGAAGGGGGGCAGCCAGAGCTTCAGTGGGGCGCTTGCCACGCAGCCCCGACCGCCACGCCACCTGCTGGGAGGGTTCCGTGCCGCGCCGGTCGGCGGGGAGGAAAGGACGCAGGCTACCCTGCCGGGCTTGCTACAGACCTGGCACCAGCTGGGGCAGATGGAGCACGCAGCCCGCTCCCAGCAGGGCGCTCCCCTCCTCCGCACCGCCGCCCCCTACAGGGCAGCGGATCGGCGAACAAAACAAACAAACAAAAAAAGCAGCCATGCTGCCCTAGGAATGGGCGGAATTCCGCCCCATAGAATCTGCCGCCCCAAGCACAAGCTTGCTCGGCTGGTGCCTGGAGCCGGCCCTGCTCACCGGTCAGACGTTCTGTGCCCCTTGTAGCTGCGCTCCTTGCACACGGCCCTTCAAGGTCCAACTTCCTCAGCAAATCCTCTCTTTTCACCTCCTTTTTCTTTAACTGTCTTCCCACTGCCTCCTTTGAGAGGATCCAGAGCCCCCTCCCCAGCTTGGCCTGCCCTCTCATGGGCTCTCTCGCCCCCCCCCCCCCCCCCCGACCGCACTCAGTGCTGCTGTAGTACAGCTGCAGGACCTATCACCACCCCCTTGGTCGAGATTGCAGCATGTGCTAGTGTCAGGGCCAGGGATACTACACAACCTGCTAGGCTAAGGGTCATCCAGCCTCATGTTCCAGGTTCTAAAGAGATCAGGAAGGAATTCCCTTATGCCTCACGTACAGCAGTGCACATCTGGTCAGGTACATTATGGTAAAGGTCTTGGCCTTTCTTTGAAGTATCAGGCACTGTCACGGGCAGGATACTCAACTCAACAGACAATTAGTTTGACCCAGTGTGGCAAATCCTGTGTTCCATTGTCTCTTCTCCTGTGTCACTCTGCTGTCCCAAAAAGGCTGGGTCTAATTTGGAAGAGATTTTATCAGACACACATCTGGGCTTGTGCATGTCGCTTGTGGCTCTGAGACATCTGTCTCATCAGTATGATTTAATCCGTCCTGATAAATATGTCTGTGTCTGGAAGTGACATGAAACGATTTTATCGCTGCCTGTAGGCACAGGATGAGAAATTCAGCTAGAGAGAGTTTATGACAGGGAGCCAATGCTCACCCACCTCTGAGACTTGTACATTTTAAGACCAGGAGACACCATTACATCACCTAGTCCACCACAGGCCAGAGAACTCCATCCACTTCCCCCTACTCTGAGCCCAATAGCTTCTGTTTGGCTAAAGCCTCTCCCAGAAGGGCAGCAGGCTGGATGCGAAGACATCACGAGATGGGGAATCCATCACTTCCTGAGGGAGTTCATCCCAATAGTTAATCACCCTTGCAGTTAAAAATGAATGCCTTTGTTCTGACTTGAATATGTCTGTGTAGCGGGGTGGTCACCCCGCTCCTGCCTGGAGGGGTTAAAAGCAGCCCTGGGGAGGGCTGTGGCTGGGAAAGGGTGATTGGGGAAGCAGCCTCAGCGGTGACCACATCCCAATCAGGGCCCAGCTAGCCCTTATAAGAGGGCAGTGGGCCAGGAGCAGAGAGTCTGTCTCTAGAGGGAGAAGGGCCTGGCTGCTGGGAAGCTGAACCAAGTACCTAAAGTGGAGCAGGGCTGGGGAAAGGCCAGACGAGCTGAGGAGCTCCGGCCTGGATAACCCCGAGGCTGCAGGCCTTGTTAATGGCCGAAAGGGTACTGGGGTTGCAACTAGGCAGCCCAAGGATAGGCAGAGGCAGCAGGTCCAAACCCTCCTTGCTGGTGATGAGTGGCAATTATACTGCAGTCTGCCCCAGTAAGCGGGGGCTAGATGGTGACCGGCAGTAGCCAAAGACTGAGGTGAGGTGGGGATAGGGGGTTGGGGGTTCCCTGGGGAGGGGAGACCCAGAGAGACTGTGGGGTACTGCAGGGGGCAGAACCCCGGCAGAAGGGGCACCGGGGTCCGGGAGGGACACGGGGGCCAGCGGCATGGCGAGACACCGGACTGCAGAGGGTGCTCCTGAGTCGAAGAGCTAATTCCCAGGACAACCGACAGGAGGCGCCGCAAGGGTGAGTCGTTGCCCTGCTATAGTCTGGTTTTAATGTCCAGCCATTGGCTCTCAGTCTGACTTTCTCTGCTAGATTAAAGAGCCCTTTGTTACCTGGTATTTTCTCTTCTTGTAGGTACTTACATACTGTACTCCGGTTAGCTTTCAATCTTCTTTCTGATAAGCTAAAGAGACTGAGGTCCTTTAAATCTCTCCCGGTAAGACATTTTGGCACAGATTCATAGATTCTAAGGCCAGAAGGGCCTCTACTCTGACATCCTATTTAACACAGGCCAAGAACTTCCCCCCAAAAAATTCCTAAACAAATCTTTTAGAAAAAAATCCAATCTTGATTTAAAAATTGTTAGTGATAGAGAATCCACCATGACCCTTGGTAAATTGTTCCAGTGGCTAATTACCCTTCTTGTTAAAAATTTACACCTTATTTCCTGTCTGAATATGACTAGTTTCAACTTCTAGCCCTTGGATCATGTTATTCTGTTTTCTACTAGACTGAATAAACCATTATCAAATATTTGCTCCCCATGTAGGTACTTGTAGACTCTGATCAAGTCACCCCTTCACCTTGTTAAGCTAAATAGATTCAGCTCTTTGAGTCTATCACCATAAGGCATGTTTGCCAATCTTCTAATCATACTTCCGGCTTTTCTCTGAACCTTCTTCAATTGATCAACATCCTCCTTGAATTGCGGTCACCAGAAATGGACAGGATTCCGGCAGCAGTTGCACCAGTGCCAAATACAGGGGTAAAATAACCTCCCTGCTCCTAGTGGAGATTCCCCTGTGTCCAGGGATCACATAACCCCTTTTGGCTACAGCATTGCACTGGGAGCTCATGTTCAGATGATTATCCCCCATGACACCCAAGTCTTTTTCAGACTTACTGGCTCCCAGGATAGAGTCCGCCATTGTGTAAGTGTTGCCTACATTTACATGTAGCAGCATTAAAATGCATATTGTTGTCTTGTGCCAGCTTTTCCAGCCCTCAAGTTGTTTTTGTACCTCTTTCCGGGACCCTCTTCTATTTAAAATGTAACACCAGAACAGGACACACTATTCTACTATGGTCTCCTCAGTGCTATGTACGGAGGTAAAATCACTTCCCTACTTCTCACCACTCCCCTGTTTATACATCCAAGGATCGCATTAGCCCTGGTTGGACACAGCATCACATTGGGAACTCACGTTGAGTTGTCTCTTCACTCTGACCTCAGAGTTGCTGCTTTCCAGGCTACAGTACCCCATTCTGTAGGGGCTGCCTGCATTCCTTGTTCCTAGATGTATGCATTTGGCTTTATTCAAATACATTTTGTTGGAATGGGCCCACTTTACTAAATTCTTCAGATTTCTTTGTACGACTGGCCTGTCCTTGGTATTAGTTACCACTCTGCCAGTCTTTGTGTCATCTGCAAATGTTAGCAGCAGTGATTTTATATTGACTTCCCGCTCATTGATGAAACTTTTTAAATAGCATCAGGCCTAGTATGGATCCCTGCAGAACTCCCCCAATCTATGATGAGACCCCATTGAAAACCTCATCGACTTGATCTTTTGTCAAGGGACAACTTTTTGCCCAGTTGAGCCAAACCAGTTGTCCAGGGGGGAAGCTGGAGGTTTGGGCAGGTGGGGATGGGAAAGCTGGGATTTCTGGCATAGGGGCTGGTGGTTTGGGATTCTGTGACAAACACGTTAGATGAAGGTTTCTGTTAAAACAAGGGTGGGAAAACTACGGCCCACAGGGCTTTAGATCCGGCCCACGGGATTGCCCCCTGTGGCGCCGCAGGCCCCGCACCACTCTCAGAATTGGCCCTCGGACAGGGAGCAGAGGGCTCCACGTGTGATGCCCTTGCCTCCAGGCACTGCCCCCTGCAGCTCCCATTGGCCGGGAATGGGGAACCCTGGCCAATGGGAGCTTCAGGGGAGGTACCTGGAGGCACGGCAAGGGCAGCGCATGCAGACCCCTCTGCCCCTTCCCCCCCCCCAGGGGCTGCAGCGCTTCTTGGAGTAGCGTGGGCTGGGGACAGGGCAGGCATGCAGGGAGCCTGCCCTGATCCTGGTGCATGTCGCTGCCACCCCAGAGCCGCTTTAGGTAAGTGGCGCCAGGCCGGAGCTTGAACCCCTCCTGCACCTGCCCTCCAACTCCCTGCCCTAAGCCCCTTGCCTGCACCCTCGCACCCTCCCTGCACCCCAAATCCCTGCCCTGAGCTCCCTGCTGCACCCTGCATCCCTGTGCACCCCAACCCCCTGCCTTGAGCCCCCTGCTGCACCCCGCTCCCTTCCTGCACTCCAACCCCTGCCCTGAGCCCCCTGCCGTAAGCCTCCTCCTGCACTCCGCACCCCTCCTGCAACCCCCTTCCCTGAGCCCCCTCATACACTTCACACTCCTCCTCTGCCCCAATCCCTTGCCCTGAGCCCCTTCCTGCACACCGCACCCCCTGCACTCCCTCCTGCACCCCAACCCCCTGCCCCAGCCCTGCATACAATTTCCCCACCCAGATGTGGCCCTCAGCCCAAAAAGTTTGCCCACCCTGTGCTAAAATGATCAGTAGTTAAGTGATCAGCATTTAAACATTCTTGATTAGGATTCAGAGCTAACACCCTATACAGATGAATGAGAGCATTTCACACCTTTCTGTGCTATTGTTTCAGGCTGGCTGAAAATTCAGGCAGATGCCACTGCATTGGTTTCAACTCGTTTCACTGTTCAAAGGGTTACTTTGCAATGATAAAGGCCAGAAATTTAAAAAATGAAATCTCAAATTTTGGATCCAACGTACCAAAGTACACTGCTGTGGAATCGTGGAGTACATGGTGCCGCAGTTATAAACATCTAAAACAACAACAAGTACTTGGCACTCTTCAGCTGGTGAACTCAAAGCAGGTTACAACGATGAATAAGAACTATTATCCCCCACTTTTCAGATGAGGAGGCTGTGGCACAAGGGAATTAAATGACTGGCCCAAGGTCAGACAGTGAAACATTGGCAGAGCTGGGGAGGGAAGCCAGGTCTTCTGAGTCCTAGTCTGATGCCCCAGCCAATGTGCCATTAACCCCTTCTTCCCATAAAAGCCCTGCTGGTTTTGACCTCAGCTTATGTGGAAACATCAAACGCTAATAGTTGTATTTTCCCAAAGAAGGCTCAGATGCTCTGTAAATCCAAAGCCCTTCTCTCTCCACCATCAACGTGAGCTCGGGTTGGCCTTGATGAGACTTCTTCCCTTTTCTTCATTAGCACTTGGCACCTCATTCCCTGAGGTTATCCTTCTTTTTAGTGAACTTATGGAAGCTCAGCAGAGGCAGGAAGGCTTTGCAAGAGTAGGACTAAGGCTACATCTGGATGCTTAAAGCAACTCTGGAAGGTGCTTAGGTATCCCAGTGATGAGGGTGGGATATGAACCTGCATAGAATTGAATAGAATAGAATCCAGAACCACACACATCCAATTCTGTTGTGAAATTCAGTGCTGGAGTCGTATTCTGAGACAGCACTGGGAGTTCTAACAGTTGAAGGAGCAGGCCCTGTCTGATGAGCTGGAATGAGTCATTATCTCTTGCAGCCTCAGACTGGAGAAATTTATATCATGTATTTAAACTACACCATCCTCAGGGTGCCACCACGCCAAGCTTTTCAGCTAAACAAACATTTCTTTTAATAGAGGGTTATTACTGGGCTGTTTATTTCATCCCTCAAAAAAAAAAGAATAAAAGTGAAAAATGGTGTTTACTTGTAGCAGAGGCAGCACAGGAGCTAATGTTCTGTGAGAGTCTTGTCTCAGGAACATCTGTCCCCAATGCTGTAAATGCCTCATCAACACAATGAATAAAAATGACAGAGATTCAGGAATGAAATCGGGGCTATTACTAGGCAATTGCACTGCACTGGCAAGCATCACTTGGATGTGTTTTAACCATTGTGGCTTCCCAAGATGCCATTGCACCAGGGCATTGCTAGTTAAACGTGAAGAAGCAGAGGCCAAGAAGAACTGTTTCTGCTTAGATAGAATTAGGAGCAGTTTGATATAGACTCAGGATTGCTGTAACTTTTCTCATTAAGATTATACAAATATCCCAGGCAATCCCTTAGTGCCAGGGCAATATTTGCATCTTTATGGCAAGGGGTTTTTATGCCTAATTTTCTCTCTCATTTGCCTGAGTCTATTACACCCTCAATTACCTTGCAGAGCTGAAGGCAGCTGTAGCAACGAACCCCGTCAATTCTGCAGGGCTATTGTACAGCACCTAACCCTCCATCTTTCCTTTCCTGGGCCTGATGATCTCTCCACAAGTGACTTGAGCTCTGGCTGTAATGTAGAAATTCCTCCTTGCTGGCAACACCCTGGCATAGAGAAAGGGCAGCCAGTGAACCACGTGCTAGGGTAATCTGCTGAGCCTGAGACTACACAGCAGTGCAGGCTTTTCAGAACAGAATGGAATCTGTGACAAGATGGAATTGAACTGCCTGAGTTCAGTTGCTCCACCAGTGCTGCTCTAGGGCTTATTGCTATTTACTATTCTATGGCAAGCCCCTGTTGGGGCAATTATTCAGGGGGTCAGTTGAAACCCTGTTGAAACTGGTGGGCTTGCCCTACAGGCAGGATAAATGTGAGAAGCAGTTAATCTGGAGTAAGACTAGCTGTAACCACCAACCAAAACACAGGCCCCATGCAAGGCCAGTCAGGAACTAAGCTATGTGGGCGAGCGGGTTTTGCTGAGTATTGTTTTGATGGGGCTGGGGTGAGGGGGGCAGATGCAGCCAGAAACACCACAGAAGGGGTCAACAAACATGTGGACAAGGGGAATCCAGTGGACATAGTGTACTTAGATTTCCAGAAAGCCTTTGAAAAGGTCCCTCACCAAAGGCTCTTATGTAAATTAAGCTGCCATGGGATAAAAGGGAAGGTTCTTTCATGGATTGAGAACTGGTTAAAAGACAGGGAACAAAGGGTAGGAATAAATGGTAAATTCTCAGAATGGAGGGGGTAACTAGTGGTGTTCCCCAAGGGTCAGTCCTCGGACCGATCCTATTCAACTTATTCATAAATGATCTGGAGAAAGGGGTAAACAGTGAGGTGTCAAAGTTTGCAGATGATACTAAACTGCTAAAGATAGTTAAGTCCAGGGCCGGCTCTGGCTTTTTTGCCGCCCCAAGCAAAAAAAATAAAATAACAACAACAACAAAAAAACACTTGCGGCGCGGCCGGAGCCAGAGCGCAGGGGGACTCCCTGTGCTGGTGCCCCGGCTAGCCGGGGGAGAGAGAGAGAGAAGGGGGCGGCCAGGGCTTCAGTGGGGCGCTGTCAGGGGGGTTATGATAGAGGTATATAAAATCATGAGTGATGTGGAGAAAGTGGATAAGGAAAAGTTATTTACTTATTCCCATAATACAAGAACTAGGGGTCATCAAATGAAATTAATAGGCAGCAGGTTTAAAACAAATAAAAATAAGTTCTTCTTCACGCAGTGGACAGTCAACTTGTGGAACTCCTTACCTGAGAAGGTTGTGAAGGCTAGGACTATAACAGAGTTTAAAAGAGAACTGGATAAATTCATGGTGGTTAAGTCCATTAATGGCTATTAGCCAGGACGGGTAAGGAATGGTGTCCCTAGCCTCTGTCTGTCAGAGGATGGAGATGGATGGCAGGAGAGAGATCACTTGATCATTGCCTGTTAGGTTCACTCCCTCTGGGGCACCTGGCATTGGCCACTGTCGGTAGACAGGATACTGGGCTAGATGGACCTTTGGTCTGACCCGGTATGGCCTTTCTTATGTTCCTATGTTCGTACGTAGACAGAGGAAGCAGCAGAAAGCCAATGACAGCCAGAGAAGCACATGTAGTGTGACCGTGAGAGAAACTTAAGAGAGAGCTTTTAGGCAGAGTGCTGGCTGTGAAAAAAAGGTTTGGAATGCTGGGCAAGGAAACTGTCTGCTGTTGTTTGAGTCCTACTGTGCTCAGGAAAACAAGACTTCATCTGTTTTCTTTGTAAACAAAGGATTGAACCAAAGAAAGGGACTGTATCATCAAAAGAGGTAATGAGGGGGATCAGTGCCTCATTGTGCTAGGGTCTTTGAAATCCCACAGTATGGCACCATCCCCACCCTGAAGAGCCTACTGTCTAAAATGGCCCCAAACAGGCTAAGGGTGGGACCCAAGCTACAGGCTTTATTTGTTGGGGAACACCTAGGCGCAAAGGAGTGGGCAAGAAGAAAGATAGGGAGGGAAGGCTGGAGGGGATTTGGGGGGCACAGAGAGTAGGGCAGAAAGAAAGTGGGAGGGGTTGGGGCAAACAACAGGCATAGGATAATGTGCAGAGTCCAAATGGCAAGCAGCAGGCTACTGACTTCACAGAGGCTTGGGGTAGCAGGGGGCTCTGACTGGACCTCTCCTACCACCCAGCTGACTGGCCCAGCTCCTGTCAGCATGCAGTGGATGCTTCACTCCCAAGGCTGGCTGGCTCTGGGGGTGTGAGACATGCCAGATTTTTTTAGAGGGTAAATCATCAAAAACACAAATTAAGCACAGGCAGGTAAGTACAACTACTTTGTTTAATCAAACCTATGTATTTATTAACATTATACATTTTTAACAATTACTATAATATACAAACAAAAAATATATCAAGGTTTAAAGAACTGACCTACTTCAACGATTTTTGATAAGGGGTACGAGAACATATTTTGAGAACCAAAGGAGTGCAGGCTGCAGTAAAGGTTAAGAACCACTGCATATCAGCACCAGATGGGACCCCTGCTGGAGCTTTTAGACAGCAGTATCACCAGCCCCAAAGGTTCAAAAATCACAGTCAGTCTCCCAAAAAATCACAAGACTGGCCCAAAAATCATGAGATATTTAAAACAAGGTTACATGGTGCTTTTTTCATTTATCTTCCACTACCCTCCTTTCCTCCCTCCTGCTGTGTGCATGTCTGCGTGCACACATGCATGTGTGTACATGACATTTCATCCCAATTGCTCACAGGAGGGGAGAGGGCAGAGCCATCCTGAGCTGCTGGGCTTTTTCTGCTCCCCCTTCCCTCTCCCCTCCTAAGAAAATGGCTTCCCATTGCTGAAGGGAGGGGGGAAGAGCTCTGTCTGCCTCCTGCAGCAGCTCTGACTAGCTGCTCTTCAGCAGGAGGTGGGGCACTGTGGAAAGCAGCCAATCACAAGGAGTCTGCTTCCCTCCTGCAGCAAAGCTGAAATTCACTAGAGGGCTGGTGCTTCTGGGTTATAGCCAGTCTGGCTTCAGCTCCATCTGAAAACTCATTGCTTGTGAGGAAATAAAAAGAACTGGTGGCACTGGTGCAGCCTCTGCCCGTAAAACCTGTCTGTCTATCTCTATGGTGGGAGAGGTGGGATCTATGACAATGCAGAATTGGCAGTAAAGTGTCAACAAGAGTGAAAGCAGGTACTGTAGAAGGAAAAAGCACAGAGAAAAATGTCTCATAGTCTTTTCAGGAAATTGTTGGGGTCCACTAGGCATAGCTACCAGGTAACTCGGTAGAGTGGAAGGCCACAAGTGCCGATGAAGCTCTTTTGCTCTGGGCCTATCTGAACCCCCAAACTCCATCTTGGGAACTCTCACCTACTTCTATGCTAACTGCTTACATGCTCTGAAGTAGGTTGAAGCAGAAATGTAATGTCAGCTTTTTAGCAGATGGCTGCAGTTTCACTCACACTAGCAGAAATAATAGAGATAAGAAGCGGGGTAGTTAGTTTGCAGGCGTCTAACTCAAGGTCGCAAAGACTGAGAAAGTTTTCTCACAAGCTTATGTAGAGCTTATTGTAACAGTTGTCTGGAAGGGAGGGGTAAGGGGACAGCCAGACAAAGAGATGTATGCAAACAGTTTGAAGTATAAAAGGTAAAAGTTATTTGTATTTGTTGCACTGGATTTGAGACATGCTGGTCTCCTAGTGCCATTTCAGAGCTCTGAAATAAACTTGGCTTGCTTTCTCCCCTCGGTGTCTTTATTGGTGCCAAGCACACCGGGTGACGGACCATTGTTGTCCCCTCGAGCCCTTTAGGGCAGGCAACAGTTTTGGCGTCCCTGGGTGGGCTCGAGGCTGAAATTTAGCCTTGCCCGGATCCCTCCTGGTGGCCGACGGATTACAGCAACGACCGACGCCCAGCGCGCACCGGTGACTTCATCGGGGGCCTCGGCGGAGACGTGGTTTGCTCGACCCCGGAGGGCACAACGGTGCAACGCACACAGACAGTGGAGAAGCAGCTGCGGGGGACGGTGAGGAACCGGTCCCGTTGATAGGGCGACGGTGACGGTGCAGAACCGGACCCTTGGATAAGGTAGGAACAGTCCAGTGGGGACTTATCTGTTGTGACCTGGGGACGCCCAGTGTCTGCCTGTTGTGACCTGGGGACGCCCAGAGTCTCCCTTGGTATGGGGCAGGGACAGAGTACAGCCGGCAGGGTACAGTGTACACCTTTAGAATGCATTCTGGTGAACTGGAAGGTGTTTGGATCTGATCAGTTGATTAAAAGTAAATTGAAAAGGTTCTGTACAGTTGATTGGCCTCAGTACCAGCTAGAGTGCCAAGAAAGGTGGCCACCGGAAGGATCACTTAATTACAACACGATCCTTCAATTGCTTTTGTTTTGTCAGAGAACAGGTAAATGGAATGAACATCTCTGTGCGTATACGTTTATGGTGTTAAGAAATAGGACTGATATTTTGCTCAAGTGCCATTTGACTCCGACAGGCTCGGTAGTAACGGCTGCTAAACCCCAGAACCCTCCCACTGTTGTAATGCCAGAATCGGTGTCCCCTTCGGCTCCTCCACCCCCACAGGCTTCAGAGAGTACCCGCCCCCCATGGGATTGTATCTGTTGATTACTGAGAGTGTGGTAGCTCGTCCGGGAACTCAGGAACGGCCAGCTCAGATAGTATCTGTCTACTCGCATGTACCTTTTGACCCTGTACATCTAGCTGCTTTTAAGGCAGAGGCAGGAGAATTCTCAACGAATCCAAGCAAGTTCATTTCTATCTTTGAAGGATGTCTAGCTAGTCATAAGCCTGATTGGGATGATTGTAATATACTTATGAGAACCCTGTTGTCTGAAGTGGATCGGAATCAGGTCATAGCCAAAGCCAGGGAGGAGGCACAGAAAAGGCATGATGAGGATAGAGAAGGCAAGTCCTTGCCGGATGTCGCTGTTCCCCTAGTGGACCCCCGGTGGAATCCGAATGAGGAGGGGGATCTGAGGCTGCTTAACTCCTATAAGGAACTGCTTATGCATGGTCTCCGACACTCAGCTGTCAGGCATAACAATTGGGCTAAGCCTTATGAACTAATCCAGGACTCGAAAGAAAGTCCAGGGGTTTTCCTACAGCGTATTCGGGATACCATCAGGCAAACTACTAGTGCAAACCCAGATGATCAGGCAACTGAGGCAATTATAAAGGGTATCTTCACCAGCCGTGCGGCCCCTGATATTAAAAGGAAATTGCAGAAAAAGGAGGATTTAATGGGAATGTCTATGGCTCAGATTTTGGAGATTGCAAACAGGGCTTATAGCCTTAGAGAGGGAGAGAAGGAAAAAAGGCAAGTGAAAATGATGGTAGCGGCGGTGCAGGCCGGCGGCAACGAAAGGCCACAGAAAGGTGGAAGGGGCCGGGGAATGAGAGGCCGTGGATGTGGACGCCCTGGCCCCCAGGGCAGGCGCCTGGGTCGTAACCAGTGTGCCATATGCCGAAAGGAGGGACACTGGAAAAATGAATGTCCTGAAAGGGAAGGTACCCCTATGATGGCAGCGGAGGATCGAGATTAGGGGTGTCAGGGGAGACAGACCATCCTACCCCCGGAACCCCGAGTAAATGTGCGGGTGGGAGATGCGGATATAGACTTTTTAATAGACTCTGGAGCAGCAAGGACCGCTGTAAACAAACCCCTACAGTTGCCAGTGGCAGGCTCCCTCACTGTGGTGGGTGCCACAGGGAAAGGAACCAAGTGCCCAGTATATGCCCCAGCGGAATGTGCCTTGGGAAACAGAACTGTATCACACAAGCTGGTTTACCTCCCTGATTGTCCAACACCACTACTAGGACGGGACCTGCTTTGTCGCTTAGGTGCCACCCTGCATTTCACTCAAGATGATATAACCCTCACTTTACCCCCTGAGAATGCTTGGATAATGACCCTTGCAGTTGAACCCTCAGCTATGCAAGCCCCAGAGTGGAGTGAGTGGGAAAAGCAGGTTTTTCCTCTAGTCTGGGCATCAGGGGTCCCAGGGAAAGCAAACCGTCAAACCCCTGTGCATATTCAGCTCCTCCCAGGAAAAAGCCCAGTGCGGATCAAACAGTATCCGATTAAAAGGGAAGCCAGAGAGGGACTACAAGAGACTATAGATCGGTTCCTGGAGTGCGGTGTACTACGAGAATGCCAGTCAGCTTGGAACACCCCCATTCTGCCCATACAGAAGCCCAATGGCACGTATCGGCTGGTCCAGGACCTCAGGGCAGTTAATGAGCGGGTTAAGACTCTGCACCCCCTGGTTCCAAATCCGTATACACTGTTGGCCTCTATAGGGGGGCAATATACCCATTTCTCAGTCCTAGATTTAAAAGATGCTTTCTTCACGATTCCAGTTGAAACCCAGTCTCAGGAGATATTCTCCTTCGAATGGGAAGACAAACGAAGGGTTAAAAAGCAGCTTTGTTGGACAGTATTGGCTCAAGGATTTAAAAATTCCCCCACTCTGTTTGGACAGGCTTTGGCCAGAGACTTGGAGGAGTGGGATAATTCAGACAGAGCCCTCCTGCTGCAATATGTAGATGACTTGTTAATTGCTGCTGTGGGTCTAATCCCTTGTCTCAGAGCTACTGTGAGTCTCCTAAACTTTATTGGACTGCGAGGATACAGGGTATCTCAAAGCAAAGCCCAAATTGCTCTTTCAGAGGTTCAATATCTGGGATTTCACATCAGGCAGGGAGAGAGACAGCTCTCAAACGAAAGGAAGGAGGCTATCTGCCAAGTTCCCATCCCCAGCAACCGTAAACGGCTTAGGGCATTCCTGGGCATGGCAGGTTTTTGCAGAATATGGATTCCAGAGTTTGGACTGTGGGCTAAACCTCTGTATGAATGTGTTAAGGGAGCGGAACATGACCCCTTTCACTGGTCCCCAGAAGTGGACAGGGCATTTAAAATCTTGAAAAGGAAGCTAATGGAAGCTCCAGCCCTGGGTTTGCCCGATATATCTAAGCCGTTCCAACTATATGTGCATGAACGAAAAGGGGTAGCTTTGGGAATGCTTACCCAGCTATTAGGTGCCTGGAAACGTCCTGTGGCATACCTTTCTAAACAACTGGATCAAGTTTCAAAGGGATGGCCAGCCTGTTTGAGGGCGGTCGCAACTACTGCTCTAGTGCTTGGGGAAGCTGAAAAACTGACACTGGGAGGAACTGTGCAAGTGTATGTTCCCCATATGGTCCGAGCCTTGCTGGACACTAAGGGTGGTCTTTGGCTCACACAGGCTCGGGTTGCTTGGTACCAGGTGAAGCTGTTAGAGAATCCTGAAGTCACCCTGCAGACCTGTCCCTCCCTTAATCCAGCTACACTGCTACCAGAGACAGAAAAGCAGGAACATGACTGTCTAGAAATCATAGATGTTCAGTATTCTAGCCGCCCAGATCTAAAAGATCAGCCGCTCCCAAATGCTGACTTGGAATGGTATACGGATGGCAGTAGTACTGTTGTGGATGGGCAAAGGAGGGCTGGTTATGCTATTGTGTCTCTTCATGATACCGTGGAAGCTGAGAGTTTACCGGCAGGAACATCTGCCCAGCTTGCTGAACTAGTGGCCCTGACTCGTGCACTCGAGCTGGCAAAAGACAAACGGGTTAATATCTTTACTGACTCAAAGTATGCTTTTGGGGTATTGCATGCTCACGCTGGTTTGTGGAAGCAAAGGGGAATGCTAACAGCCCAAGGCTCCCCGGTCAAGCATGGGTCTCAAATTCTCCGGCTTTTAGAAGCAGTACAACTCCCATCAGCAGTAGCAGTGGTGCATTGCAAAGCCCATCAAAGGGAAGATCAAGATGTAACCAAGGGTAATGCCAGAGCAGACAGGGAAGCTAAGCGAGCTGCTACCCTGAAATCAGCAACTGAGGAGAATGCCCAAATGCATGCCCTCATCCCATCAGTAGGTGAGCTTGCAGCCCCTCAGTACTCCCAAGAGGACAGAAACCTGGCTGACAGTCTCGGTCTCCAGGAAAAAGAGGGATGGCTTTATTCCACAGAGGGAAAAATCCTCCTGCCCAAGGGCTTGATTCGACCAGTGTTGCAGAAACTGCATCAGACCACACACGCAGGCAGAGAGGCTCTTACCCAGCTCATGAATAAATATTTTCTAACCTCCGGACTTAAACCCCTAGCATCACAGGTACAAGCTGAATGTTTAATCTGCCAAAAGAATAACCCTCGACCAGGAGTAGCAGTGCCACCAGCCACCCTGGAACCTACCCCAGGCCCAGGATTGGTGTGGCAAATAGACTTTACTGAGTTTCCCAGGACCCAAGGGTACAGGTACCTTCTCGTCTTAGTGGATTGATTCAGCGGATGGCCTGAGGCCTTCCCATGTCGCAACAACACTGCCAAAACAGTGGCTCTTAAGTTTGTCAAGGAAATCATTCCTCGCTTCGGCCTTCCTCAGTGGATGGAATCTGATAATGGAACACACTTCACATCTCAAATTGTTCAAAAGATATCAAGTGCTCTGCAAATCCCCTGGAAGCTCCACACACCCTGGCGACCACAAGCCAGTGGAGTAGTGGAACGCACAAATCAGACACTCAAGCGACACCTCTCAAAG
Organism: Trachemys scripta elegans; assembly: GCF_013100865.1. Taxonomy (NCBI): domain Eukaryota; kingdom Metazoa; phylum Chordata; order Testudines; family Emydidae; genus Trachemys; species Trachemys scripta. The sequence goes on along the minus strand of NC_048306.1, from coordinate 43,332,724 downwards.
GTCTGTCAGGAGGCCTCTCTTAAGTGGCCTGATGCCTTGCCCCTTGTGTTACTTCGCATTCGTGCTCTCCCTAAGGGTAGGATAGGGCTTAGTCCCTTCGAGATTATGTTTGGAAGAGCATGGCCTATGAATGGTACCCCAGTTCTGGCAGGGGAATGGGAAATGGGGTGTGGTTTCTTGTCTCAGTACATGCGCTCTCTGTCTGCTGTTCTTTCTTCTCTTCACAGGTATACCAAAGATTCACAGCCTCTTCTGCTGGATACTCCGGTCCACTCCCTGCAGCCTGGTGACTCCGTTCTCGTGTGAACCTGGAAGGACGAGCCTCTTCAAGAGAAGTGGAAAGGACCCCACACCGTCCTGCTTGTCACCCATACAGCGGCAAAGGTCGAAGGACACAAGAACTGGATTCATCACTCTTGACTGAAAGCAGTGCCCGCTCCTAAACAGTGGACTGTCCAGCCTGCGGAGAAGACTGCTAACGACGATTTGGGACTTAAGCTGTTATTCAAAAGACAGTAAGGGTCACTGGGAATGCGTTGTGATCTTTCTGAACAGTCACAGCATACTCCCCGCGAGAACCCTGAGCATTGGTTTTATTTTCTCACAGAAGGCCGACCTGGCCTATGTATTTGTTCTTGTTATTTTTTGACTTGTTTAGTGTCAACAATTCTTCTTATCTTCTGGGCATTTGGGTTGTTGTAATTGTATGTGCCCTTATTGGAGAAGAGTGTTGTACCTATGTCCCAGAGTTTTCACAAGACATTAACAAGCACATCTTGTCAGCTGAACGGGCCTTTAACCAGTGGAAGGCCAGGAAGGAGAACCCACTATTTTGGATTCCCTTTGGGGTTGGATACCTGGTTTAGGAGAACTAGGGGATATAGGGAGAAACATTGTTCGCATCTTGCTTACAGGTGTGGTGATATGTTTTGTTCTTGTTCTTTTGCTCATTTGCTGTAAAGTGCTCATACATAAGATTTGTACCTCCCATACCCCAGAAGTTCCCTTATACCCTCTCATTGATAATCCTGATTGCATGGAGCTTAATCACATTTTGTCTTTAGAGTATGAGAAAACTCTGACAAAGGTTTGTTGAGTGTTGTCAAAGGAGGGATTGTTGGGGTCCACAAGGCATAGCTACCAGGTAACTCGGGAGAGTGGAAGGCCACAAGTGCCGATGAAGCTCTTTTGCTCTGGGTCTGTGAACCACAGTGACTCCA
>NC_048306.1:43281398-43311540 GCF_013100865.1 Trachemys scripta elegans | reverse complement strand
CCCCCCCGTCTCTTGACTGCCCCCTCCAAAATCTCCCTGCCCCTTCTCCTGCCCCCTGGCCCCCTTACCCCGCCGCTCAGAACAGGGTGTTGGGCTCTGTGCGGAGCCGGACACGTGGTCTCACAACCCGGTCCCTGGCCCTGCACAGTGCTGCCAGAGCGGAGCGCTGGGCTGCAGGGGAGGAGGAGCTGCCGAGGCCGATGCAAACAGCCCGGCAGGCCGGCCGGCTCAGAATGTGGGGTGGGGGTGGGGAGGAGGAGCTCTACAGCTGCTCCGGAGTCCAGCCCGGCAAGCTGCGGGGGAAGGGCTCTGGCTGCCAGAGCCCCATGCAAGCAGCTGACTTTCCTGCAGCCCTCCCAGCCGCGCCTCGCTCTGCGGGGGGGAAATCCCGGACATTTTTAGTGATTTACAAATTCCCCCCCAGACGCTATTTTTAACACAAAAAGGAGGACATGTCCGGGTAAATCCGGACGAATGGTAACCCTAGTACTTGATATCTCTCTACTTCAGAAAGCCCTCAAATCCACAGGTGAGGGGTGAGTCTGCTGCTGTTTGTGGTGCATTAAAGTACTCATTACTGTGTGTGCAAAGGGCCCTGAGATAGTCTAGATTAATGTAATTTACATGCCAAGGGGCTGTCAGAGAGCGGGGCAGCAAGAAAAGAAGCTAACAGGAGGATATAAGATGGCCTAAGTTTACACAGCCTCCCTTACCCCAACCCTTCAATTCACACCTCCCCCTGGAAACCTGCCATTACAGTTATCCATACCCAAGCTCCCTGGCAGACAAGTAACTCACACTACCACATACATCACCTCAGAATTTGTCCCTGGTTCAGTGCCACCTTGCTAAAGATGGAGATAACTTGCATCACCGCAGCTGGCACTCACTGGCATCTTTAGAACCAGCTTTGGCAAAGGGGCCAAGGCTTGTGGGCTAATGAGAGTACATGCCCTGCCCCCACCCCAAGACGTGACCCTTCTAGAGCAGGCTGGAGCTGCAATGGCAGGGCAGTGCCTGTGGCAAGCCACTGCCTCTGCTGTGTGTGCTCTGAGATTCCCCCAGTGCTATCAATCTGGTACCTGCATCAAATTCCCACTGCTTAGTGCGAAAAGCAGCGATTTGCATCTGGGCTGCACTGTGCATGGTGCTCAGCATTGAGTCATTGCTTGCACCTTCTGGGACAGGAAAGGTGAAGAATGGCCATGTCCAGAATTCCCCAGATAATGGGCCTGTTCTGCACTAACCCGGTGCAATTCACAGCCCCTTCAGGAGAGTCACTCTGGATAGACAGGGGTGTAACTGAGAGCAGAGTCTGGCCCTCTCTGTGGCTCACCCATCACACCATCTCAAACTCCTAATCCTTCCAGACCCTTTCTGCTCAGATTATTCTCGTGGTGTCATATTCTGCATGCACACTGGATTTTTCTCCCTTGTTCTGGCTTCCCTGTGTAATAGCAAAGCATAGCATGTTATGCTCTCAGCAGTGCTGTTTATGGGCCCCAGGAGGCTCTCGCTGCAATTGTCGTCCTTCTGCCTTCTCCAAAGACCTAAGCTGCACAGACTGGCCATGGGGGCAGATTCTCTGTGGTGCCTGCAGTCATTGTGCTCAGTAGTCTGGGCACAGCTGCCTCGCCTCCCTTCTCACCTCCAGGAAGGAACACTCCCTCCAAGAGGGAGACCCATGCTGTGGCGAGGCCTGGGGACACTTGTATCTCTCTCTAATAGGCAGAGATGGCAACAAAGTGTCAGGTGCACTGTAGTGGGGCGGCTCCCTCACTCCAGAGGAAAAAGGGTTAAAGTCAGCCCTGGGAGAAGGTTGTGGCTGAGAACTGCTAAGCTGGGCTGTATAAAAAGGCTGTGAGCAAGAGGCTCAAGAGGCTCTCTCTCTAGGCTGGGAGAGAGTAGGGCCTGGCTGTCTGCAGAAAGTGTACTGGGAGTGAAGCAGGGCTGGGGAGAGACAGAGGAGCAGGGGAGCGCCAGGCTGGCAACTCCCCAGGCTGAAGGGCCTGGTCCAAGGCCCATAGAGGTACTGGGAGGCAGAGGAAGGCAGCAGGTCCAAACCCCATTGCCTATGATGAGTGGTTTTTACACTGCAGTCTGCCCCAGGGAGCGGGGTCTTAATGATGACTGGCAGTAGCCCAGACTGAGGAAAGGTGGGGATTAGAGGGTTGGGGGTTTCCCAGAAAGGGGAGGGCCATAGAGACTGGTGGGGGTATTGCCAGGGGGCAGCCCCTGGGTAAAGGGGCACCGGGTCTGGGAGAGACACGGCAGCCAGCAGCAGCAGGACTGGCCTGCAGAGGGCACTCCGAGGGCTGGAGAGCTAATTCCCTGAGACGACCAGCAGGAGGCGCCGCAGGGGAGAGTCCCGCACTCTTACAAGCACCCAGCAGACACTCAGTACAGTACAGATCCCACCATGGCATACAACCTGAGCACAGGGAATGCTGCAGCAAAGCTACTCCTGTGGCAAGGGAAAGGTGCCCATTGGGAGGGCTCAGCAGCCTTTTTACACTGCTCCATGCTGATCACTGGGGCACAGTCTCTGCCACTCCCACTCCCCTTCCCACTGTCCTCCCAAGTCTTTCTGTTCATCTCAATGTGACAAACTGGGACTGTTCTTAATGTGGTCTTTGAATGCTGAGTGGGGAGTGTGGCTAGGACGATCTGCATTGGGGGATGGGAAACTGGCATTAAGGGAAGATACCTGAGCATGTAATGTGAGAGCCCAGGAGGGGGCTGGGATAGGTGACACTTCTGCCCAGGAAACTGGACAAAGGCTGGGGGAGGAGCCGGGGGAGGCGGAGTGAGAGACGCTGGAGAGAGTCTCAGGAGCTGGTTGGTGAAATGGAGGGGAGCCCAGACGGGGCTCTGACCCCCCCCCAATGGGGCTATGGTGCCCCTGGAACCCCAAGATGGACCTAACTGAGGGGGTCCTGTTGTCTGTGCCTGCAAGACCTGTCATGGACTGTGTTCCTGTCATCTAAATAAACCTTCTGCTTTACTGGCTGGCTGAGTGTCATGGTGAATCGCAGGAAGCTGGGGGTGCAGGGCCTTGTGTCCCCCCACACTCCGTGACACTCCCGCAATGCCTCCCCTCATTCTTTTATCCCACTGTCTCAGATTTGCCCATTTTCCCACAACCATCCCACCATCACTGTTTGAGCTTTACAACTAGATAAGGATTAATAGAGCTGGACAGGAAATGGATTTGTCATTTCACAGGGAATACCCCAATGTTTCTTTCTTATTGGTTTGCTTGTTTCAGTTTTTCTTTCTAAACAAATTTTCATCTAAATCATTTTCCACAAAATATTTTGTTTTCAATGAATCAGCATTTTCAGACCAAAAAATGTTCCGTAGGAAAAATAAGAACATAAGAAAGGCTATACAGTACTAGGTCAGACCAAAGGTCCATCCAGCCCAGTATCCTGTCTTCCGACAATGGCCAATGCCAGGTACCCCAAATGGAATGAACAGAACAGGTAATCATCAATTGATCCATCCCCTGTCGCTCATTCCCAGCTTCTGGCAAGCAGAGGCTAGAAATACCATCCCTGCCTATCCTGGCAAATAGCCATTGATGAACTTATCCTCCATGAATTTATCTAGTTCTCTTTTTAACCCCGTTATAGTCTTGGCCTTCACAACATCCTGTGGCAAGGAGTTCCACAGACTGACTGTGCTTTTTGTGAAAAAATACTTCCTTTTGTATGTTTTAAATCTGCTGTCTATTAATTTCATTTGGTGACTCCTAGTTCTTGTGTTATGAGAAGGAGTAAATAACACTTCCTTATTTACTTTCTCCAGACCAGTCATGATTTTATAGATCTCTATCATATCCTCCCTTAGTCATCTCTTTTCCAAGCTGAAATGTCCCAGTCTTATTAATCTCTCCTCATACGGAAGCCGTTCCATACCCCAAATTCTGATTAGCTGTAATGATTATTAATATTATATAATAACCTTATCTCCAAATCTTTCAATCTGTATCCCTTCCTCCCCCGACATAATCTTCCCACGTCTACCACTGGTTGCATTAATAGCTTTGAGAATGTATCCTGTCTAAGATAATAGGTGCTAGAGCCAAAGTACTGCCTACCCATCTGATATGCATAGGTGGTGGGTGTAATAAGCCAGGGGAAGCTAAGCCTCTGCTGGTGCAGACACTGCCTATGTGCTGCCGTGATGGCCCTGCCAGCGCTCCACCTCTTCCTCGAGGCCTCCACTGCTTGCTGTATCCATCCCTTCTCCCTGCAACGCCCCCACCGCCTGCCTCTGCATGGTGAGTCCCTCCTCTCCTCCATTCCACCTCCCCACTCTGGAAGGTCCCGCTGCTCCCCGCGTCCCTCCTCTCCTCCACTCTCCTCCCCCGCAGGAACCCCCCCTCTTGCCACAGGGGAAGGGGATGGAGGAGAGGAGGGACACAGGGAGCAGCAGGCAGTGGGGGGGGAGAGGAGGAATGCTGCGAGTGGTGGCGGGGGGGGGTGAGCAGGGAGGGGGCAGAGCAGGGTCAGGTCCTGGGGCAGGATTGCAGGGAGAACAGGGCCTAGCCTTCCCCAGGGGAAGCTTCACGCGCTGTCCATGATGATGTCGGAGATGGATCCATACCTGGTAACTCCCTGCATGGACATGCATCTTGTTCAGGAAATATATCACTTCTCTGTACTATTTATTCACCCACAATGGTATTTCTTAAATGCATTTTTTTTAAATAGCTGTGCAGCAATATTACTCCTTAATGAAACAAGTACAGTGTGCGCTTGGCTCCCTGTGTTATATGAACCATATTTGCTTCTATTAAGTTTTTATTTCTTTTGTTCAATGCCAACTTGTAATTAATGTAATTAGGAGCCTACACGATGGGAATTGTGATCAGTGGAAAAAATCAGTTGACAAGGACGGGAAAAAATGCCTCTTTCCCCAGATAGCCACTCAACTGAATTGCACTGTGTGTTTAATTAATGAAATCTCCTGCGACAAGCACCAACCGAGTGTCAGTGGCTGTTGTTCCTTCAGAACTGAACCACTGCTGCAGCACAGAGCATGTTATTTAAAGTGTGGCAATTACATTTGCCGTTTGACTGAAATGCATTTGTCTCTACTCCTGGCCTCGCAGTTTGGAGCCAGTCGTTACACACATTAGTGAATCTTTGTTACTTCTTATGGTACAGAAGTGTCAGTCACTTTAGATTGCCTCATCATGACAGTGAGGGCTTTCAATCTCCAATGTGTTCATTACCTGGGAAGATTCAGTATAGTTTTTTCTTATGCCATTACTGTTATTTATTATTTATTGTATTAGAGGGATTAAGTTCCCATATGTCGAAGTCGTGGGTGAATAAAAACACATTCAGCCATTTCATCACCATCGAGAACTGGTGGCTCCATCTCAGACCCTCATCACTAAGCAGCATTTTGCTCTCCCTGTGTCCCCCACCCCGTTTGGACAGAGGGACAGGCTGGAAAGCGAGGACATTAAATATTCATGAACGAAGAGACCCAGCTTGTACATCTGATCTGAAGCATTCCAGGAACAAAAGCCAAGTCAAACAAGGAAGAGATCAGCCAGCCTGGGCCAATTTATCTGATTGTGGCTCATTGCTGGCACCTAATGGTCTGTACACACTTGTCAAAACTGGAACTGCCCATGCCTGAGCAAAGCCGAGCAACTGGGTTGAACTGAGTAAAAATTTGGCCAAAGATGTGATAACTCGGAAAGCAGCATTTAAATGGCCAGGTCAAATAGAGAGCTAACTTGGCCCCGTCCATCAGTTCAGAATCCACTTCATTCAGGGCCTGGTTCATAGTCCATTAAAGTCAAGGGGAAAACTGCCATTGACATCAATGGGCTTTGGATCATGCTCTAGCCGGTCATTACCATATTGTGAAAGTTAATGAAGATTTTAACACACAGTCAGGACATGCCCAAGTTCTCTGCAGGCCTGCATTACAACAGTCTGTTGTTTGATGATAGTTCCTCTCAAATATATCATATAATATCACACTTTATTTTCCTAGTCTTACAAACACACATGCATTCGTCCACCACTAGGCAGGTGGGAAGTAGTTACTGAGAACCAGCTCATTAAACAAAAGGCTGGATTCTACATTGCACCTGCCTTCCAGGACAGTAGAAAAGCAGAAAAATGGGCTTGTGGTTACAGCACAGAACTGGGAACTAGGTAACCTGATGTCTGTTCTCCGTTTTGCCCCTGACTTGTGGTCTGGCCTTGTGCAGGTCATTTCATCTCTGAAATGCAGCTAATAACATGAAGTCTCTCAGAGCATGTCTTTGTGATGTTAATAGATTAAGGTTAATGCTTTAAAATCTTTGGAAGGAAGGAGCTATCCACTGAACACCATTAAAAACTAAACGTTCACCACCCCACATACCTGCATCAACCCTATTCACTAACAAATCTTAAGGATAATATGTTAAGACAATTTGGTAATGGAATTTAGCTCTGGCTCTATCGATTTTAGGTATGTCTAAGGCCTATTACAGTGTTCACTCACCATGGCAGCACCTCCTGCTGGCCATCCTGGGGATTAGCTGTGCCAGTGGGTGTGCTCTCCTCCAGTGGTGCCTCTCCTGTTGTCACCTCTCCTGCCTTCCCATGTCAATCCAGGAACTGCAGCGTCCTCTTCATGACTCGGCCTACTGGCCATGCCACTATCCATGTTTCCTCCTTCCGGGGGTGGGTACCATTGTTCAATAGTCAGGCCACATTCCCAGTGGCAAGTGGAGGGGATGTGGACCCACCCACTACTCTGGGTCCCTGTGATGTTGCACTCCATATGTTTTATGGAAATATGCTTATGAGTATAAATATGATGCAACTGAAATGTGCTTTATGCAAAAGGTCTCTTGTAAGGTATCATTACAAAACTTATAATCTACTGCGTATTCATCCTATTCGTATGTATGTATCATTCTTGTATCTGAAGCTAGAAATATGAAGTATAACTCTGAAGTCCTATTGTAATTATGCAAAGTGTGGGCCATTAATTGTGGTTTGGAAGCTTGATAGCTCCCATTGACTAGGACAATTGCTTGTAAATGGCTCTGTTTACTTGCAGACCTCCCTGGGTACATGTGGGCCAGCCCTGGAAGAATGAAGAATGAGTCTAGTCTGGTGAAAGAAGCTTATTGGAACATATCTGAGGGTGAGATTTTATCTGTAAACAGATTCTTAATGTATTAGGCTTAGACGTGCATGTTTTTGCTTTATTTTGGTTGGTAACTTACTTCATTATGGCTGTTATTACTTGAAACCACTTAAATCCTACTTTTTATACTTAATAAAATCACTTTTGTTTATTAATTAACCCAGAGTAAGTAATTAATATCTGGGGGAGCAAACAGTTGTGCATACCTCTCTATCAGTGTCATAGAGGGCGGACAATTTATGAGTTTACCGTGTATGAGCTTTATACAGAGTAAAACAGATTTATTTGGGGTTTGGATCCCATTGGGAGCTGGGTGTCTGGGTGCTGGAGATAGGAAACCTCCTTAGCAGTTTTTGGTTAGAGTCTGCAGCTTGGGGGGCGGTGGGGTTGGACCAGACCTGGGTCTCTGTTGCAGCAGGCTAGTGTGTCTGGCTCAACAAAGCAGGGTTCTAAGTCCCAAGCTGGCAGGGAAAATGGGCTCAGCTGTAATCTCAGCACATCAGGTGACAGTCCCAAGGGGGTCTTTGTGACCGAGCCCATCACAGTCCCAACCCAGGGACCCTATAGATAGCAGCCTCCTGCTGTGTCTCCTTAACTTCCTTCAATGCTGCTTCACTTCCCTAGGCCATTTCCTCATGGCCCCAGCACCTTCTTCGCCCTTACCTCAGGGCGTTCCGCCAGCAAGTCCCAGCAGCTAGCCAGGAGCTCCCTCTTTCTCCCCTGGTCCCAGCCAGCAACTGCTGTGTCCAAGATGCTACCCTTACTGCAGCCTGCTAGGAACAGTCCTCATTCCTTCGGCTCCCCACAGCATTTTCCCCAGAACATGTGCAGTGTATATTGTAGCAGAGGTAAAAGAAATGCAAACCTACCAATATAGGTTGTGTTGTCTATTTCAGATCACTGGGTGTTTGAAAGCAGAAGTTAGAAGTAAAAGGCAATCAATAGTCTGGAAGAGTTAATTGTGACCCTTTTTAAGTAAGAATCTTTAAGCTGTGGATAGCTTTGGATCTGGAAGCAAGCCAGAAAGCATCTGTATTCATGCAATTTTCTAACAAGGTAGAAGACACTGAAACCTGGGCTGCCTATGAAACAAATACAAGGAAATATGGGGTAATTCCTCTGTTTTGTCTAAAATCAACAAGAGTATGTGTGTATAAAGGAAATATTTTAAGCAATGACTGACTACCCAGAAGGGGTAGACCTCTGTTCTTTTGTATTTCAGATCATCAGAGAAAACGGATGCCAGCTGAACAGCATTCAATGTACCATGCATTTACTGGTACAATAGGAATTATTTTTGTGATCTTTGTCCTGTCTTGTGGTGTTTGTCTTGTGACCAGAATTGTTGGGTTTAATATTTTCATAAGACAGTCTAGTTCAAAATTAAATAGAAGGGTTAAATCAAAAAGCAGATACTCGTTTTATTCAACTTGGAATACAAAAAGTGTTTAGATAAATCAGGAAAATGTGATATACTAAAGTCTAATACAGTTGCTTAAGTAAGAAAAAGAAACTTCATTGGCCAGATTTTTTTTAATTGAAAAAATTGTTAAAATTTGCATACCAACAGTCTTTGGAAGCAAGGACATGGAAGGTTAACCCAATCCCCATATTGCCTATGGGATCCTTCTGGCTAGCTCAGATTTCTAGCCAGAGGGCTGGGGAGGGAGGAAAGCTATTGGACACCTGAGGTTGTACCGAGTGGACTCCTCAAAAGTGGGTGTGCTTGTCCTGGGTTGTTGCTCCAAAGATCTGTAATAAAGTTATTTTACTGGAAGGGTGTACATGGCATACATTGAATAATAAGACTAATGTACTGTATCATGGCAACGTGTACGTGTTCATTGTTGGGAAAAGGTGTATGAGTGAAGAGTGGAAGTTTCCTTTGTAGGTTAAAAGAAGCCAAGAAGGGGAGAAGGAAAAAGAAGAGAATGAGTTAACTGAGGAAAAATAGCTAGCAAGCTCAGTCCAAAGATAAGACGCTGGCCCCATCCAAGGATACTACCCACAGCTTAGACTTGGCTGACAGCCAAGAAAAGGGGGGGGGCCTGACTGTGCCCAAGCAACTATGAGATCTGCAAAACACTGCCAGGCATTAATGAAAAGTGTTAGGTTTCTTTTCTCACAGATAAAAGAAGTGCTACCCAAAGACCCTAGCAGCCCTGCCATTCATTGAAACAAGGAGACTGAGTCTACATAAAGTCCATCAACGAAAGACTGCTTTGGCTCCACGCTGGAAAGGCCCTTTCCAAGTCCTGTTCACCACCACCAACACCGCTGTGAAGTGCCAAGGACTACCTGCCTGGACCCATGCTTCTCACTGTAAAAAGACCCCTCCACCTCGGAAGGACTCTCCGACTGCTGGTCAGCCTATTTCTCCTGCTAGCTCTGCTGTGCCGTCTGGACAGCAGGGAAGGCGGACAACGTGAAGTGCTAGTAACCTCTCCCTTGTCCACTGACAGAACTACTGTGCCTTTGGATTTTTCTAGAAGAAGCAAACCCATTACAGGGTGATGTGCTAGTAACCTCTCCCCTGTATGATGCTAAACCACACTGTTTCAGGAAAAGAGAAGAAGGAACACTAGCTTCATTGAAACCACAAATTCCAGGCATTCCTGACTACAAGAGACATTAAGAACTGACCCTGATGAGGAAACAAAGAATTATACACTGGCAGGAAGAAACTTTCGGGACCCATGCTTGGGAACGTGGTATTGATTGGATCTTGGGGTTTATTCTACAGGCTGCGCCCTGTGTTTTGGATAAGTCCTTCAGTATATATTGCCCTCCTTAGTTGGATTTTAAATAAGTACCAAAGGCACCTTGTTGCCATTGCCCCTGCCATCTCCTCCATTACACTATTACCCCATCCAAATGCAGACAATGCCATAAAACCGATGACTAAGGCCTTCACACTTTAGTGATTTATTTAAATATTGTTTGAAAAAATATATTTTTAAGGTTCAGGATATCCCATATAAGCGAACAATTGAATGGATCAGTGGAGATAAAAGTATATGATATCACTACCAGTGAACCCCAAGAATCTGTAATTGCAATTGATGGGTTCTATAGCGAATGTTCCTGGAATTTGCACTGTGTTAAATGAGAGAGGCCCTTATTGTTATTTGGTCACCCAATTAGTGAACAATTAAACGAATACCCAGAGTTTGTTTTGCCACTGGAAATTTTACCTGCATAGAAATTATTCCAGTGACTAAAAATGTGACCTGTACCTTATTGCAATATACCCCTTCTTATGCCGTTAATATCAATGCCTCCCGGAAGTACATAAAGGTGTTCAACCAATGTTAAATTTTCATTGCCCTTATCCAGTTTCCAGATTACCTCTACATACCCAAATGGCTCACGGGGGCTGCCATTAGATTAGCACAGCAGAGGGCTTGGGTTATTTCCTCTAGAAAGAAGAGAGACGACCGGATTCCTTTGGGGTGGGGCCAGTAATGCAGCAGCAGTTTGGAATATTTTTAAGAACCAAGAACATGATGAGAAATTGGGGCAACTAGAGAAGGCCATTGGCCTTGTTTCTGGAGTACAACTAACCCAGGTACAGGCTGGCGTTGGTGAGTTACATGTTATTTCCGCCCTTAGTTCAATGACCCAGAAGTTGCTGACAGAGATGGTATTGAATATCACTGAGTCTGGGAAGGCATTGAAGTGGGATCTAGCTTGTTCAGAAATTCAGGATTTCCTGAATGACCAGCTAATGGCCATTCGGAATAATCTAGAGCATCAGGTTTGGACCACTGCCCTTACAGACACATCAGGAGTACCATCTGATCTATGGCCATGGAGACATACTTGGAGACTTTCTGGGTGGAAGTGCAGACATTCTCAGTGCTCCTTCCAAGCATATGGACCGGTTGGGGGGGGTGTCATTGGGCTCCCACATACCGAATCCTGCCGGGTCCATGGGGAGGATGCATGTGGGATTGGGTAATTCACCGAGACATCTGTGAAATTAGACCTCCTAGTATGCCCAATTGATTTTTAGTCAGTGCTCCTGAGATTACATCTGACATTTGGATGGGGTTAGGGAGTCAATGGACATTTTGGCCGTTACAACCCCCACAGCTTCAGTGTATCCGTAAATTGAAGCCAGAAGATGTTACTCTTCATGACTACGTTTGCTGGGAGGGTAGGGGACAAGGAACTACCCTGACAGGACACTTACTTTTCCAAGCTAATGATAGCTGTATGTATGTTAATGACACCATATCACAAGACATACATTTTAATCTCACTACCACTGCAGGCAACCATATCATTTATTGGCCTGCAGATAGAGTTTTCCAAGTAGTTTTCCTAAGTTCCCTTAGGTTCCAGATACCCTTTAATTTAGTTTAGTATCTGATAGATTTCAGAATTTGTTTTCACTGTTACCTGAGATTCAGAAAATCTCTGAAGTACAAGGGCAAATTCACATGCCTAAAAATATATATCAAGTTGAAAAGTATGCCTTTCATACTGCTTATAGAGTGTCTACCTTATGTACTAAGTATGATGTATTGTGCTTTATGACTAAGGCTGTACAACAACCCCATTAAAGTATTGCTATGGGAATGTTATTGCTTGTATTGTTATTAGTTAGTTTAGGATTATGTTGTAAAAGACGTAATAATAGTAATACCTTTCATGTTCATACTAATCATGCATTGTCATTACAGCCAATCAGAACCCCTAGGATTGAAGCATCTGATGTAGAATCTGAAGTCCAGGATTTGATGCAAATAGAGATTTGAGAATGTTTGTTGTACTAGTAGTACAAAAGGGGTGGCTTGTGGAAGCAGAGAAAAGAACTGACAGAAAGGAACTACAATATATGACAGTTCGTTAGCAAGAGTCAGGCTAACTGTAACCCTGATTACGCGAGATTTGTAGAAGCGAGGATTGTTTGAGGCGGGTGAGAAAGAACTGTGTAAGAAGTCACTATGACCAGGTAAGGTGTAGAAGACCTTGTGTCGAAAAGGTATAGAAAATATTGTATGTTGGCAAGAGTCAAAACAATTTAGGAAATGAGATATCAAGATGGTCTATGTATAAACAAAATGCAGCTGTCCCTCATTATTTCTGTAATGAAAGGTATAAATGCTTGCTGTAATTAGTTACCTGAGAGAGATCTGCTTAGCACTCTCCTCTGCGCAATTGCGAGAGTTAATAAAGCATCTGAATTGCTGTACCTAAACAAATAGTGAGATCTCTGTTTTTCTCCGACAATGTGAAGCTAGCCAAGAGGCTCGGAATATTCACCGACAGCCAGGCTAAGCAAGCTTTCACCCCATCCCTGTTCCTGAGCCATCCACCAGGGCCCCGTCTGTGTTACCAGAGAACCAGCAAAAGGTGGTGGAACGACTGCAACACCCGTAATGGATCCAATCCCAGAGACCCAGCCAAAGCCAGTCCCAGTACCGGAACTGGCAACACAACCAGCGCCAGAACCATTGCCAACACTGAGTACAGTGTTTGGAGCGTCTACAACTCCAACACCGGAGGGCAGAAGCCGAAGATAACCCTACCCAAGAGGCTCAGCCAGAGCCTGAAATACAACATAGTGCACCAGCGGACAGCGGTTCACAGTCAACGGAAAGAGCCCCAGCACCTGCATCGCTTCCAGGGGACCAAGCTCAAGTCCACAGTCCAAGGAGGAACTGATGTCTCCAGCATCAAGGGAACAGTTCCAGGCCGAGCAGGAAGCAGATGACAGCCTTCGGAAAGCTTGCGCGGCAGCATGGAGCACCCCACCACCTCTCAGCTCTTCTAACCGATCCCGGTTTGTTGTAGAACAAGGACTTTAATACAAGGAGAATCTTTCTGGTGGGCACCAGGAAGACTGGCATCCTCAAAGACAGTTGGTAGCTCCAACTAAGTATCGGGTAAAGCTCTTGAGCTTAGGCCATGATCATCCCAGTGGCCATTCTGGGGTGAAGAGAACCAAAGACTCGTTGAGGAAGTCCTTCCACTGGGAGGGAATGGGCAAGGACGTTGCTAATTATGTCCGGTCTTGTGAAGTGTGCCAACGAGTGGGAAAGCCCCAAGACCAGGTCAAAGCCCCTCTCCAGCCACTACCCATAATTTAGGTCCCATTTCAGCGAGTAGCTGTGGATATTCTGGGTCCTTTCCCAAAGAAGACACCCAGGGGAAAGCAGTACATACTGACTTCCATGGATTTTGCTACCCGATGGCCTGAAGCAGTACCCTTAAGCAACACCAGGGCTAAAAGTGTGTGCCAGGCATTAGCAGACATTTTTGCCAGGGTAGGTTGGCCCTCCGACATCCTTACAGATTCGGGAACTAATTTCCTGGCAGGAACCATGAAAAAACCTGTGGGAAGATCATGGGGTGAATCACTTGGTTGCCACCCCTTACCACCATAAAGAGGTTTAATGGAACTTTGGGGGCCATGATATGTAAATTCGTAAATGAACACTCCAATGATTGGGACCTAGTGTTGCAGCAGTTGCTTTTTGCCTACAGGGCTGTACCACATCCCAGTTTAGGGTTTTCACCATTTGAAGTTGTTTATGGCCGCGAGGTTAAGGGGCCATTACAGTTGGTGAAGCAGCAATGGGAGGGGTTTACGCCTTCTCCAGGAACTAACATTCTAGACTTTGTAAGCAAACTACAAAACACCCTCCGACATTCTTTAGCCCTTGCTAAAGAAAACCTAAAGGATGCTCAGGAAGAGCAAAAGGCCTGGTATGATAAACATTCCAGAGAACGGTCCTTCAAAGTAGGAGACCAAGTCATGGTCTTAAAGGCGCTCCAGGCCCATAAAATGAAAGCGTCGTGGGAAGGACCATTCACGGTCCAGGAGCACCTAGGAGCTGTTAACTATCTCATAGCATCCCCCACCTCCAACATAAAGCCTAAGGTATACCATATTAATTGTCTTAAGCCCTTTTATTCCAGAGAATTAAAGGTTTTCCAGTTTACAGCCCAGGAAACAGATGACGCAGAGTGGCCTGAAGGTGTCCACTATGAAGGAAAAAGTGACGGTGGGGTGGAAGAGGTGAACCTTTCCGCGACCCTTGGACGTCTGCAGCGACAGCACATCAAGGAGCTGTGCACTAGCTTTGCGCCAATGTTCTCAGCCACTCCAGGACGGACCCAACGCGCATACCACTCCGTTGACGCAGGTAATGCTCACCCAAATAGAACCCCACCCTTCCGGGAGTCTCCAGTGGTTCTAGTTCCCAAACCAGATGGGGAAATAGCTTTTGCGTGGACTACCGTAAACTAAATGCTGTAACTCGTCCTGACAACTATCCAATGCCACGCACAAATGACCTATTGGAGAAATTGGGACATGCCCAATTCATCTCTACTTAACCTAGACGTACTGGCAAGTACCACTAGATGAACCCGTCAAGGAAAGGTCCTCCTTCGTCACTCGGGCAAGGGTGTATGAATTCAATGTACTCCTTTTCGGGCTGCGAAATGCACCCGCCACCTTCCAAAGACTTGTAGATGTTCTCCTAGCAGGATTGGGAGAATCTGCAGTTGCCTACCTCGATGATTTGGCCATTATTTCTGATTCATGGGCAGAACACCTGGAGCAACTGGAAAAAAAAGTGTCAAATAGGCCAAAACAGAGTGACTTACCTGGGGCACCAGGTGGGTCAAGGAACTATAAATCCCCTACAGGTCAAAGTGGATACTATCCAAAAGTGGCAGGTTCCAAAGTCAAAGAAACAGGTCCAATCCTTCTTAGGCTTGGCCAGATATTATAGGCGATTTGTACCACACTACAGCCAAATCGCCGCCCCGCGACCTAACCAGAAAGAAACAGCCAAATGCAGTTCAGTGGACTGATGAGTGTCAAAAGGCATTTAACCAGCTTAAGGCGACACTCATGTCTGACCCTGTGCTAAGGGCCCCAGACTTTGACAAACCGTTCCTAGTAACCACAGATGCGTCCGAGAGGGGCGTGGGAGCAGTTTTAATGCAGGAAGAACCGGATCAAGAATTCCATCCTGTCGTGTTTCTCAGCAAGAAACTGTCTGAGAGGGAAAACCACTGGTCAATCAGCGAAAAGGAATGCTACGCCATTGTGTACGTGCTGGAAAAGCTACGCCCATACGTTTGGGGACAGCGTTTCCAACTACAAACAGACCATGCTGCGCTACAGTGGCTTCATACCGCCAAGGGGAATAACAAAAAACTTCTTCGGTGGAGGTTAGCTCTCCAAGATTTTGACTTTGAAATACAACACATTTCAGGAGATTCTAACAAAGTGGCTGATGCACTCTCCCGGGAAAGTTTCCCAGAATCAACTGCTTAAACATTGTTCTTGGAATGTGGAACATATTGTTAGTTTTTATATAATCTATCTATCTATCTATCTATCTATCTATCTATCTATCTATCTATCTATATTTATATGTCTAAAGGTGCATGTGTCTTATTAACTCTGTTTTCTCCTAGCGCTCCAGGAAGAAATCACAGCCAGTGCGGAACCGGCTGTCCAACACTATCTGTGATTTGGGGGGCGTGTCATAACTATAAAGGGAAGGGTAACAGCCCTCCTGTGTACAATACTATAAAATACCTCCTTGCCAGAGAGTACAAAATCCTTTAACCTGTAAAGGGTTAAGAAGCTCAGGTAACCTGTCTGACACCTGACCAAAGGACCAATAAGGGGACAAGATACTTTCAAATCTTGCTGGAGAAGGCTTTTGTTTGTGCTCTTTGTTTTGGTGGTTGTTCGCTCTTGGGACTAAGAGGGACCAGACATCAATCCAGGCTCTCCAAATCTTTCTGAACAAGTCTCTCATATTTCAAATTTGTAAGTAAACAGCCATACAAGGTGTGTTAGTTTTATCTTTGTTTTCTCAACTGGAAATGTACCTTTTACTAGGGTGTTTACCTCTGTTTGCTGTAACTTTGAACTTAAGGCTAGAGGGGGGGTCTTCTGGGGTCTTTAAGTTTGATTACCCTGTAATGTTATTTCCCATCCTGATTTTACAGAGATGATTTTTTTCCTTTTTCTTAAATTAAAAGCCTTCTTTTTAAGAACCTGATTGATTTTTCCTTGTTTTTATAACGAAGGAGGTTGGATCTTGATCCACCAGGAGTTGGTGGAAGAAAGGAGGGGGGATGATTAATTTCTCCTTGTTTTAAGATCCAAGGGATTTGGATCTGTATTCACCAGGGAATTGGTGAAGAGTCTCTCAAGGCTACGCAGGGAAGGGAATTAGTACATTGGGAGTGGTGGCAGCGGACCATATCTAAGCTCGTAGTTAAGCTTAGAAGTTTTCATGCAGGCCCCCACATCTGTACCCTAAAGTTCAGAGTGGGGAAGCAGCCTTGAAACCATTACAAAAGTTTGAGAACCACTGAAATAGAGCCATTGGCAGAAGGAGAAATTTTATTGATTCTGAGCTGTTGCTGTGGGACCTTTCATTTGGCAAATCATTATCCATTCCCTCCACTAGCAGCAGTAGGTGCTGTCAATGATTAATATAAAGATGAATCTTTGATCTATTACTGAAGCATCATTTTAATCACGTAGGAGGGACAGTCTCCAGGCTCAGGTTATTGAATATGGGGGGGGACTTATAAATTGCTGTTTTCCAAAGCTGGCTTGCTGCAATAATTTCCTGAATTTCTCAATCATCTTATTACTAGAATTGGGCTCACTGCAAGTGTCCAACATATCAATCACAGTCTAAAAACCTTCCTTGACTTCCTCTGAAGTGTCACAAGTTATTTTACTTAGCTGCAAGGTCTGGACAGCTGGAACACAGTATATATACTTCACTCATGTCCTGCTGTCCATGGGAACACCTAGCTGGATTGGGAGTTACTTGGTCTATCCTGGCCATGATCTGGGGAGAAAGGGAAGCAGAGTGTTTGGTAAAGAGGACTCTTGATTATGGATCCCATTCCCTGTTGCTAGTGTACGCAGGAGGTTTGTCCCACCATAGTTTGGGAATTTTCTGTACACAGCACCCTGGCTGAACCAAGTGACACAAGATTCTGTTCTGATTCACTTCACAGTGGTATTGCCCACCTTGACTTTCCCTCCAGCCCTGCATGAGCAGGACTCATACCACACAGGGACGACTAAGCCCAGGGGTTTACCTAAAACTTTCCGTGGGCAACTCGGGGCACGGATGAGGTTGCCCTGACTCCAGGATACTCCTAACTCACCTGTTATCCTTCTAACCCACGAGCCCTGCAATTCCCTTAAACATACATACAATATATTTACCCCAGCACTGTTTCTTTGTGTTAAAGAAACTTCACAGCATCAGCATGGGGAGGAAACAGCCAGGGTACAGTTCAGTGCAGCAGTCTCTAAAGTGAAATAAAATTTACACTTACAACACATTTTGAGTCCAGTGTCTTTTTCCTGGATCTGGACACACTGCTGTGATGCTGCTCAAGATGGGTTTGGGCTCCTGTGACAGAACCCATTCACCATCTTCAGTTCTGGCCTCCTGTCAGGCCACCTCCCCCTCGAGGGCATCACATGCCAGCCCCAGACTGGCCATGTCCCTCTCTGGGGCTGGCACATGATGCCCTTGACTGGCCACATCCCCCTCTGGGGCCAGCACGTGATGCCCTCCTGACAGACGCTGGGAAAGGCCCAGTGATGTTGCACTCTATATGATTTTATGAAAATACGTTAATGAGTGTGAATATAATGTAACTGGAATATGCTTCATGCAAAAGGTCTCTTGTAAGGTATCATTACAAAGCTTATAATTTACTGAGTGTGTTCATTCTACTTGTATGCATGTATCATTCTTGTATCTGAAACTAGAAATATGAAATATAACTCTGAGGGCCTATTGTAATTATGCAAAGTGTGGGCCATTAATGGAGGTTTGGAATCTTGATGGCTCCCATTAAACAGGACAATTGTCTGTAGATGGTTCTGTTTTACTTGTAAGTCTTCCTGTATATGTGTGTGCTGGCAAGTGGGTAATGAAGTCTTTCAGTGACATGTGATCATGTCACCTGAACTGGAATCCATCTTTAGCCTGGTGCCAGAGGTGAAAGTAAGCCGGTCCGGTCCGGCATACTGGCAAGAGCCATTACGCCGTGGCGGACCGCACCGGCTTCCACGGCGGGGATTTAAAGGGCTCTGGGCTCCCCGCCGGGGAGCCCAGAGCCCTTTAAATCCCGCCCGCAGCTCCGGCGGCCGGGCTGGGGCCCATGCGCCCAGGAGAGGGTGAGAACGTGGCAAGGGCTTGGGCTAGTGCTCTGTGGGGAGCCGAGGCCTGGGCAAGCGGGACTGGGCCGGGCAGCATGTCCGGGAAGCAGCGGCTAGCAGGGGGTGCAGGGAGCTCAGGGAAGACGCAGTCAGAGAGTGGCTCTGCCCCCGGGCCGGCTCCCCCAGCCAGAGGTTTGTACCCCGAGGGGCTGGCCGAGCGCTAGAAGTCCTTGTGAGCTGGACACGGGCCTCCCGGGGGCTCTGCCCTGGACTAGGTGGAGGTCGGGCTCAGTGACTGAACGGTTCCTTTGGGGTGGAACTGGCTCTTGGAACACCCTGCCCCCATCCTGTCCAGGGGCAGCCAGAGCCCCCCCAATCAGGGCTGAGCAGCCCCTCTTTGCCCGGGCACATTTCCTCCCCAGGCTGCTCCCAGCCCCTCCAGGGTGGGGGAGTCCGATTCGCCCAAGGGAGGCAGCTGCCGTGGGGCAGCCTGGCTGGTGGGAGGGCCAGAGGCTGGCCCAGGACTGGAGCAATCACTGCTTGGGGAGCGCCGGGGCAGGACCCCAGAGCCCCAGCAGCGGGGCAGCCCCGGGCCCACGCAGGAGCAGGGAGCAGAGTCCAAAGCCCAGAAGCTTGTCCATTCCTGTGGGGGAACCAGGGGAGCTCTGGGCTGGGCCCTCAGCTTCCAGCGCAAGGGCTTGTCCCTCCTTGAGCCAGTGTGAGCGGGGCCAGGCCTGGCATGGGGATCAGGCTGCCTTGGCCAAGGACTGAGCTGCCCAAGCTGTGCCCACCAAGGGCAGCCTGCAGAGTCCCCATATTCCTGCAGGCAGAGTGAGCTGCTGGCCCTGGCCAGAGGCTGCATCGCTGTGGGGTGCCACCATGCTCACCCCTTCCAGGGAGGGGTCCCAGGCCAGCCAGGGCCCCGAATTGGTGCTGAGCAGGACCCATTCATGGAGCAGATCCGAGCAGAGATATTTACTGGGGCCCAGACGCAGCGTCCATTGCCCAAGTAGTTCGGTGCCCAGGCTGGGGCCAGGATTTCTGCTGCAGTTGGGAGCCCCGGGTTGATTTAAAGGCCCTGGGGCTCCCAGCCACAGCCGTTGCCCCAGGGCCTTTAAATCTTGAGAGGCTCCGCCTCTTCCAGATGATGCCACGCCCCCTCAGGACTCCGACAGTACCGGTAAGTCCTGTAAGTTACTTTCACCCCTGCCTCGTGCTTTTCCATTTAGAAGGGAGGGGTGGGGACCCAGAGAAACAAAAGATTCCCGCCTTGTGCCAATGCTATATAAGTGGGTGGAACAGAACAAAGGAGGCAGCCATCATGAGAAATTCCCTAGCTACCACCTGAGCTAGAACAAGGGCTGTACCAGGGAAACAGGTTTTGCCCAGACTAGGAAGGCGTCCAGTCTGTGAAAGAAATTTATTGAAACGTCTCTGAGTGTGAGATTTTATCTGTATTCAGTTTTATTACTGTACTAGGCTTAGACTTGAGTGTTTTACTTTATTTTCCTTGGTAATTCATTTTGTTCTGTCTGCTATTACTTGGAACCACTTAAATCCTACTTTCGGTATTTAATAAAATCACTTTTTACTTATTAATTAACACAGAGTATGTATTAATACCGGGGGAGGGGGGCAAACAGCTGTGCATCTCTCTCTATCAGTGTTATAGAAGGTGAACAATTTATGATTTTACCATATATAAGCTTTATACTGGGTAAAATGGATTTATTTGGAGTTTGGACCCCATTGGGAGTTGGGCATCTGAGTGTTAAAGACAAGAACACTTCTTAAGCTGCTTTCAGTTAAGTCTGCAGCTTTGGAGCACGTGGTTCAGACCCTGGGTCTGGATTGGAGCAGACTGGCATGTCTTGCTCAACAAGACAGGGTGCTGGAGTCCCAAGTTGGCAGGGAAAGCAGGGGCAGAAGTAGTCTTGGCACATCAGTTGACAGTTCTCAATGGGGTTTCTGTGATCCAACCCGTCACAGGCCCCATCTCCCCCAGCACCCTAGACCAGCACACACAACTGTGCTGCAACAGCAGGAGTCACCCCACCACCATAGCTGCAATGCGCCATCGGTTCTGGCTGCAGCTCAGGCTGCTGCATACCCCTCCCCCCGGCTCTGCCTTACCCTACCCTATCAATCCGGCTGAATTGGAGTGCTGGCCTCTCCCGATTGTCCCTGAGACCTGACAGTTTCAGGGCCCTGGCTCCTCTTCTGCCCTTCCCCTTTCTGTTGGCATGGGGAGAGAACAGCCCCGTACACTATTCTGAGAATGCATCATGTACTAATGGCACCTTCTCACCCAGCATCTCTGCCCCTTGTGTCTGAGCCTCCCTCATTCCAGCTCACCCGGGGGGGCGTAGTGCTTCCGGGGCAGTTATGCTGACAAGCCCCATCCCTGAGGAGATCCCTGCCCAGTCCCCTCGCAGCATTCGTCCTCCTGCAGAAGCTGTTTTGTCCATCCCTAGCAAACTGGTGTGTGCAGTCAACGAGCCCCAAAGCTCCAGCCTTGCTCCTGCTCCAGTCCTGTTCCTAGACATGCTCCAGCCCTGCTGTTGTTCCAGCCCTGTTCCCAGCCCTACTCTTGCCTAGTCCAGCTCCACTCTGGACTCCTGATTCTAGCTCTGATCCCTGGCTCCGGTTCCTGGGCCACCTGCTATTGCTCTGACCACTAGGCCTAACCATCCCCCATCAGACCACTGGTCTCCAGTTTTTACCATACTGCTGTAAGGGGACTGTGCAATACCCTCCTTGGAGGCAAACATGGACAACTTGTTTTTGCATTCACTGTCCTAGTACCTAAGGCTGGGGCCTCCATTTAACTCCTTCCATTTCTCAGACTCTTCTTTAAGATTTGCATCTCACGTTCATTGGCCATCTTTGCACATAGCGCTATCGGGTTGCTGGTTTGAGCAGCTAGATTAGGCACAATTTTCCCTATATAGTTCACCATTCCCAGGAATCTTTGTGCCCCTTTCTTGTCTGTTGGGGCAAGCAAGTTGGTGATGACTGTGATCTGCCTGTACCCCTTGCTGTGTTAACTTCTCTCCCAAGGATGTTATTTCCATTACACAGAATTTACATTTTTTTTTGTTTCGCTTTAACCCAGCAGCTTTGGTTCTGTCATGTTCTCCTACAGTTTTTCCCCCACATCAAAACACCCTCTATATATACCTTAATACCCACTCTACCATCAAAAAGATGTTGTAATTTCCAGAGAAAAGGTGCTGAACACAACACAACCAGTGGTCTGTGGAAAGAGTCTCTCCCAGAGGAGGTGTTGAATGTACATAAACATGTACCCTGTTTTTCTAAGGGCACCTGCTAGAACCCTGCTGATGGATCCAGCATAGAGAAAAAATATTTGAATCAGCCATCTCCCCCTTTTTATATAGTGATTCAATTCTTTGGGTTCTGTACATAAGCGAAGACTTACATCTTTTTTTTATTAGCATAACCACTCTCTTGGTTCTTCTGTTTACGCTATCATTTCAAAGCAATAAGCCCATCCAGCTCATCTGCTAGCCTCAGAGCAAGGGGAACTTTCCTAGGGATGCAAGTTCTGGGTTCTGTGCTCTGTTTACTGCTTCCCTATCCTCTAGAAGATGTCCTCAAACTCCTCAATGATTTTGGTCCCCTGCCCCTCCAAAAATTGCACATTCTTGATGAAACAAAGGTTTGACCTGCTTTTAATCAATAACGGGTAGCTCTATTACAAATTTTACATTTTCCAATGTGTTATTTATCCATACATCTAGTTCAGGTATTTCCTTAGCGAGGATAAGCTCATTACCGTAAACCCTGAATTTTACCTGTTTGTTCTCCTATACCTGTAGCTTTTCTTTAGTGCAAATAATGCCGTTTTTGGCAATGCAATGGTTTGAGTACCAGCATCCCACTTACAAATAATAATTACCCCATTTACTTTCAGGCTGACAGTCCAATCAGCTTCTACTGCAACATTGTTCATTGCTCCCAAGAATTCCTGTGAGCTAGTGATGCTGTCATCACCCTCTTTGTCCATGCTGTGCTTGCAAACTCTGACAAAGAGATTAAATCCATTGCAGTCCTTGCATCTTTCCCCATATGCTCAGCATTGTCTTGGTTTGTGTTAGTTGCCACAGCATCTGCATACTTCAACTTTGAGTACCATATGCCTTTCTGCTTGAGGACTCTCTTGTAGTGTTTTGGCCAGAGATTCAGAGCACTGACCACCATTCATAATTGCTTTCTGAAAGGTTAATTCTGGGCTTTCCAGCAGTTGTTCTCTCAGTTGTTTGTCTCAATTCCCAATCACAATTTGGTCTCTTATCAGGTATTCAAGACCCCCAAATTTGTAAGACTGGCTCTTCAGCTTTCGATCAGACACAAACTCTTGCATGATTTCACCTTTTTTTTTCACTTGTCATTTAAAAGTATATCGCTCATGATTTGTTTTTACGTGCAGTGCTGAACTCCTGACATTTCTGTAATACAGTTTCACAGTCAGCCTCCTCTGCCTGAGGTAACTGAAAACTGTTGAAGACGTCAAGTGCTTCAGAAACAAGGCGACCCTCTGACTGGGTGCCATTCGATGTCACTCATTGCTTGCAGATACAGAGTGAGATTGTTGAAACCTTCTCCAGTTGTGAGCCACATTTCCAGCGAGTTTCAGCTCTGCGGGGGCTTTTAGCAGCCCCATTCTTCCATTCACGGTCTTTTCTTAGTTTTACTCTTGGTACCATGTGGTGTGGTGTGATCACTCACACTCAGTGGCAAAGAGCTGCTTCATTCAGTGTCTGAGCTCTAGTGAGCAGCATTGCGCCTCTGCACAACACAGTCACCAGTTCCAGCTAGCTTTTGCCAGAGCCTCTTTTGGTATGTCTACACAGCAATTAAACACCCACGGCTGGCCTGGGTCAGCCTACTCAGGCTGTTAAACTGCCCCACAAGGGGGACAGCCCCCAACTCCAGCCTGAGCCTAAATGTCTATAAAGCAACCATTAGCCCTGCAACTTAACTGAGTTGACCCAAGCCCGCCAGAACAATTCTACAGGGGGTTTTGTTCCAGTGTAGACATATCCTTTATAAGTACTTGGGGGAGGTGCACTCTACTTTTAAGGGCACTTGAATCTAGCAAAGCATAACAAGCTCCATGCCTTGAAACAAGTCACCAGAGTTAAACAAGAAATAAGACACTTAGGGTATGTCTACTCTGCAGTTGGAAGCAAGCCTCCCAGCCCAGACTTGGGCTAGCAGGGGTTGTGCTAACATGATATAAATAGCACTGTGGCTTGTGATACTGACAGAGGCTTGGGCTAGCCACCTGAGTTCTGACCCAGGGTAGAATGGATCTGAGCTCAGGTGGCTAGCCGAAGCCTTCGCAGGTGCTGCAGCTTCCACACAGCTATTTTTAGCACACCAGCACAAGTCTGTCTACCCAGGCTGGGAGGCTTGGGCCCAGCTACAGTATAAACACAGCCAAATTCTTAACAAGGATGGTAAAATGTTCCAAAGGTGAATTACCCAAGGATGAGTTGGATTATCCATCATTTGCTATCTTTACATTAAGACTGGCTGTTTTTCTGAAAGATATGCTCTAGCTCATCCACAATATATGGACTGGATGCAGGAATCCCTGGTTGAAGTTCGCTGCCCTGTGTTTTACGAGAGGTCTGACTAGATCAGTGGTTTTTTAATGTGTCTCCTGTGGCTCTTTGCAGCACATAAGAACTGCCACACTGGGTCAGACCAAACATCCATCTAGCCCAATATCCTGTCTTCCGACATTGGACAGTGCGAGCTGCTTCAGAGTGAATGAACAGAACAGGTAATCATCGAGTGACCCATCCCAGCACATGATATGAAACACTGGGTGATGATCACAATGGTCCTTTTTGGCCTTAAAAGCTATGACTCTCTCACACTATCTGCCTAATCTATCTATACCAGGCTCATCACCATGTTGTCTGAGTGCCAGTCCTTCTCCCGTCTTTGGGGACTCCCCACAATATACAGGACATTAATAATGATCAGGTCTCTAACAGTTTCACAAAAAATACTAAATGCACAATTAATGTACAAAGGGTAAGTAGTCCAAATAAAGCGAAAAGCAGGAGCAAAGTAAACAAAACACATGAGCCACAATGGACCTGATTCTCCATGGAGCGTATACCTCGGACCTGGCTCTACCTACCAGTTGACACCTGTGCAGAGTGGGTGCAAAATGCTAGTGTGACAGGGTCCTATGCACCAGAGTGGCGCCTCCTGATGGCCATCACACGGATCTGTGCTAGCTAATGCACCCTCTCCTTGTGATGCTTCTGCCATCCCGTCTCCACCTGCAGACCTGCCTCAGTCCAGGACCCACAGTGTCCTTTCCATGACTCAGCCCTCCAGCCATGCCACCATCCATTTTCCCCCTTTCGCAGGGAAGGTATCTTTGTCCTAATCCTACCACTTCCCCAATGGTGAGTGGGGGGATCCAGGCTCACCCACTAGTCTAGGTCCCAGTCCAGGGACCCTGTGGATCAGCCTCTTGTTGCAACTCTCTAACTTACTTCTTTTCTGCTTAAGCTCCCTGGGCCATTTCTCCATGTCCCCAGCAACTTTTTTACCCTTTCCTCAGGGCCTTGAGCCAGCTAGTCCCAGCAGCCAACCAGGAACTCCCTTTTGCTCCCCCTACTTCTGCTAGCAGCTGCTCTGTCCAAAGTACTCCTATTCTCTCAACCTCTCAGGGACTCAGTCCTCACTCCCTTAGTGCCCAGCAGCCACTGACCCTGCTCTGCCTTGCAGCTCCCTTTTATATGAGCCCGCTGGCCCCTGATTTGCTGCTCTGTGCTGCCTCCCTCTGATTGGCTGCTTCCTGTGAAGCCTCCCTGGGCAGCTTGGAGGACTCACTTACACTGCTCCTCTCAGGGCCAGCGTGTGGCAGGCCCATGAGGCCTCCGTTAACCCTTTCCTCTCCAGTGTGGGGTGAACACCCCATCACAGCTAGCAAATCAGACATCTCCCTCACTAGCAGTACAGTAGTGTTTTACATGCATTGTTGCTGGGTGTAGCTGGTGACACAAGGTGCTGGGCTGGGCAGGATCAGGTGCTGAATGGATGCACTGGAAGGGTGGACAGCCACACAGGATTTGTCACATTATCTGCCATTTCATTTTTGTCCATTTTTTAAAAAATCACCAGTGACAAGGATTCCACAGCCTCACTAGGAAACCTGTGCCAAAGCCTAACTAGCCTTGGAATTAGAATTTTTCCCTAATTTTTAACCTAAATGCCCCTTGCTGCAAAGTAAGCTATTACTTCTTGTCCTACCCTTGGTGGTCATGGAGAACAACTGATCCTCATCCCCTTTTTAACAGCACTTAATATATCTGAAGACTGAGCAGGAGCCAGGTTTAGATGCTCAGAACTCCAGGGTGGTGCTCAGACATTCCTTCTGGTCTAGGAGCTCCCCCCAGGAGCCAGGCACCCATAACTCCAGTGTTGCTGGAATGACTATTTAGGTTTTCTTTGACATCACTCGTCACCTGCAACTATTGTTCTGGGGCCAGTGCTCTGTAACTTGCAAGGGTGGAATTCACCTCCATGCAGGAGTTAGCACAAGGCCGAGGCACCAATTAAGTCCCACCAGTCTTCAAACCAGGGATTCAGTGAGTGGTGAGTGATGCATGGCTATTGTTTCAGCCTTAGGAGGGGTAGATTGCACCCTAAATGCAGTTCAGTTAATACTGATGGGTAGATAGGTGGGTCCCTCAGTGCTGCTTTAGGGGATGTGGATGCCTAGTTCCCATTGATTCATTTCTGATGGGAATTGGGATCCAAATTGCTCAGACGGCTTTTCAAATCCTACCCAAAAGCTTTCAGTTATAAAGAACCAGTCCATAGGTCTGATCAATCCACCAGTGGAGCCAGTCTTGTCCATTTTCCAGTTAAATGTGGTCTAGATTAAAGGTGGGTGCACATATGATTGAAAAACCATACTCAGGCCTGAGTACACTAAGGGTTTAGGTCGACTTTAGCAGCGTTAAATCGAATTAAGCCTGGACACGTTCACACGACGAAGCCCTTTCTTTCGACTTAAAGGGCCCTTTAAACCGGTTTCTTTACACCACCTTCGACAAGGGGATTAGCGATAAAATCTGCCTTTGCGGGTCGGAATTGGGGTAGTGTGGACGGAATTCGACGTTATTGGCCTCCGGGAGCTATCCCACAGTGCTTCATTGTGACCGCTCTGGACAGCACTCTCAACTCAGATGCACTGACCAGGTAGACAGGAAAAGACCCGCGAACGTTTGAATTTCATTTCCTGTTTGTTCAGCGTGGAGAGCACAGGTAACCACGCAGAGCTCATCAGCACAGGTAACCGTGATGGAGTCCCAGGATCGCAAAAGAGCTCCAGCATGGACCGAACGGGAGGTACAGGATCTGCTCGCCATATGGGGAGATGAATCAGTGCTAGCTGAACTCCGTAGCAGTAAAATAAATGGCAAAGTATTAGAAAAGGTCTCCAAGGCCATAACAGGGACACACAGCAGTGCCGCGTGAAAATTAAGGAGCTACGGCAAGCCTACCACAAAGCCAGAGAAGCAAACGGAAGGTCCGGAGCAGAGCCGCAAATTTGCCGCTTCTATGCGGAGCTGCATGCCATTCTAGGGGATGCAGCCACCACTACCCCAACCGTGTGCTACGACTCCGTCAATGGAGAAACACACAGGGAAGAGGGTTCGGGGAAAGAGGAAGATGAGGATGGAGGTAATGTAGGTAGCTCACAGCAGCAAGGAAGCGGAGAAACCGGTTTCCCCAACAGCCAGAATATGTTTGTCACCCTGGACCTGGAACCAGTAACCCCCGAACTCACGCAAGACCCTGAGGGCACAAAGGGGACCTCTGGTGAGGGTACCTTTGTAAATATTACACATGGTTTAAAAGCAAGCGTGTTTAATGATTAATGATTAATTTGCCCTGGCAATCGTGGCAAATACACTACTGGAAAAGTCTGTTAACGTGTACGGGGATGGAGCGGAAATCCTCCAGGGACATCTCCAGAAAGCTCTCCTTCATGTACTCCCAAAGCCTTTGCAAAAGGTATCTGGAGAGGGCTGCCTTATCCCGTCCGCCATGGTAGGACACTTTACCACGTCAGGACACTAGCATGTAGTCTGGAATCATTGCATAACAAAGCATGGCAGCGTATGGTCCCGGTGTTTGCTGGCATGCAGACAACATCCATTCCTTATCTCTCTTTGTTATCCTCAGCAGAGTGATATCATTCACAGTCACCTGGTTGAAATGGGGTGATTTTATTAAGGGGACATTCAGAGGTGCCCGTTCCTGATCTTCTGAACAGAAATGTTCCCCGCTGTTAACCACGCAGTGGGGGGAGGGGTGAAGTGATCATCCCAGAGAATCGGGTGTGTGTGGGGGGGGGTGGCGGGGTTTACTTGGGTTTGTGCTGCATGTTAACCCGGAAACCGCAGCCCCTCCTTTTACATTGAAAACCCATTTTAAACGGCCAACCCAAGTCATCCTTGATATGGGAAATGAGGGCGCTGCTGTTTGAAACCATTCCCAGATGTTAAGAAGGTTAAAAAAGCCAAAAGACTGTGGCTTACCATGGCTGCCTGCCAGCCGAAATCTGTTGCCTGGTACTGCGTGAGTGATCTCTCATACCAAACCGGCAGGCCGTCACTATAAGAGGAAAAATGCGACCTTGTAACGAAAGAGTGTACCCATTGTTCTCTAAAATGTGTCTTTTTTAACCACCTCTCCCTTCTCCTCCACCAGCTGCAAATGTTTCTCCTTCGCAGAGGCTAGTGAACATTAGAAAGAGAAAACGGAGGACGCGGGACGATATATTCACGGAGCTCCAGATGTCCTCCCACGCTGATAGAGCACAGCAGAATGCGTGGAGGCAGTCAATGTCAGACATGAGAAAAGCACAATATGAATGAGAGGAGAGGTGGTGAGCTGAATGGCGGGATGAAAAGAGCAAGTGGCGGGCTGAAGATGATAGGTGGCGTCAGCTTGCAGACAGAAGGCAAGAGTCAATGCTCCGTCTGCTGGAGCATTAAACTGATATGCTCCAGCGTATGGTTGAGCTGCAGGAAAGGCAGCAGGAGCACAGACCGCCGCTACAGCCCCTGTGTAAACAACAGCCCTCCTTCCCAAGTTCCATAGCCTCCTCACCCAGACGCCCAAGAAAACGGTGGGGGAGGGGGCCTCCGGCCACCCAGTCACTCCACCCCAGATGATTGCCCAAGCATCAGAGGCTGGCCTTCAATAAGAGTTAAAGTTTTAAAATGAAGTGTATCCTTTTCCATCCCTCCTCCCCCACCCATCCCAGGCTACCTTGGCAATTATCCCCCTACTTGTGTGAGGAATTAATAAAGAATGCATGAATGTGAAATAACAATGACTTTATTGCCTCTGCAAGCGGTCCTCGAAGTGGGGAGGGGAGGGTGGGGTGGTTGGTTTACCACCCCACCCTCCCCTCCGCACCCTCCCCTCCCCAGAGTGAACCGGGTGATGGGGGGGACAGAGGGTTCATCAAGGAGAAACAAACAGAAGTTTCACACCATAGCCTAGCCAGTCACAAAACTCATTTTCAAAGCTTCTCTGATGCGCACCGCGCCCTGCTGTGCTCCTCTAACCGCCCTGGTGTCTAGCTGCGCGTAATAAGCGGCCAGGCGAGTTGCCTCAACCTCCCACACCGCCATAAAGGTCTCCCCCTTACTCTCACAGATATTGTGGAGTGCACAGCAAGCGGCAATAACAATGGGGATATTCTTTTCGATGAGGTCTGAGCGCGTCAGTAAGCTGCGCCATTGCGCTTTTAAACGTCCAAATGCACATTCCACCACCATTCGGCACTTGCTCAGCCTGTACTTGAACAGGTCCTGACTCCTGTCCAGGCTGCCTGTGTACGGCTTCATGAGCCATGGCATTAAGGGGTAGGCTGGGTCCCCAAGGATCACGGTAGGCATTTCAACATCCCCAACGGTTACTTTCTGGTCCGGGAAGAAAGTCCCTTCCTCCAGCTTTCGAAACAGACCAGAGTGCCTGAAGACCCGAGCATCATGTACCTTTCCCGGCCATCCCACGTTGATGTTGGTGAAACGTCCCTTGTGATCCACCAGGGCTTGCAGCAGCATTGAAAAGTACCCCTTGCGGTTTACGTAGTCGGTGGCTTGGTGCTCCGGTGACAATATAGGGATATGGGTCCCGTCTATGGCCCCGCCACAGTTTGGGAATACCATTTCAGCAAAACCATCCACTATTGCCTGCACGTTGCCCAGAGTCACTACCCTTGATATCACCAGGTCTTTCATTGCCCTGGCAACTTGGATCACAGCAGCCCCCACCGTAGATTTGCCCACTCCAAATTGATTCCCGACTGACCGGTAACTGTCTGGCGTTACAAGCTTCCACAGGGCTATCGCCACTCGCTTCTCAAC
This sequence comes from Trachemys scripta elegans, assembly GCF_013100865.1. Taxonomy (NCBI): domain Eukaryota; kingdom Metazoa; phylum Chordata; order Testudines; family Emydidae; genus Trachemys; species Trachemys scripta. Next base: position 43,281,738 of record NC_048306.1, on the reverse strand, counting down.
TGTGAGGGCTGCTCTCATCCTGGTATTCTGGCGCTTCAGGGCAGGGGAAAGCAAGTCACAAATTTCCATGAAAGTGCCCTTACGCATGCGAAAGTTTCTCAGCCACTGGGAATTGTCCCACACCTGCAGCACGATGCGGTCCCACCACTCTGTGCTTGTTTCCCGGGCCCAGAATCAGTGTTCCACGCCATGAACCTGTCCCAGTAACACCATGATTTCCACATTGCTGGGGCCTGTGCCTTGTGAGAGGTCTATGTACATGTCAATTTCCTCATCACTCTCTTCGCCGCGCTGCAAGCGCCTCCTCGGCTGGTCCGGGTTTCGCCTTGGCATGTCCTGG
>NC_048306.1:43264303-43266487 GCF_013100865.1 Trachemys scripta elegans | reverse complement strand
ATAGACCTCTCACAAGGCACAGGCCCCAGCAATGTGGAAATCATGGTGTCACTGGGGCAGGTTCATGCCATGGAATGCCGATTCTGGGCCCGGGAAACAAGCACAGACTGGTGGGACCGCATCGTGCTGCAGGTGTGGGATGATTCCCAGTGGCTGAGAAACTTTCGCATGCGTAAGGGCACTTTCATGGAACTTTGTGACTTGCTTTCCCCTGCCCTGAAACGCCAGGATACCAAGATGAGAGCAGCCCTCACAGTTGAGAAGCGAGTGGCGATAGCCCTGTGGAAGCTTGTAACGCCAGCTACCGGTCAGTCGGGAATCAATTTGGAGTGGGCAAATCTACGGTGGGGGTTGCTGTGATCCAATTTGCCAGGGCAATGAAAGACGTGGTGATAGCAAGGGTAGTGACTCTGGGCAACGTGCAGTCAATAGCGGATGGTTTTGCTGAAATGGGATTCCCAAACTGTGGTGGGGCCATAGACGGAACCCATATCCCTATATTGTCACCGGAGCACCAAGCCACCGACTACGTAAACCGCAAGGGGTACTTTTCAATGCTGCTGCAAGCCCTGGTGGATCACAAGGGACGTTTCACCAACATCAATGTGGGATGGCCGGGAAAGGTACATGATGCTCGCGTCTTCAGGAACTCTGGTCTGTTTCGAAAGCTGGAGGAAGGGACTTTCTTCCCGGACCAGAAAGTGACCATTGGGGATGTTAAAATGCCTATCGTGATCCTTGGGGACCCAGCCTACCCCTTAATGCCATGGCTCATGAAGCTGTACACAGGCAGCCTGGACAGGAGTCAGGACCTGTTCAACTACAGGCTGAGCAAGTGCTGAATGGTGGTGGAATGTGCATTTGGACGTTTAAAAGCGCGGTAGCGCAGCTTACTGACTCGCTCAGACCTCAGCGAAAAGAATATCCCCATTTTTATTGCTGCTTGCTGTGCGCTCCACAATATCTGTGAGAGTAAGGGGGAGACCTTTATGGTGGGGTGGGAGGTTGAGGCAACTCGCCTGGCCGCTGATTACACGCAGCCAGACACCAGGGCGGTTAGAGGAGCACAGCAGGGCGCGGTGCGCATCAGAGAAGCTTTGAAAACGAGTTTTGTGACTGGCCAGGCTACTGTGTGAAACTTCTGTTTGTTTCTCCTTGATGAACCCTCCAAACCCCCCCGACCCAGTTCACTCTACCTCCCTGTAAACCAACCACCCCACCCCACCCTCCCCTCCCACTTGCAGAGGCAATAAAGTCATTGTTTTTTCACATTCATGCATTTTTTATTAGTTCCTGACAGAAGTAGGGGGATAATTGCCAAGGTAGCCTGGGATGGGTGGGGGAGGAGGGATGGAAAAGGACACACTGCATTTTAAAACTTTAACTCTTATTGAAGGCCAGCCTCTGATGCTTGGGCGATCATCTGGGGTGGAGTGACTGGGTGGACGGAGGCCCCCCCACCGTGTTCTTGGGCGTCTTGGTGAGGAGGCTATGGAACTTGGGGAGGAGGGCTGTTGGTTACACAGGGGCTGTAGCGGCGGTCTCTGCTCCTGCTGTCTTTCCTGCAACTCAACCATACGCTCGAGCATATCGGTTTGATGCTCCAGCAGATGGAGCATTGCCTCTTGCCGTCTGTCTGCAAGCTGACGCCACCTATCGTCTTCAGCCCGCCACTTGCTCTGTTCATCCCGCGATTCAGCCCGCCACCTCTCCTCTCGTTCATATTGGGCTTTTCTCATGTCCGACATTGACTGCCTCCACGCATTCTGCTGTGCTCTATCAGCGTGGGAGGACATCTGCAGCTCCGTGAACATATCGTCCCTCATCCTCCGTTTTCTCTTTCTAATGTTCACGAGCCTCTGCGAAGGAGAAAAATTTGCAGCTGGTGGAGGAGAAGGGAGAGGTGGTTAAAAAAGACACATTTTAGAGAACAATGGGTACACTCTTTCATTACAAGGTTGCATATTTCGGCTTGCAGGCAGCCATGGTAGGCCACAGTGTTTTGGCTTTTTTAACCTTCTTAACATGCGGGAAAGGTTGCAAACAGCAGCGCATTTCCCATATCAAGGATGAATTGGGTTGTCCATTTAAAATGGGGTTTCAATGTAAAAGGAGGGGGCTGCGGTTTCCCGGTTAACATGCGGCACAAACACAAGTAAACCACCCCCCCCCCCACACACACAC
>NC_048306.1:43226333-43264213 GCF_013100865.1 Trachemys scripta elegans | reverse complement strand
CCCCTCCCCCACCGCGTGGTTAACAGCGGGGAACATTTCTGGTCAGAAGAGCAGGAACGGGCGCCTCTGAATGTCCCCTTAATAAAATCACCCCATTTCAACCAGGAGAGCTTTCTGGAGATGTCCCTGGAGGATTTCCGCTCCATCCCCATACACGTTAACAGACTTTTCCAGTAGATGTACTGGCCGCGATTGCCAGGGCAAATTAATCATTAAACACGCTTGCTTTTTTTTTTGTAATGTTTACAAATAGTTACAAAGTTACACTCACCAGAGGTCTCCTGTGTGCCCTGAGGGTCTTGGGTGAATTCGGGGGTTACTGGTTCCAGGTCCAGGGTCACAAACATATCCTGGCTGTTGGGGAAACCGGTTTCTCCGCTTCCTTGCTGCTGTGAGCTACCTACAGTACCTCCATCGTCATCTTCCTCGTTCCCCGAACCGTCTTCCCTGTGTGTTTCTCCAGTGAGAGAGTCATAGCACACAGTTGGGGTAGTGGTGGCTGCACCCCCTAGGATCGCATGCAGCTCCGCGTAGTAGTGGCAAGTTTGCGGCTCTGCCCCGGACCTTCCGTTTGCTTCTCTGGCTTTGTGGTAAACTTGCCGTAGCTCCTTAATTTTCACGCGGCACTGCTGTGTGTCCCTGTTATGGCCTCGGTCCTTCATGGCCTTGGAGATCTTTTCTAATACTTTTCCATTTCTTTTACTGCTACGGAGTTCAGCGATCACTGCTTCATCTCCCCATATGGCGAGCAGATCTTGTACCTCCCGTTCGGTCCATGCTGGAGCTCTTCTGCGATCCTGGGACTCCATCACGGTTACCTGTGCTGATGAGCTCTGCGTGGTCACCTGTGCTCTCCACGCTGAGCAAACAGGAAATGAAATTCAAACATTCGCGGGTCTTTTCCTGTCTACCTGGTCAGTGCATCTTAGTTGAGAGTGCTGTCCAGAGCGGTCACAATGAAGCACTGTGGGATAGCTCCCGGAGGCCAATAACGTCGAATTCCGTCCACACTACCCCAATTCCGACCCGCAAAGGCCAGTTTTATCGCTAATCCCCTCGTCGGAGGTGGTGTAAATAAACTGGTTTAAAGGACCCTTTAAGTCGAAAGAAAGGGCTTCGTTGTGTGGACGTGTCCAGGCTTAATTCGGTTTAACGCGGCTAAAGTCAACCTAAACCCGTAGTGTAGACCAGGCCTCCGAAGCTCTGCTTACCTGTCAGGGAGGGAAGAGGCTCCCTCTGTCCCTCTCCTCTGCTGAGGCTGGCAGGCAGCTCCAAGACGCTGCCTCCTGGGTCCTAGTGCCCATCACCATAATCTTCTATGTGTACTGGGTCCCATTTCTGGATAACTGGTGAGTGCCTGAGGGGAAGGGGGGCAGGGCAAGGGGATGCGGGAGGAAGGGGCAATACCAGAGTGGTAGGGTGGGAAGCTTGCACAGAACCTGGACACACTCTATCCAGCTCCAGCCAGAACTGTTGCCCCTCCTATGTATAAGGAATGAATTCCCACACACCTGTAGGAAAAACAAAACAAAACATCCCATTCTGGATACCAGTATTTTAACTTTTACAGTACCTTCCATTGAGGGGCTTCAGATTCATAATGCACTGTGTTCAATACTGTATTGAACTGTACTAAATATAAAAGAAATCCATTTTTTTTTCTTTTACTGGGACAGGGATCGGCAACCTTTGGCACACAGCCCTCCAGGGTAAGCACCCTGGCAGGCCGGGCCGGTTTGTTTACCTGCCACGTCTGCAGGTTCAGCCGATCATGACTCCCACTGGCCAAGATTCGCCACTTCAGGTCAATGGGGGCTGCGGGAAGCGGCGTGGGCCGAGGGATGTGCTGGCCGCTGCTTCCCACCGCCCCCATTGGCCTGGAGTGGTGAACTGCAGCCAGTGGGAGCCGTGATTGGCTGAACCTGCGGACGTGGCAGGTAAACAAACCAGCCCGGCCCACCAGGGTGCTTATCCTGGCGGGCCATGTTCCAAAGGTTGCCGATCCCTGTACTGGGATGTATTTTTCTGTACTGGGCTGCACAGGCAACTAAGTTCTTTCCTTATGCTCATCCTAGTTCCAAAGGCCAATGCATCTTTCTACTTTTAACGGGTTGCAAAGGCACTGGAGGAAGCTCAACACACAGTGTTGTAGGTTTCTCTTTCCCCTCTCCCTCAAGGATTTTAAATCCTCTTCTTAGCAGGCTATGATAGAAAGACTGGCTGAATAAGCTAAAGGCAGGTTCTGTCCATTTGCTAGTTCTCTAGCAGTTCAATCCATCATAAAAGTACCTCACATTTGACCTCTGTTGAATTTCATTCCAAAAACTTAAAGCTAAATAAACCTGAAGTTAGTCCTCATTTTTCTGCCCCAACTCAAATTAACGTCTTTCCGAAGTGGAAAATATTGGGTAAGCATGGAATGTGATTTGAGAAGGGAATGAGAACACAGGCCAATTCCTGCTGACAGTTACACCTCTGTAGCCTTATTGACTTCAGGGAGAACAGATTTTTGCACAGGAATAGATTTTGGTCCCTTCTGCTTTTCACATCTGGTATAAGCAGAATCTCATTCACTTTCCTCCCCTAAACTCTGAGCACTTTAAGGAAAAAAATAAGCAAGGTCTGCTTGATTAACACATGCAAATGAAACAGGAACACTAGCTTTAAACAAACACCAGACTTGATGTAACAAGGGTGTCACTATAGCAGCCTTGGTGGGACTGTTCTTTTGAAAGATCCTTAATGGTTCTTTTAAGATGCTGCTTTTCAGTGAAGTCTTTTTGTTCAGGGGGGTAGAGAACACAACAGGGAATAACTCTGTTTTGTCAACTCCTAGTCATTCAAAAGCAGAAAGGCTTTAGATTACGTTTGTTTAATGTTTGTACAGTGATTTTGAAGAGCTAACATAGTACAGAAGTGCTCAATATTATGACTGGACAACCATCTAAAAATCTGTGTCCCTTCTAGCTGCTACCTTTTTCTTACAGAAAGCTTAAAACAAACAAATTGAAAGGTGGATAAGGAACTGGTTAAAGGGGAAACTACAACGGGTCGTACTGAAAGGTGAATTGTCAGGGTGGAGGGAGGTTACTAGTGGAGTTCCTCAGGGATCGGTTTTGGGACCAATCTTATTTAATCTTTTTATTACTTGGCACAAAAAGTGGGAATGTGCTAATAAAGTTTGCGGATGACACAAAGCTGGGATGTATTGCCAATACCGAGAAGGACCGGGATATCATACAGGAAGATCTGGATGACCTTGTAAACTGGAGTAATAGTAATAGGATGAAATTTAATAGTGAAAAGTGCAAGGTCATGCATTTAGGGATTAATAACAAGAACTATTGTTATAAATTGGGGAGGCATCAGTTGGAAGTAACAGAGGAGAAGAAGGACCCCGGAGTATTGGTTGATCATAGGATGACTATGAGCCACCAATGGGATATGGCCATGAAAAAAGATAATGCGGTCTTGGGATGCATCAGGCGTGGTATTTCCAGTAGAGATAAGGAGGTGTTAGTACTGTTATACAAGGCACTGGTGAGACCTCATCTGGAATACTGTGTGCAGTTCTGGTCTCCCATGTTTAGAAAGGATGAATTCAAACTGGAACAGGTACAGAGACTACTAGGTGACCCTGCCAGCAGGTAGGGGATCTTGGGGGACAACTACTGCACTGGTGGGGTGCAAAATAAACTTTATTAAGAAAATGCAAAAACAGGGAAAATTCAATAGTGAGGAGTACGGGGTTTGTTAAGGTAGACAATTGGGGAGGGGTTTCTTTTAGTAAATAGGATAGGGGGTTTCAATAGTGGGGTACAATACAGTGGGGTACAATACAGTTGGTAACCAATTAACACTGAAGTATAAATGTAACAGGTAGCTAACAGTTCCTATGTAAAGCGTGTGTCACAGCAGCATATAACCAACTAACAGTTATGGGTAAAATGTATTAAATAACCAACAACTTTAGGTAAAAATGTGTCACAGTGGTGTAAATGTAAAATGTGAGGTGTGTTAGAGAGAAAAAGGGGTAACCAATGGGGTTTTATGCTAGACTTCAGCAATACAATTGAGGTTTGGCAGCAGCAGGAGCAGGGTGAGCACATGGGGGAAGGGATTAAGAGAGAGAGAGCAGACAGGCTGCAAGTTTAAACAGCAGAGAGACAATTATACAGAACACAGCAAAATCTTATCTATGATTTAACTTAACTGTAACCCTTCTGCCAGGCCAAGTTGATAGCAGCAAGGGCCGGGTTCAGTACATAGGGGTCCATTCCCAACAGCGTGACACAGAACCAGCTCGAGCCCCCACCCAGTGACCTGGGAAAATCTTACACAAACCCCTAGGCGCCTCGAAGAGGCAATATTTCCCCTCTCGCAAGCACAGAGCCTCGGTGTAGCAGAAAATGTTTAATAACATGAGGTAAACAACATAGCATTAAATTGGGAAAACACCACAACTAGAGTTCATAGACCAGACCATGAGCGAAGACCCACCCCAGCGAACTGGGCCGTGTCCTCTCCCGTTGGTTCTTGAAACCAGCGACCCAAAGCACTCTGTAACTAGACTCCTAAGGGAATCAAAGTTAACTCTGACATTCAACAGTGGAGAGTAGTAGTAGTAGTAGTAGTAGTAGTAGTGCAATTGGTGTTTCAGGCCCACAAAAGGGACCCACACCACCAGGTACCAATACCTGCCCCCAACCTCTCTCAATTCACTTGGTTTTGTAACCCATGCCCCTTGACAAGCAAATGCTACTTAGGTAATGGTGAATGACTCACTCAGTCCTTCTGTCATACAACAGTTCCACTGGCCTTGATTCACAGAATCAGGGTAACAAAACTTTATTCTTCCTGCCCCAATAACAGAGAAACTGGGGATCCCACACCAGCCAAAGTAACCACTTTGAGTTGCTGTGGTTTCATGCCAGGCGAGTGGGTGTGCCTATGCAAACAAGATCAGCCCCTGGAGTTCTTTTCCACACTGGCCATAATTCACCACCAGATGTCAGGGTAGAGCTCATCCTGACTCTGCTTACATCACCAAGACTACACAAATTAGCAAGTAACAAAACACAATGCAACAATTCTTTAAGCCTAATTTACAGAGTACAATGCAAGCAATTTTCTAAACCTAACTTAACCACAACTATGCAAAATGAAATTACAATTTATCTAGACTAAAGGCTAAATCTAACCTAATGGGTGCACCTTATACTAGGGGTAGTTCCAGAGGGCAGAGTGGTGTGTGCCCAGGATACAGCTTCAAGGGGAGGCGGGGTTTAACTAGTGGTGGCTGCAAGCAGGCTTATTTCTAGCAGCAAAGGCTCTGCGGAGCTAGAAGCAGATTACAGATACAGACCAAGGAGTTAGCTTGGGTCTGCCTGAGAAAGCCAGCAGCTAGAACAAGGGGAGTGTGCAAGAGGTTTTTCCTTACCAATCCCCAAAGCAGCAGCAGGAACAGCAGTTTCAGCATCAGAGGACGCAGAGAGGACTCGATTCGCTTACAATAATCAGGAGATCTCCAGGCACAAATTCGTTGTTCGTGGGAGGGGAGTTTAAAAACGGGGGTACACTCTAAAACAAACGAGAGCGGGGAGAGGGCCCCCCAAAGACCCCTAGCTGATCAGACCAGGTGGCAAAGAAAGGACCTTCTCCGGGGGTCTGATCAGAAAATGTCTGGTTTTAAGGGCAAATTCAGGCAGTTTCCCGCTAGTAACTTTGATTGGTTCCCCTTAATCCAGGGGAGGAGAGAAGGCAGGGAAAGGCTGCAGGTAGGCACAGGACATGTCTGGGCAAGTTCTGAGTCACAGGTATGACTCGTATGCTCAGCTATGTGGCCACTTTAGGTCTTGCATACCTGGGCAGAGCACCCTACACCGAGCCGGGTCCGAACAAAGAAGCTAGACAAAGGAGCAAAAAGCCCCCCTCCCTCCCTGAGCAGAGCAATGGCTCCAGTCAGTCTGCACAAGCCATTTCCATGAGCAGGGCCAGGCTGTGACTTTGGTCAGTTCCATGGCCGGGGCAGGGGGCGGGGTGGGGGGCAGCCACTCAGCACAAACAGAAAGGAAGGAGAAAAAGGAATCCAACAGGGGGACAGCTGTAACAGACACTAGGATGATCTGAGGAATGGAAAACCTGTCATATGAAAGGAGACTTAAAGAGCTTGGCTTGTTTAGCCTAACCAAAAGAAGGCTGAGGGGAGATATGATTGCTCTCTCTAAATATATCAGAGGAATAAATACCAGGGAGGGAGATGAATTATTTAAGCTTAGTACCAATGTGGACACAAGAACAAATGGATATAAATTGGCCATCAGGACGTTTCGACTTGAAATTAGACGAAGGTTTCTAACCATCAGAGTGAAGTTCTTGAACAGCCTTCCAAGGGGAGTAGTGGGGGCAAAAGACATATCTGGCTTCAAGACTAAGCTTGATAAATTTATGGAGGGGATGGTATGATGGGATAGTCTAATTTTGGCAATTAATTTGTCTTTGACTACTAGCGGTAAATATGCCCAATGGCTTGTGATGGGATGTTAGATGAGGTGGGATCTGAGCTACTACAGAGAATTCTTTCCAGGGTGTCTGGCTGGTAAGTCTTGCCCACATGCTCAGGGTTTAGCTGATCGCCATATTTGGGGTTGGGAAGGAATTTTCCTCCAGGGCAGATTGGCAGAAGCCCTGGGGTTTTTTCACCTTCCTCTGCAGCATGGAGCACGGGTCACTTGCTGGAAGATTCTCTGCACCTTGAAGTCTTTAAACCATGATTCGAGGACTTCAGTGGCTCAGACACAGGTTTGATACAGGAGTGGGTGGGTGAGATTCTGTGGCCTGTATTGTGGAGGAGGTCAGACTAGATGATCATAATGGTCCCTTCTGACCTTAAAGTCTATGATTCTATGAAACCGTAGGGGGCTGGTGCACACAGAACTCATGCTTAAAAAACCTCATGTCAGAGCTGCTGATCACACATTCCAGAATAGATCATACTTAGTCCTACCATGAGTGCAGGGGACTGGACTAGATGACCTCTCGAGATCCCTTCCAATCCTATGATTCTATTCTATGCTTCTAATTGTGGAAAAGCTTGGTGACAGAATGGCCTGATGTGGTGAATCACTGGAGATTAACTACACAAACTGGGTATCATCCCACAAATAATATTTGGGTTCAGTGTGAAAACACTGCAACCCTGGGAGGCAGCCAGTGCAACACTGGGAGGCAGCTTTCAGAGCAAGACGTCCTAAAATATAATGAACCCAATGTAATTTCCTCCCTACTACTTCCTCTACTTCAGTGGATTTTACAACTGAGTGGTTTTCTTTTACATAATAAAAGCTGACTGCCTCCCAGACTGCAGGCAGAGTGAGATAGGGTATGTGGTGTAGCGTCCATAGCTTGGGGGAAACACGTGAAGGGCTTGGCTTTGCACTGTGCCATGAGGAGAGCTGAGGGTAGAAGCACAAGGTTGAAAGAGGATAGCAGGAAGGGGAAAGTTGCAGTGTTCACGCTCAGACGGGTGAGCACTCCACTACCTAGGAGGAAGGAGGCCTAAGAGAAGGACAGTGTAGCATCCCTCGGGCTACCTCTTACTCAGAAGTATCTGTTTGAAGGATTGAGTGTCGTGAGAGTAGATAATAAACTTGTTAATTTTATATAAATACATAATATGTAAATATGTATGTAGAGAAATGTTTGATGACTTTATTATTTTTTTTTGCAATATGTAATTCATACTTAGGTCCTGCCCTCCCATTAGCCTTCAGCCCCTCATAACCTTAATCCAGCCTTGACGACGTCACTTTGCTAACTGTCCTTTAAATGATCAGTGTCTTTAGCCACCAGGCAACACCAGAGGTTTGCAGAAATGATTAAAAGCTCAGGACTGGCAGATCAAGGACCGTGTGGGTGAAACAGAGAAAATTAATCAAATGCTTAATGAGAGAGGACGTGACTAATGCCCCACAATAGCAAAGAGAGCTGGGAGGAGGAAGAGCTGAAGATACTGGGTTTCTAATAATAATCAGACCCTCCTCAGACATGAACCTAGATATTGACTTGGGGCCTTGTGAAAGGGATGCTGAAGTCTTCTGGGAAAGATTGAGAAATGATATGGAGGAACAATCCACCATGTTCCTTGTGGAATCTCTGTACTGCTCTCACTCAGACTTTGACACTCAGAAGTGTGTTTGCGTCCCAGAAGCTAGAGGTCACTCAGTCCAGTTCCTGGCCACTGCAGGATTGCTCCCTGTGGTACATTGCCTTGTGTCTTGTCCACTCTAGTTTCAACAGACCAAAGCAACTGGGCTTTTGCAACTTCCCTTGGGAGATAATTCCACAGTCTGACGGGTGTCCCACTCAGGACATTCCCCCTGCTGCTCCATGTCACCAGCCCCCTGTCTGTCACGTCTCCTCTTTGGACTTTCCCTCTGTATTCAATGGCCACAGCCCTTTGCAAGACACCTTAATGCAGTGGTCCCCAAACAGTGGGGTGTACCACAACCACGGACCCAGCTCCCAACTCAGGGGAGCGCAAACAGGGTAAGAGGGGAAGGGGCATGACCAAAAAAGTTTGGGGACCGCTGCCTTAATGGGAGAAAACACTTCTGTCTGACTGCGACCATGCATGGTGGTTAACTTAGGTTCCAGAAAGTCCTTGCCCTTCAGCTCTACTCCAAAGATGCTGAGAGATTCTCATCTCTTTGGGAACAACTGCGTGAAGCTACCCAGACAACAGTAATCTTCTTAAAAACAGGAGTTATTTAAACATAGTGAGCAAACGGCAATAAAACCAAAGAAACAGTCCACAAAACATAACTCATCCAAACACTCTGAAAAGCCAACCGAGGTAACTCAGCTTCTCTTGGCTTGCTGCAGAGAAAAGAAGACCTTACATCGCTAGAAATAAGTTCCCTCTGATCAGCTTCTGACAAAGCATTCCCCATAGCTCACATAGCTGCTTACCAAGGCCCAAGTGCTCGAGTTCACTATCATTCACTGACAAAAAACGTCATCAGCACAGAGTTAAGGGTGCCCAGTGACAGCTCATGCCCTTCCAGAACATGGAGTCCAGCAAATCTTTCAGCTCTAAAAACCAAGACATATGGAGTAAAGGCAAATAGCCACACAGCCATCACTTTGCCCCCTTGGAGATGGCAGTAGCTGCTGGGAGTTACCTGCCTGCACTCCAACTGAATTCACTGTGTTAGGGGTAGCTGTACTGACTGGGACAGGAGCTACTTGGAGCAGCATAGGAGAGCTGGGATTGTGACCTGGGAAGCCCTGTCCCTCTGGGGGCAGAGGCTGACGACCCTCTTCCTGACACACACATGCCTGTGGTGTGGTCAAAAGGGACACCTGAATGTGTACAGTGAGAGATCTCAGGTGGTGCAGAGTTCTGTAGGATGTGTCAGTAGCAGGCCTAGGGATTGCCAGCAGAGAGGTGAGCTTAACCAGGCTCCATAGATTTAGTGATGGCTAAGTGAAAGTGTTAGATGGCAGCCTGTGCACAAGGGTGATGGGGTTATAGTAAGTTTAAATGCATGAGATAAGATTGATATCCCATCTGTCCCATCAACCCCTCAACATATAGACCCCCACCAATATTTCAAGCTCACCCTCCCCTTGTCCCTCCTATCACGTTCTGGCGTGAGGGTTGTGTCACCCCATGCCCAGTAACCCCAAGTGCTTCAAAGGCTCTGCTGGTGCAGCCATCTGCCTGGGTTGCTCACAGTCAACAACAAGCATGTGCTCTGCCTGTCCGCGGTGCAGCCCTGATCCAGTACTCTGACATCAGCAGCTTACCTTCTGCAGCAACGCCGTCGCTTCCTGGTTTCCACCAGCTTTGGTGACAAGTGGCCCAGTGACCCCAACACCACCCAGTCCTGAATTTTCCCAAAAATGTGTGCTCTGCAATGTCCAGCACTTTTCTGGAACAATCAGAGGAATTATAAGGTCTGTTTGCTCCTCTAAAGAGAAAAATGCACCGCGTATCACTTTAATCGGAGTTAACATTCACCTCCTTTCAAACACAGCACTGGGCTGGTTTAGATTAAAAGTAAAACAAGTCTATTAACAAAAGAAGAGAGGCTTTTAAGTGATACCACGTAGAAGGAATACAGTTAGAAAGGGTTACACACAAACAAAAGTAAAACCATGCTTTCTAGTGACTAACCCTTACCAAAACCACAGGCTTGCTTCCAGGTAAGAATCTCATCACACCTCCTTCCCGCAAGATGGCTGCCCACCACCTCGGTCAGGAACTCCCGCAAAATCCAAAGCGCTCGGTTCCTTTGTCTTCTTAGGTGAATGATCCCTTCGGGTCCTTGCCTCCTGTATTATGGTCCAGGGAGCCTTTGAAAGTCTTATGAAGGTTCCCCCCAAAGTAACGTTAATTCAAGTTGTGAGGAAGGCAACATGGAGTCTGGTGGTGAAGGAGGGTCTGTGCTGGCTTCTTCCCCTGCTATAATGCACACTGATCTGTTCCTGCCCCCTCTCTGCAAATAAAAGGCCACTTGCCATGTGATTGCCAGGCGAATGAGGACATGTGGCTGGAGGTTTGTCCTCTGTCTGGGAGAAACCTGTTTACCACTCCCCAGACTTGTATGGCAAACACATTTTTTAGTCTCATGTTGCCCTCTGGCACTGGGATGCTCTTAGCTTACACATCTCATTAAGCTATTAGCACTTTCGGAAGCTATTAGCAGATAAAATGTTTTTCCTTGCTGTCTGGCGCCCTCTGCTGCTGTGTACATGCACCACAGGTACCAGCTTACTACAGGGTGTCACGGAGTATTGGGGGACTCAGGGCCCTGCACCCCCGGCTTCCTGTGATTCACCATGACTCTCAGCCAGCCAGTAAAGCAGAAGGTTTATTTGGATGACAGGAATACAGTCCAAGACAGGTCTTGCAGGCACAGACAACAGGGCCCCCCTCAGTTAGGTCCAGCTTGGGGTCCCAGGCATCCCAGCCCACTCCCCTTGGGGGGTCAGAGCCATCTCTGCCTCCCAGCCATCTCTCCAGCCTCCTTCCAGCACTCTGCCTTCAGCCACCCCTCCCACAGCCTTTGTTCAGTTTCCCGGGCCCCGGAGTCACCTGACTTCCAACCCCTCTGGGTTCTCATGTTACAAGCTCAGGTATGTTCCCTCGGGCCGACTCCCATCCCCCGATGCAGACCATCCTAGTCACACTCCCCTGTCAGCATTCCCACACCCCAGCAAGAACAGTCCCAGTTCGTCACACAGGGTCACACACTTCCTTGGTTACGTAGGCCAAACTGACACCCAGCTAGGTTCCCTTCTCTCTTCCTAGCCATGTACCCCCATCCCCACTCAGCCAGGCCTCCCCAGACATGGCCCTGCCCCTGTCCCCAGCCAGCCCCACCCTACACAGGGCTGGAGTGCACTGTAACTCTGTATTTCCAGGTTTTCAGAGGGTTAAGTTTAGCTGCTTTCTGCATTCTGGGGTGCACAAGGCACCACTGAGCAACCTTAACTCTGTGTTAATGACGTTTTGGGGCATGTCATTTTGTTGGTTTTTAATAGAATAATTTCCTAATACCCCAGCCTCGTTCTCCCCCTCTACTGCCTCTGGCTCCTTGACAATGATAACCCCAGCCACAGAATGCACTGGCTGCATGTTAGTCCCTTCGCTGCCTGTCATTAATGAAGGGGGGTAACTCCCTTTTCGGAACACCCAGCCAGCCAGTTAGCCATAAAGTCCCTCTTGGTAGCTGTTCTCTGCTTGCTTTACCTGTAAAGGGTTAAAAAGTCCCCTATGTAAAGAAAAGGGAGAGGGCACTTGACCAAAAGAGCCAATGGGCAGGCTAGAACTTTTTAAAATGGGGGGAAAAGCTTCACCTTTGCTGTTCTCTCTTGGCTGAAGAGATGGGGGCAGCTGCAATGCTGTGTAAAGTTTGGACCAGGTATGAAAAATCATCGTCCATACCTAGAAGGATTCATTGGGACAGGGAATGTTTAGATAGACACAATCTTGTGAACTCCTCTGTGCTAACCCCAGATGCTTTTGTTTGCTTGTAACCTTTAAGCTGAACTCCCAATAAAGTTATTTTGGGTGCTTAATTTTTGGAATTGCTCTTTTAAAATCTAGCAAATGCCTAAGTTCCAGGTGTATTTTCTTTATTTTTGTTTTTAATAAAATTTACCCTTTTGAAGAACCTGATTGGTTTTGTGTCCTAAAAGGTCTGTGCATATGTTTTTCAATTAGCTGGTGGCAACAGCTGGGTTTTGTTTGTTTTCTTTCTTGGCTTCCCGGAGGGAGAATGGAAAAGCCGAGGGGCCTCAGGGAAAACTTCCCAAGTGAGTTTTTCCAGGATTTGCAAAAGGCAGTTTTTCACTTGGGTGGTGGCAGTGTTTACCAAGCCAAGGTCAGAGAAAAGCTCTAACCTTGGGGGTTTAATACAAGCCTGGAGTGGCAAGTATTAATTTTTAAAATCCTTGTGGGCCCCCACTTTCTGCACGCAAAGTGGCAGAGTGGGGAATCAGCCTTGACATGGTGGCAGAGTGGTGGGATTATTTTGAACAGGAAGCACAGACCTCAGGATTTTAAAAGGACACAATTCTCCTTTTTGCAGCCTGCAAAGCTGGGGAGTCCAACAAGCAGTTTATTTTTTTTTCTTTTCTTTTCTATCTTCGTGGCAATGAAATAGTTAGGCTAGAGTAGGGCAGCCTGTGCATGAGGTTGAGGTCAAGCACCGAAATCCTAGAGAAACCAGTCTTCCCAAAGTGGCACGCTATGGAGAAGACAGACCCAGATCAAGCCCAGATATCCAGCTCCATGACAGAAATGCAGGGAGGGGATGGGGGAATAGGGACTTCCCAGGAGGGAAGGGTCAGCCCTTCCCTGACCAAGATCCAGGTGCCAGGATGGAGGGATGCCCTTAACCCAGTCTGAGTTCTAACTGAGGCAGAAAGGAATCTCTTCCTAGAGGCAACCCGCTTGGAGGAGAGGAGAGAAGAGAAGCGCTTGGAAATGGCGCACTTGGAATCAGAGGAGAGAAGAGAGGGGAAGTGCTTGGAAATGAAGCGCTTGGAGTTGGAAGCAGAGGCAAAGTACTTAGAAGCAGAGGCGGAAATGCAGGCGAAGCGCTTGGAGGAGGAGTTAGAGCTGAAGCGCTTAGAGCTGGAAAGGGCTAAGCTGGGTCCACCAGGTAACCCTAACAGTCCTTCTCCAGGTACCGTTCCCCATTCCAAGAAATTCCCCATACATACAAGATAGATGATGATACTGAGACCTTCTTAGAAAATTTTGAAAGGGCCTACCTTGGGTACAACACCAGTATATGGTGGAGCTGAGGCCACAACTCAGTGGACCCTTAGCAGAGGTGGCAGCTGAAATGCCTAAAGAACACATGAACGAGTATGAACTTTTTAAACAAAAGGCCAGAATTAGAATGGGGCTAACACTGAGGCTGCCCATCGGTGGTTCAGAGCCCTAAGGTGGAAACGAGACGTGGCTTTTCCCGACACGCCTAACACATTGTAAAAAAATGGGATGCCTGGATATCAGGAGCAAGTGTTAAATCTCCGGAAGATCTGTCTCTCCTAATACAAATGAAGCAGTTCTTGAGGGTGTTCCTGAGGAAATAGAAAGGTACACCCCAGATGGGAAGCCCAAAACTATAATCGAGGCGGGGAAAATCGGAACCAAATGGGTGGAGATGGCGGAGAAGAAGAAAGCTAGTAGCAGTTGGTGCAGATACCAGAAGGGGCAACCTGAGATGACACCCCACCATCGGAGTCAGCCCAAAGCCTTACCTCACAAGGAGGATCCCTCCACACAGCCAGGGAGATTCCAGACGCCCTCTTGTCCCACCACCCCACTCTCCAACCACCCACCTAGCCCCAGCCCACAGTCAGCTGGGCGATGCTTTAAATGTAATGAGCTGGGGCACGTGAAGGCCAACTGCCCCAAGAGCACCAGTTGACTGCAACTCATCACCCCAGAGTCTCACCGAGAGCTTTCAGGCCCAGATGCCTCACAAATACCCCCAGAGCGAAGGGAAACTATGAGTATGGGCGGGAGGAAGATTACTGCATGGAGAGACACTGGAGCACAGGTGTCAGCTATCCACCAATCCCTGGTGCACCCCAAATTCATTTACCCAGAGGCCCAGCTGATGGTGCAACACTTTAAGGCCAACTCTTTTAACTTGCCTACAGCCAGGTTGCCTGTCCAGTACAAGGGCTGGTTAGAAATATGGACTTTTGCAGTCTATGATGATTATCCCATTCCCATGCTGCTGGGAGAAGACTTAGCCAACCATGTGAGGCTAACAAAAAGGGTGGGAATGGTCACCTGCAGCCAGGCTAAACAGGCCTCCACACCTAATTCCATTCCTGAGCCTCGTACAGGAACCCAGCCAGAGGTGGTGAACCAGACCCGAGACCAGAGTCAAAGGCAGCAGTTGTAGATCCAGTTCCTGGGACCCAGCCAGAACCAGTCCAAGGATTGGAACTGGCGCAGCAGTCAGCACCAGAGCCCATGCTTGCAACCCCACCAGAGTCAGGGGAGCCAGCACCAAAGGGCACAACAGAGCCTACACCTGCAGCAGCAGCTAAACTGGCACAAGAGGCTGAACAGGAGCCTGAAATACTACCTAGTGCACCAGCGGAGAGAGGTTCACAGTCGACAGAAACAACCTGCATTGCTTCCAGTGGGACCAAGCCCAAGTCCACAACCCAGCGAGGAACTAATGTCTCCAGCATCAAGGGAGCAGTTCCAGGCAGAGCAGGAAACAGATGAGAGACTCAAGGGAGTTTGGACGGTGGCACAGAGCGACCCACAGCCTCTCAGCTCTTCTAACAGGTCCAGGTTTGTTATAGAAGGAGGACTCTTATACAAGGAGACCCTTTCTGGTTGGCACAAGGAGGACTGGCATACTCAGAGACAGTTGGTAGTTCCAACTAAGTATAGGAAAAAGCTTTTGAGCTTAGCCCATGATCATCCTAGTGGCCATGCTGAAGTGAATAGGACCAAGGACTGTTTGGGGAAGTCATTCCACTGGGAGGGGATGGGCAAGATGTTTCTACCTATGTCCGGTCTTGTGAGGTGTGCCAGAGGGTGGAAAAACCCTAAGACCGGATCAAGGCCCCTCTCCAGCCACTCCCCATCATTGAGGTTCCATTTCAGCATGTAGCTGTGGATATTCTGGGTCCTTTCCCTAAGAAGACACCCAGAGGAAAGCTATACATACTGACTTTCATGGATTTTGCTACCCGATGGCCGGAAGCAGTAGCTCTAAGTAACACCAGGGCTAAAAGCGTGAACCAGGCATTGGCAGACATTTTTGCCAGGATAGGTTGGCCCTTGGACATCCTTACAGATTCGGGAACTAACTTCCTGGCAGGGACCAGGAAACGTCTTTGGGAAGCTCCTGGGGTGAACCACTTGGTTGCCACCCCTTACCACCATCAAACAAATGGCCTAGTGGAGAAGTTTAATGGGACTTTGGAGGCCATGATACATAAATTCATGAATGAGCACTCTGTAGCGGGGTGGTTACCTGCTCCAGCCCTGACAGGGTAGAAGCCAGCCCTGGGAGAGGGCAAGGGGCTAGGAGAAAAAGCCCAAGCTGATTGGGGAAGGAGCTACACCTGGGCCACGCCCCAATCAGGGTGGCTGGGCCTTATAAGAAGGCCAGGGTAGCCAGAAGCTGGCAGAGTCTTTCCTCTAGCTGTGGAGGCAGACTGGCCTGGCTGCAGGGGAATAAGCGGGTACCTGAGAGTGAAGCAGGGCTGGGGAAGAGCCAGAGGAGCCAGGCCCATAAAGGTACTGGCTGGTAGAAGAGGCAGCAGGTCAAACCCCTTTGCCTGTGATGAGTGGCTTTTATACTGCAGTCTGCCCCAGTGAGTGGGCTAGGTGAGGACTGGCAGTAGCCCAGATTGAGGCGAGGTGGGGGTAGTGGGTGGGGGCTCCCTGGTCAAGGGAGACCCACAGAGATTGTTGGGATATTGCCAGGCAGCAGCACCTCAGAGAGAACGGACACAGAGAGAACGGGGGGGACACGGAGCTCAGTTGTGGCAGATCACCATCCTGCAGAGGGTGCTCCGGGCTGGAAATCAAGCTAATCCCCTGAGAGACCAGCAGGAGGCGCTGCAGGGGTGAGTCCACATGCTTAGAAATTCCAATGATTGGGGCCTAGTGTTGCAGCAGTTGCTCTTTGCCTACAGAGCTGTACCACATCCCAGTTTGGGATTTTCACCCTTTGAACTCGTTTATGGCCACGAAGTTAAGGGGACATTACAGTTGGTGAAGCAACAATGGGAGGGGGGTTACATCTTCTCCAGGAACTAACATTTTGGACTTTGTAACCAAACTGTAAAACACCCTCAAAGACTCTCTAGCCCTTGCTCGATAAAATCTACAGGATGCTCAACAAAAGCAAAAGGCCTGGTATGATAAACATGCCAGAGAGCGTTCCTTCAAAGTAGGTGACCAAGTCATGGTCCTGAAAGCGCTCCAGGCCAATAAGATGGAAGCATCATGGGAGGGGCCATTTATGGTCCAAGAGCATCTGGGAGCTGTTAATTACCTCATTGCATTCCCAGACCCTACCCTAAAACCTAAAGTATACCATATTAATTCTCTAAAGCTCTTTTATTCCCAAGAAACCAAGGTTCTCCAGTTTACAATCCAGGAGAAAGATGACTCTGAGTGGCCTGAAGGAGTTTACTATGAAGGAAAAAGCAACGGTGGTGTGGAAGAGGTGAGCCTTTCCATGACCCTTGGGCATAAGCAGCGACAGCAAATCCAGGAGCTGTGCACCAGCTTCACGCCAACGTTTTCAGCCACCCCAGGATGGACAGAACAGGTGTACCAATCCATTGACACAGGTGATGCTTGCCCAATTAGAGCCCAACCCTACCAGATGGCTCCTCAAGCCAAAACTGCAATAGAAGGTAGATCAAGGACATGTTACCGATGGGTGTAATTCGCCCCTCTGAAAGTGCATGGGCCTCTCCAGTGGTTCTGGTTCCCAAACCAGATGGGGAAATCTACTTTTGTGAGGACTACCATAAGCTAAATGCTTTAACTCTCCCAGAAAACTATCCAATGCCATGTGCAGATGAGCTATTGGAGAAACTGGGACGTGTTCAGTTCATCTCCACCTTAGACCTAAGGCATACTGGCAAGTGCTGCTAGATGACCCAGCCAAGAAAAGGTCAGCCTTCGTCACCCATGTGGGGTTGTATGAATTTAATGTGCTCCTTTTTGGACTGCAAAATGCACCTGCCACCTTCCAGAGACTGGCAGATAACCTTCTGGCTGGATTTCAGGAATTTGCAGTCGCCTACCTTGACAATGTGGCTATATTCTCAGATTGAGGGGCAGAACACCTGGAACACCTCCAAGCTGTCTTCCAGCTCATAAGGGAGGCAGGGTTGACCGTTAAGGCCAAAAAGTGTCAAATAGGCCTAAACAGGGTAATGTACCTTGGACACCAGGTGGGTCAAGGGGATTTCTTGGTGTGGACCCAGCCAGGCTGGTCAGCACTGTCTGTGATTTGGGGAGCATGTGATAAATAAAGGGGGGTAGCTCCCTTTTACGAACACCCAATTAGCTATCAAGTCCCTCTTGGTGGCTGTTCTCTGCTTGCTTTACCTGTAAAGGGTTAAAAAGTCCTCTAGGTAAAGAAAAGGGAGTGGGCACTTGACCAAAAGAGCCAATGGGCAGGCTAGAACTCTTTAAAATGGGGGGAAAAGCTTTACCTTTGCCTCTCTGTTGTTCTCTCTTGGCTGAAAAGACGGGGGCAGCTGCAATGCTGTGTAAAGTTTGGACCAGGTATGAAAAATCATTGTCCATACCTAGAAGGATTCATTGGGACAGGGAATGTTTAGATAGACACAATTAGGTTTATTTCTTTTATTTTCTGCAAGGCTTGTGGACTCCTCTGTGCTAACCCCAGATGCTTTTGTTTGCTTGTAACCTTTAAGCTGAACCCCCAATAAAGTTATTTTGGGTGCTTAATTTTTG
This sequence comes from Trachemys scripta elegans, assembly GCF_013100865.1. NCBI lineage: Eukaryota > Metazoa > Chordata > Testudines > Emydidae > Trachemys > Trachemys scripta. The sequence goes on along the minus strand of NC_048306.1, from coordinate 43,246,212 downwards.
GGATTGCTCTTTTAAAATCTAGCAAAAGCCTAAGTTCCAGATGTATTTATTTTCTTTTTGTTTTAATAACATTTACCTTTTTTAAGAACCTAATTGGTTTTCTGTCCTAAAAGGTCTGTGCATATATTTTTCAATTAGCTGGTGGCAAAAGCTGGGTTTCCCTTTTGTTTGTTTTCTTTCTCAGCTTCCCCAAGGGAGGGGTGGAAAAGTCTAGGGGCCTCAGGGAAAACTTCCCAAGTGAGTTTTTCCAGGATTTGCAAGAGGCAGTTTTTCACTTGGGTGTTGGCAGCGTTTACCAAGCCAAGGTCAGAAAAAAGCTGTAACCTTGGGGATTTAATACAAACCTGGAGGAGCACGTATTAATTTTTAAAATCCTTGCAGGCCCCCATCTTCTGCACTTGAAGAGCTAGAGCGGGGAAACAGCCTTGACACTGCCCCTGGAACATCTGTTTGTCTCCTGTTTCTCTGCCTGGTTCTCCCTCCTCGGCCCTCAGCCCCAAGAGAGGCAGGCACTAGCATGGAACACACATGGTGGGGAGAGGCTGCAGGAACATTGCAGGCACTGGCATGGAGTCAGTGGGGAGATCTATTGAAGGGGAGACACACCAGCGGCATGAGAGGAAGGATGGCCCAGGGGGTTAGGACCTGGGTCTTGAGAGACTTGAGTTCAATTCCTTGCTATGTGACTTCCTGTGTGACCTTGGGCAAGTCCCTTAGTCTCTCCTTTCCCCCGTGGGATAATAGCACTGCCCTGCCTGATATATATGGGGGGGGGAATTAACCCATTACACACCATGCAGAGCTCAGATATTACAGTGAGTGGGACCAGATAAGTACTTATCCTTCATTGATTGGGGAGGGATAGCTCAGTGGTTTGAGCATTGGCCTACTAAACCTAGGGTTGTGAGTTCAATCCTTGAGGGGGCCACTTAGGGATCTGGGGTAAAAATCTGTCTGGGTATTGGTCCTGCCTTGAGCAGGGGGTTGGACTAGATGACCTCCTGAGGTCCCTTCCAACCCTGATATTCTATGATTGATGGGCAGTTCAGAAGAGAGAGCTGTAGCCTCCGCAACCTCTCTCATTGCACAGTTCTGACCCCCTCATGCTGAATGTTTCCATCTTAATTGATCAGAGAACAAACACAGATTTGCCTCTTTGAAAATCCCTCATCAATTTTCCCTTGCCATGAAATTACTGACAGACTCCTGGTCTCTGTCACACATGCTCCCTGGATTAATTTCACCCCATCACTGCTAGTTACAAAACAACTACTTGTTTCCCTAGGGTTCTGCAGCTGCAGCTGCTGTTCTTCCTCATCTGAAATAATTATCCTCTTTGTGACAGGCTGCACATAGGGTACGGCTGCATTGCAATGAAACACTCGCGGCTGGCTCACGTCAGCTGCCTTGGGCTTGAAGGGGCTGTAAAATTGCAGTGTAAACGTTCAGGCGCAGGCAGGATCCTGAGGTCTGGGGACCCTCCCCCTTGTGGGCCTGGGGGCTTAGGTTCCAGCCCAAGCCAAAACTTCTGCACCACAATTTTACAGCCAGATAGCCGGAGCCCTGTGAGCCAATTCAGCAGACTCAGGCCAGCCCCGGGTGTTTAATTGCAGTGTAGACATATCCATGTACACATCAAGGGACTCTGACACCATGAGGACAGCAGAGCTGTAATGTCACTTTAGCCGCCCTCATAGATTTCCAGTCTTGGCTTTTATATGGAGAGCACAAATTTTCAGCAAGGCGCCATATTTGTATTAAGATCAGATGCAGAATGCCTCTCTACCCAGAACCCCTCAGCCTGTGCGTTTGCTTTAAGTTTCTGCTTCTTGGATAAATACATTAAACCAAGAGAAAAACAACATCAATGTTTTCTTGACAATTTAATGCCAATTAAAGCACCGGCAGCAGCAGAACATGCCCATATTCACACCATGTCAGCAACAGCAGGGCTGGTCTGTTATTTGTTTCAGGGTTCTGCAGTTGACGCTAGCTATTAAGTCAGGCTTTAGAGCTGGGTTTATAGTTGGCTGGCCTGGGTCAGGTGGGCTGGGTTCAACTCTCACCTGTGTTGCAGGCCAGAAACTCAGCTCATCATCTGTAGAAGGGGGACAATAATCCTTCCCTTGGCCTGGTCTGCACTTCAAACAGATACCACCATAGCTGTGTCAGTTGGGGGGAGGTTTTACCAACAGAGCTATGCTGGTGTAAGCCCTGCTGGAGACACACTTATACCAGCATAAAAGTGCATTTGTTTATGCTTATGTCTCTTGGTGAAGTGGGGTAAACTATACCTGTCAAAGTACTATTATGCCAGTATCAGCTGTAGCTACACTAGGAGGGTTTACGCATATAGTGTCACAGGGTATTTGGCCTTTTAAATGAACCAGGTCCAGCTCCCCTGGGCCAGAGCATGTGCTCCCAGTTTGGCCAGTTAAGCGAGTGAAGCAGCCCCTGTGGATATAAAGGATCAAGGAGAAGTAGAGGGGCAAGGGAGGTCTCTGAAAGCAGCTGATTTGCCAAGCTGGTAGGCTAGGGCTGGAGGGAACAGTGGGAGTTGACCGTGCACTTCCAAGCCAGAGATGAGGGCTGGAGAAGATTGAATGCCAGGGAACAGCAGATGTCTCCATGCTGGAGAGATGGAGCCATAGGGCTCGAGAGGGCTGAGGGCCAGGGGAATGGAGGCAGGGCCCACCTGCTGATCTGTCTGAAGTGAGCAGTTAACCGAGATGCAGGGCAGTCGTTTCATGTATAACTATACTGGTTGACCTGGCCTTTGTCTGTTTAGACTGTCCGTTCTTTGGGGCAGGGACTGTGTCTCTGTAGGTCTGCGCAGCACCCAGCAGAAGGGGGCCTGATCCCGCTGAGATCTCTAGTGGCTACGGTCAGACAAATGACAGCAATAAGCTGCTGTCTCTTGGGAAGCCCAGTGGTGGCCTGTCCACTTGGTGCCTCGCACTCTGGCAGTGTTTCATAACACAACATTGCAATGCAAAGTCACCACACTGTGTTCGCTGGGGGGCAGGCGAACAGATGCTACAGGCTGCTGCAGGGAACCTGGGAGTCCATCAGCCAGAGAACAAGGCTGGCCTGCTCCCAGCAGGTGGCTTGGCAGTCTCTTGGCAGGGTGCTGCCTGGAGTTCAGCACAGCAGCCAGAGGTGTATTTCAGACAGAGGAGAGGCGTGCGTTTCCCGCCCATTAAACCATGCGTTGTTCTAAGTGTAAGTTCTAACCAACATTTACTTAATTTGCTGAGAGTCATTTAACCAGTGACATGGATAGTAATGACATTGTTCCTGATACATTTAATATGCATGGGGGATGCAGGCACCAACTGGCAGAACTTGTCCAATTAGGGAACAGGAGACACATCTTCTTGTAACCAGAACTGACACTGATTGATCACCGTGAGTGACATTCATCTCCCTCCTGGCATGCTAATGAGCTGAAATGAGCTCTTCAAACAGGCTGTGCACTAATGAGCCATACCAGACCCTGGATGTGAAGCTGGGCTGGAACGTTAGGGGACTGAATCCCTGTGATGGGGAAGATTTTTAACCACCGCATCTCTGCTTTTTTTGCATTGAGATGCTTACAGGGCAAGTCCATTTGGCTCCTAGTGACTGAGGGGTTTTGAAGGGGTCCTGGGTCACTGATGGAGCTGTGGGGGGCCTCAGCGCAGAAGCTTTGTGTCATGGCTGCTTGCCTGGATGAAGAGAGCTGGATCATATGCTCTCGATTGAGAGCTGGTCACTGAGCAACTTGAAGTGCTCTGAGGATGTCACACAGTTTAAAGTCAGAAGGAGCCACCAGATCCTCTAGTCTGACCTCCTGCATGTCACAGGCCATGGAGCAGCTGGCATGCAGCCTCTATGCCATGCTTTCTGTTACATCTAACAGTACCCGGTCCCAGCTGCTTTTCAGTCCACGTCTAACAGCTGCACGGTGAAGTCTCAGAGTATCTGGTATTCCATCCAAACTGTCCCCAACTCTGTGCTGCAGACGAGTGGCAAAGGTACAGGCAAATAATATCTCCCTCACCTTGTCTCTCATCTTGGGAGACTCCTTTTCCCTTAGGAGGTGCTGCTTTACTCTCTGACCACCTGTGCTCTGTGTACAAGCTACTGCATAGAATTACAAGCTACTGCCTGAGCATGTTCTCCATTCCCTAACTTCTACCTCCTCACTTATGCAAGGTCTCCCCTGCAACCTGATTATCTTGTCAATAAGGTTGCATCACGCTCCATATATTGTCATTCTGCAATCCCATCAGAACTGAATGGAGGAACATGCTTTGTACAAAGGCAGGGTCATATCTTAGGTCAGAGTCAATTTCTTGTGAGGCAAACAATGATTTCTATCTCAAATCAAGTGCTCGGACTAGGAAATCCTGAGGTGTCTTTTCTGGCTTTTGTGTTGCACTTGAGGCATCAGTAGGGTGATCAGATGACCCGATTTTATAGGGACAGTCCCAATATTGGGGCCTTTTTCTTATACAGGAGCCTATTACCCCCCACCTCCTGTCCCAATTTTTCACACTTGCTATCTGGTCACTCTAGGCATCAGGTAAAATTCAGTGGCATCTTTTTCCTAGTAATAGGACTTTAAAACGCTTCTTAGTTTTGGCAGGCTCAGATTAACTTTTCCCTCCAAGTAGTCCCTGAGGCTCAGTCCTGGGCAGACTCCCCAATTACAGTTTCCAGGATCTCTGCCTCAGTGTACCTATTTGGTGTGCTCACTGCACAGAAGAAGGCAAGCACATGTGGTATGGGTTTCAACCAGGTGGCAACATTAGTCAAATTAGAGCCAAAGTTCCTGTTGGGTGCCAGTGACTGTACTGGGCTGTCCCCCCATTGATCCTTTGCCAATTCTTGGCGCTCCCACCACAAGGGGAGCCACTCATCACCCTAGAAGGGTCTCTGGGTACCTCCTCTCAACCACTAGCAGCCCTCTCCCTTTCAGGGGTTGACATTAGAGAGGACCTCACCCCCTTACCCAACAACACCGTCCAGCACATTGGCGGGGCAATCCCCCCCAGGTAGTGCCTCGACCCCTGGTTCACATTTGCCCCCAAGGGGTTAGACATGATGCCCCCATCTCATAAGGAGATGCCCACTATGTTACCTTTTTGGATCTGGAGCCTAAATCAGCAAGTTCCTGCACTGGGTACCTGACAAAACATGCAACAACTCTCACATAGGTCCAAACTGTGACCCAGTCCTCCACTTACCCAAAACACAACCCTTGGGTTTCACTGCAAGGAGGGTGGAAAAACCCAACCAGCCTTGGCCAATACTTCCCAGCCCCAAGTGGCAACTAGCCCACAGAAACCTAGGCCAGGGAGAGAGGGTGGCTGACTGCTGGACACCAGCAAATGGGAAGTGGCTTTGACCATATGGCTCTTATCTTGGTTCCAGATCTCAAGCCAAATCCTGCAAGATCTTATGGCTCAAATCATGTGCCAAATCCCACAAGACCTCAAGCCTACCCCAAAAGCCCTGTGGGGGCTGGAAATCTTATTGGCCCCAGCCCGTCCTGTTCTTTTTGCCTTCTCCCATCATGATACACCAAAACACAGCCCTCTACTCAGTATAATCTAGTTGGTTGTTGAGTCGTAGGTGCAAGCCTAACTGGAGAAGCAAATTCTTTTGCTAATTACATTCTGAATTTTGCTCCCCCAAAGGTTGCATACCATACACACTCTGGGGGTAACCCTCAGGTGAGTGAGACCCTTATGTCAGGATAAGAACCCTGGTTTGATCCCCAGACCCAGGCAAAAAAACGATGCCACAATACAGCAACTTTAAGAAAAGCTGGGATTTGGGGGGACCTGAATCTCAGGAACCCTTTGATCAAGTGACCCCAAATTTGGCTCATTGCCCAAACCCTCTGCCCCCAGGAAGCACACCAAATTTCAAGGCAATCCACTTAACCGTGCAGATTTTAGAGCACTTAGAAGTATCAAGCTTTAAACAGAGAGCTGGTCCTGCACTATAATAAGGAAGAAATGTAAAAAGACCCTTCTCTCTGTGGCTGGGTATGGGGTGGAGGTGAACAGACCAGCACTCTTCAGAGTATGAATGATGGGGAGGGCTGAACCAATCCCTCAAAGGGGTGCAGTGTACGGGTGGGTTTGGGGCTGTCTGTACTGGCCCCTCTGCCCCTTCCAAGCCACATGACTGGAGCAGCTGAGAAGGCAGAACTGCTTTAGCAGTAAGTTTGATTTTATTTCTTCATTTAAATTCCTTAAAGTGCAATGACTTGCCACTAGGGTCATCAGCCACCCTCACTGAGAGACATAGCAGGGTGAGGAGCACGCGAGCAGAGCGAGCACTGCAAAACAGGCAGCTCCCTGAATGCCTTGACTGCTGCTTGGCTCCTAAGATTCACTGGGGCAGGGTCTACACAGCCAGAGTATGCAGGAAGACTCAGCACTTCCCCATAGGCCCTAAAGCTCCCCTCAGTAACCTAATTATGAACCAGCCCCAGGCCAAGAAAGGAACTGAACCCAGTGCAGGCCCCACTAGGGCCTGGTTTGGTGAGGTATCTGAATCCAGCCCAGTGTTCCACAGTCAGACTATGCAGCATAGCATTTGTTCCAGCAGCACATGTCCCCAGCACTCCAGCCTCCCCACTGCTACAGCCCCAGTTAGGGTGACCAGATGTCCCGATTTTATTGGGACTGTCCCGATATTTATTTGTTTGTCCCACATCCCGACCGATGTTTGGTCGGGACGCGAATTGTCCCGATATTTTGCACTCAGGCACACAGGCGGAGGGGGTTCGTGCCCCCCCCCCCGCTCCCAACTCAGCCCCAGCCCCGCCCCAACTCCGCCCCCTCTCTGCCCCATTGGATCCCTCCCCAAATCCCCGCCCTGGCCCCACCTTTTCTCCAAGCACGCCGCATTTCTTCTCCTCCCTCTTCCCTCCCAGGCTTGCGCGAATCAGCTGTATGGCGGCGCAAGCGCTGGGAGGGACGGGGGAGAAGCAGGATGTGGCAGCCTGCTCAGGGGAGGCAGAGGCGAGCTGGTGCGGTGGGGGGAGGGGCGGGGAGCTGCTGATGGGTGCTCAACCCCCACCAATTTTTCCTATGCTCCGGCTCTTTTATTTTTTTTTTTGCTCCGCTGCTGCCTCTAGTTATTTTTTTCTCCGCTGGCGACCTTCCCCCCCCCCCCCCCCCCCCCCGTCCCGATATTTCATGTCTCTCATCTGGTCACCCTAGCCCCAGTGCATGATGTGTGGGTTTCCCTGAACAGCTGCCTGGAAAAGAGCTTCGTAACAGGTGCACCAGCTCTTCCACTACCAGCATATGTGCTTTCTAGAACCAACCACGCTTTGGAGCGATGCTCTTTTAGCTGGTGGGGGCACACACTGCCCATCCCCCAGCGTAATTTAGAACAGACTCAGGGCTGCCAAGTCCTGACACTTTCTTCTGCTTTGCATTCACTAGCTGTGATATGTTCACATTTTCTCCTGCTGCAAACTGTACAAATTTGCAATAGGCAAACTGAGGTCCAGGATCTGTAAGAAAAATCTCTGGAATTCTATACTAGGCACACTAGGCTTTGCTGCATTCAGTGATGGAGGCTGCTGTTGTTGTGTATAAGGAATCTGTTTGCCAATAATCAGAACAGACTCAACAGTCACAGGGTATGTTTGATCTCCCATTCTACATAAAGCCATGCCCAGTGTGCTCCATGATTGGTCAGGTATCTTGTGCATCTCTTTGTTGAGATACTGCATGAATGTATGTTTGGCCACTACAGGACATCTTGGGCCTTGCATAGACAAGCTTCAGCATCAGCATGGCTCGAATGTACAGGGGTTATACCATTTCAGGATGCATATCTCTCACTGTCATGCATAGACAACCGGTGCCTGCTGACGGGGGACACAACCCCAGAACAACTCGAGTCACCCTCCTCTTGCAGTCCTCCCCTCCTGGAAAGCAGCTGCCCCTCTGTGCAGCTCCCAGCTGTTCCTCTGCTCCTGCCTCTCCCTGTCTGGTGCAGCTTGCTGGCTCAGCTGCCCCACAGGGAGGGGGCCTGGCCACATCATGTGACTCAGCAATCTGGGGGGCATGTGATCCCTGCCTGCCCCCACACATGCATCACCTCTGCTGTCATGCAAACTTTTCTGGACCTTGAATAATTTTTGTAGCCACTTTTCTGAACCTTCTCCAACTTTTCAGCATCTTTTTTGGTGTGGACACCAGAACAGGGCACAGCATTCCAGTCAGTCTCATCAATGCTGTATACAGAGTAGGGTGATCAGACAGCAAGTGTGAAAAATCGGGATGGGAGTGGGGGGTAATATGAGCCTATACAAGAAAAAGACCCAAATATCAGGACTGTCCCTATAAAATTGGGACATCTGGTCATCCTAATACAGAGGTAAGTATTGCCTCTCTACCCCTCCCTACCTCTGCTCATATTGCTCTGCTCATACTGTTGCCCCTTGGCCTGAGCAGTTAGCCAGTATTTGAGGTCTTTATTGGGGCTTGCTTCCATGAGGAGGAGAAATTGATTATGAGTCAGGTATGTTCTCTGGAGCAATTCTGTTTATTTTCAAAGAATGCCCACATCAGGGGTCTCAAACTCAATTTACCTTAGGGCCAGTGATAGTCCTCAAATCCTCCCAGCGGGCCAATAATGTCACTGAAGATGGTTTTCAGAAAAGAAGATGTTTGCATTGAATTTTTTATTTTGAATTTCTTAGAAATAATAAAACTGTCATACAACTTTATACAATTCTTCGCCTGCCAGAGAGTTTTTAGTGTTTGCCACACTTCAGTTCTGTCAGTTGTTGATGTTTGACCTCAGTGACTGAGCAATTGAAACCTTCAGGATTGCAGCAAGGTGTGCATCAGATAGTTGTGTTCAGTATTTTGACTTGTTTATATTCATTGTGGAAAAAAGTGACGCTGCCTCCATAGCTGACTCTGCCTGGTAACTAATGATGCTACCTCCATGGCTGACTCTGCCCTAGTGATGGTATCTCTGTCCCTCTCCCCCAGCCAATGGGAGCAAGAGAAGTCTGTCTGCATGCATCTCTCCTCCGTGGGCCGCAGTGAGGAGGTTCTTGGGCCGTAGATGGCCCGTGGGCCAGGACTTTGAGACCCCTGGCCCACATAGTCCTGTTCTCCTGAACACAGCAGGAACAAAGCGCAGCAGGCTTCTTGCTCACAATTCCCAAGCCTGCCTTTCCAGCCAGTCCTGTCCCATAAGCTCTCTGCATCTGCTCCCTCCTGGGGCTATGCTACTGATTGCTTCTCTGGCTCTTTCTCCTCTCTTTCTGGTTGTTTTCTGCCTCTGACACATATAACTCCAACCATTCACTGCCTCAGCCTCTGCATTTGCAGTCCCAAGGAAACCCTTCTTATTCTCCCTGAGTTAGTTTGGGCCCAGGCCTTCCCATGAGGTCCATACCTTATGCAGTGACTTCTATTGTTTCAGCTATTTCACACCATAGAAGAGCTTAATTTAGTGGTTCTCTATCTTTTGTATTGGTGACCCCTTTCACACAACAAGACTGAGTGCGACCCCCTCCCTCCCTTATAAATTAAAACCACATTTTTTTTATATTTAACACTATTACACATGATGGAGGTGAAGCAGGGTTTGGGGGTGGAGGATGACAGCTCGCAACCCCCATGTAATAACCTCCTGATCCCCTGAGGGGTCACGACCCCCAGTTTGAGAAGCCCTGACTTAATTGCTTCTTCCATTCAGTCTGAATGAAAGGTGGCTAGCACACTCATCATCTTTAATGAGGCCTGGGATCACCCACAGATCAAAGACACACTGGCTGGCAGCCACCAACACTCTCCACCAACACATACCCTGGAACATAGGAATTGCCAGAGCGGATCAGATACATGGTCTCTGGCACTGGCCAGCACCAGCTGCTTTAGAGAAAGATGCAAGAAAGTCCGCGCTAGCAGTGGTGGGATAATCTGCCCCCCCAACACACACACACACATAGGTCTCATCCTGATCTCTTTTACTTTAAAACCAGCTTAAGCCCAGAAGCATGAAGTTCAATATCCTTTCCAAAGTGTTTGGCATTGTGTGGATATCACTGTGATCCATATAAAGAGCTAATCCTTTTTTTGACTCATGCTAAAATCTTGGTCTCAACAAAGTCCGGTGGCTATGAAGCCCACAGTCTGTCTTCACATGGGGTGGGGGGTTATTTCCTTTTGTCAGGCTTGAATTTGCCACCTTTTAATTTCAGTGAAGGGAATTCTTGTACAAATACAAACACCTACTGTTCATCTATAGAAGAAGCTTGTTCTTTCACCTTGTACATTGAGTTTTGCCTATGGGTTTGACATGAAATGATTATTTTGTGCTTGTTTATTTAGATATTTTCACATAATTGCCGGCACATCAAATAATGACTTGAATCTCCCTGAAGATTAAACAGCTGCATTCTGCAAAATACAGGCTTGGAAATTCAGCAGAGGTTGCAGTGTTTTTAATTAACATTTTATATTGCAAGGGAATGTTTGAAAAATAGATTATGTCTGGAAGCATATCAGTGCTGTGTGAGATGGCATCATCTGTCCTTCCATTAAGGCAGCTAAAAGAACATTCCTCACACCCTAGGTGAAGCCCTGATGATCTCCCTGCCTGTCCATTCTCTGCTGGGCACTAGACAACAGGACTGAGTGTAAAACCTGAGTCTGGTCCTTTCTGGAGCACTAGTGCAGGAGGACCTGCAACTCTCTATTCTCCTTTTCTTTGTCCCCAGCCAGTGCCTCAAGGTTATGTCCTGAGACCAGTATTGTGTAATATATTTATTAAGGATGTCGAAAAGGATGAACAGAGAAGTGGCAATATTTGCAGATGACCCAGAATTGTTTAGGTTAATCCCAACTTGAAAAGACCGTGAAGACAGACAGACAAGCTTAGACAGCAAGGCTATTGCCCAATACAAATGCAAGTGTAACCCGCAAGGAGCTTACCTACTTCCCTGGGTCTCTGTGTGCTGGTAGCTTAGCATGAGGCACTGCCCCTGGGAGGAAGAGGGCCAAGGGCAGATTCAAAGTCTGCTGGGGAGCCCAGAGGGAGAGAGGAGAGACGCTGTTCAGAGCGACAGGGTCCTCTTGGCATGGGGAGAATTGCAGGGCGCTCGTTCCAGGGAGGCAGGGGCAGCTCTAGCTTTTTTGCCACCCCAAGCAAGGCAGGCAGGCTGCCTTTGGCGGCATGCCTACGGGACGTCCGCCATTCCCGCGGCTTCGGCGTACCTGCCACTGAATTGCTGCCGAATCCACGGGACCGGCGGACCTCACGCAGGCAAGCCGCCGAAGGCTGCCTGACTGCCGCCCTCGCAGGGACCAGCAGGGTGCCCTCCGCGGCTTGCCGCCTCAGGCACGTGCTTGGAGTGCTGGTGCCTGGAGCCGCTGCTGCAGGGACGGGCAGTGCCTGAGAGAAAGGACAGGGCAGAGTCAAATGATCAACAAGGGAAAGCCTGAGAAGAAGAGCTAGCCTGACCAATAGGGAGTGAGATGCCTGCACTGGGAGCTCTGGAGAGGGGAGAAGTCAGTCTGGAGGAGCTGGATCCAGCCAGGGAAAGGGCAGGGCTGGCTGTGGGGGCTGGTGAGGCCCAGGCTTGCCTGCAGGGTTCCCCTGAGAACCGACCTCTGGGGCCAGGCAGCAACATCCCTCAACCTGGATGCTCCCTCTCCAAGGTGACTCCCAGTTTGGATTTGCAGGGTTAGCCCTGCAGCTCCCTAGGTGAGATCAATCACCACATGGCGAACTCTTCTCTGGCTGTGAGTGTGTCTGAACGCTGGGATGGGAGACTAAGACTAAGATTTTAGTAGTTTTGTAACCTGCACCCTGAGCCCTGCACCACTTTGTTGGGAGGGAAATCCTGGCATCAGAAGCAGCTTGACTCCTCCCAACAGAGATCAGCCCCTCTGCAGTGACTGAGGAGCCCAGAGCCATCTCTGAACCTGAGGATCATTCGCCGAGTTGTGAGTCACCATCCTTCAGTTAGATAGCCTGTTTGGGAGACCCCCACACCTCAAACTTTGTCCTGAAGCCAGGGGTGAGGGTTTGGGGATTTTGTTACCTGCTGCCTATTAAACCTATGGAGTCTCTTGTGCTGTACTGAACCCAGTCACCCACGTCACTAACTGCTGCACAGAAGAGTCATGGTCACAAGCCATCAAGGGCCCCTACAAAGTGCACATACCAGCAGGACACTAATTTTACATTTGCTATACCAGGTCATGAGACTGGGAAAATTCACAGGTATTATCAGTGTCAGCACCTGAGAGTAGAGTTTTACCCGGTTATGTATCAGAGGGGTAGCCGTGTTAGTCTGAATCTGTAAAAAGCAACAGAGGGTCCTGTGGCACCTTTAAGACTAACAGAAGTATTGGGAGCATAAGCTTTCATGGGTAAGAACCTCACTTCTTCAGATGCAAGTAATGGGAAATCTCCAGAGGCAGGTATAAATCAGTATGGAGATAACAATTCAATCAGGGAGGGTGAGGTGCTCTGCTAGCAGTTGAGGTGTGAACACCAAGGGAGGAGAAACTGCTTCTGTAGTTGGATAGCCATTCACAGTCTTTGTTTAATCCTGATCTGATGGTGTCAAATTTGCAAATGAACTGGAGCTCAGCAGTTTCTCTTTGGAGTCTGGTCCTGAAGTTTTTTTGCTGTAAGATGGCTACCTTTACATCTGCTATTGTGTGGCCAGGGAGGTTGAAGTGTTCTCCTACAGGTTTTTGTATATTGCCATTCCTGATATCTGACTTGTGTCCATTTATCCTCTTGCGTAGTGACTGTCCAGTTTGGCCAATGTACATAGCAGAGGGGCATGGCTGGCACATGATGGCATATATAACATTGGTGGACGTGCAGGTGAATGAGCCGGTGATGTTGTAGCTGATCTGGTTAGGTCCAGTGATGGTGTTGCTGGTGTAGATATGTGGGCAGAGTTGGCATCGAGGTTTGTTGCATGGGTTGGTTCCTGAGTTAGAGTTGTTATGGTGCGGTGCGTGGTTGCTGGTGAGAATATGCTTAAGATTGGCGGGTTGTCTGTGGGCGAGGACTGGCCTGCCTCCCAGCGTCTGTGAAAGTGAGGGATCATTGTCCAGGATGGGTTGTAGATCACTGATGATGCATTGGAGACGTTTAAGCTGAGGACTGTAGGTGATGGCCAGTGGAGTTCTGTTGGTTTCTTTTTTGGGCTTGTCTTGTAGCAGGAGGCTTCTGGGTACACATCTGGCTCTGTTGATTTGTTTCTTTATTTCCTTGTGTGGGTATCGTAGTTTTGAGAATGCTTGGTGAAGATCTTGTAGGTGTTGGTCTCTGTCTGAGGGGTTGGAGCAGATGCAGTTGTACCTCAGTGCTTGGCTGTAGACGATGGATTGTGTGGTGTGTCCGGGGTGGAAGCTGGAGGCATGGAGGTAGGCGTAGTGGTCGGTGGGTTTTCAGTATAAGGTGGTGTTAACGTGGCCATCGTTTATTTGTTACCCGGTTATATTTATCTCCTGTTTAATATAATGACTCTGTTGAATATATTGTGTGTGTTAGTTATTTCTTGAGAGTCTCCAACTATCTGGCAAGTAAGTGGGGGTTACCCTGCGGTCAGAATTTTCCTCCCAAGCTGCCCTGGCGACCAATCCAGGAAGGAGCGAGGGGCGTGGAGGTACTGCCTAATAAATTAATATGGGAAGAAAATGAGGAAGTTACACCCTGATGAGCTGGAGGCAGGATGCAGAAGTACCTAGCCCTGTCCATCAAAAACCGTAAGGAGATTGGCGCTAAAAGAGGTAACCGGGTGAATACGAACACTATACAAGGTAATTGGAAAGAATGAACTATGCATACACATTGCTAGGATATAAATTAACTGTAACCTCTCATGAAAGAGACTAGGGACCACAGTGTACAGCTCAATGAAAACCTCTTCTCTGTGCAAAGTTATTGCTGTTATTTTCTCCAGTGCCTTAAAATCACACTTGAGTGTGTAGCTTTCCCTACTGTTAGCCACTCTGGGACTGTCCTATTGGCCCACACCAGTGGGTAGGGGGAAGTGGCTGCAGTGCTTGTGAAAGCTGTCAAATTGGCAGACCTGGAAAATGAGGCTTCTCTCCGATACATCCACACAACAGGCACAGTCAGAGGCCTGAACTGACCTGGAAACGATGGGTCCCGTTTATCTTCAGAGCAGGTGTAACCTAGAAGTGGGCTGTAGTCCACGAAAGCTTATGCTCTAATAAATTTGTTAGTCTCTAAGGTGCCACAAGTACTCCTGTTCTTCTTTTTGCGGATACAGACTAACACGGCTGCTACTCTGAAACTAGCCCAGGGTGGCTCTTTGGTCCCAATTTTCAAAGTATTTAGGCCGCTAAAGATGCAAACACATATGTAGTGGGATTTTCAAAAGTACCTAAGGACTCCAAGGGGAACTGGGCACCTAACCTGCTTTGGCACTTTTGAAAATCCCATTCAGCACCTGTGTGAATGTTTTGGTGCGCCGCCATCTGTTTGAGAATTGGGCCCCTTATCCTCAGTGGCTATTTCACATAAGAGGATAAGAGTAGAGCTGGGCAAATCATGGATTTTTTGGTTTGCTGGCAATTTTGAAAAATTGAAAGAAAAACTTGTTTCAGGTCCAACTGAAAATGACATTTGTGAAAGTTTTCTGTGAATTGAAAATCTGAAAAAAAATGGAGTTAAAATGTTTTGGCAACCATTGAAATGAAATGTTTTGACTTTCAGGCAATTTTATTCACAAATGACCAGAGAAGGAACCCCCTCCCTCGTGTGCTTTAGCCCCCACAGTTAGGGCTGTCACTTGGGCTAGGGGAGATCCAGGTTCAGTTACCCCCTCTGCCTGATGTGGAGCATGGATTTGAAATTGCATCTCCCCCCTTACAAAAGAGTACTTTAGCCACTGGGCTGTGCAATAATCTGGGCTGATGGTTTCTCACTCTCTTCTTTTAGCTTTTCCAGTCTTGCTCTTGCTCCATTGTCATTCCTAATGGCAATTCCTAGTTATTCATTATGACAATGAATAATTATTGGGCCATACATTTTATATTAAGATTTTCCATGCATTATTATATGATATAAATACACATTAAAAAACAAAGTACAGCATGTCCAAGCAGAACAAATACCAAAAACATGGGCTTATGAGACAAGATCCCCATTTCATCCAATCTTCCAGCACCGACAAGTCAGCATTCAATCTCCATTCAGCTATAAGAAAGGAAAAAGCAAAATAATGTTGCTCTTGTTTACTATCACAGTATCTAGCAAAGGCCCTGTCATAACTATAAAGGGAAGGGTAACAGCCCTGCTGTGTACAGTACTATAAAATCCCTCCTGGCCAGAGACTCCAAAATCCTTTTACCTGTAAAGGGTTAAGAAGCTCAGGTAACCTGGCTGACACCTGACCCAAAGGACCAATATGGGGACAAGATACTTTCAAATCTTGGTGGGAGGAAGGCTTTTGTTTGTGCTGTTTGCTTTAGGGGTTGTTCGCTCTTGGGACTGAGAGGGACCAGACATCAATCCAGGTTCTCCAAATCTTTCTGAACAAGTCTCTCGTATTTCCAACTTGTAAGTAAACAGCCAGGCAAGGCATGTTAGTTTTTATCTTTGTTTTCTCAATTTGTAAATGTACCTTTTTGCTAGAGTGTTTATCTCTGTTTGCTGTAACTTTGAACCTAAGGCTAGAGGGGATTCCTCTGGACTCTTTAAGTTTGATTACCCTGTAAAGTTATTTTCCATCCTGATTTTACAGAGATGATTTTTACCTTTTTCTTTAATTAAAAGCCTTCTTTTTAAGAACCTGATTGATTTTTTTCCTTGTTTTTAGATCCAAGGGGGTTGGATCTTGATCCACCAGGAGTTGGTGGGAGAAAGGAGGGGGGATGGTTAATTTCTCCTTGTTTTAAGATCCAAGGGGTTTGGATCTGTATTCACCAGGGAATTGGTGAAGAGTCTCTCAAGGCTACCTTTGGAAGAGAATTAGCACTTTGGGAGTGGTGGCAGCAGACCAGATCTAAGCTGGTAGTTAAGCTTAGAAGTTTTCATGCAGGCCCCCACATTTGTACCCTAAAGTTCAGAGTGGGGAAGCAGCCTTGACAGGCCCTCTCTATATAGAGCAAGGTTATTGTCATTGTCTGAAATCTTCACAATCTGGGTGACAGGCAGACTGGGTTTAACCTTGTTTTTCTCTTTTTAATTCTTTTTATTGTTTTACTGTTTCAATACAGCTGACACTAAGCACCGAGATACATAGACAGAACTGGGGACTGAATTGTCCCCGAAGGATCTGAGGCTATTGGATCACTTTTATATTCACAGCATATTTCATAGATGCCAATAAGTCTAGCTTCATTGTCTGTAGCTTCACATCGGGAAAACCTCCAGATATCTTAAATCTCCATCCACAATGTATTGGGGAGAGAAGCAGAGAGGCAACGACTAGCCAAGCACATCACAACAAATATTGAACAGACTCAGCAAAGATTTATTGCTGAGAGGTTCTTTATTCCTAACCCAATAAGATTTTACAAGCAGGACCTCTCATCAAATTGTAGATATTTACTCCTGCAATTTCCTTCCTCACCAGCTTCATTTTCCTCCCTAAATTCAGCTGGCACGCAATTAACTAGTTTTGAGTTCCAAACATTGTAAGCTTTCATCATATACACTGGACTAAGTTAGGAATTGAAAAAGAATTCTGTTACTGGTAGTTTGCATATTTTATTTCACATCTATGTCTTTTGAGGGTTTCATTTTCATATTTTATCTTTCAGCACTGATCACCCAGGAAGCCAGGAAGGTTAAAGACACATCCTTGCCCCTCACATAAAACGCATGTGTTATTTTGAAAATCCCAAAATACCTTTTAAATTCATAATATTTGCCAAGGGGGTTTTAATGATTTGTCTTTATAGAATTTCCCATCTTCCCATGCACTAGCTCCCCAGAGTGTAGCTAGGACTCACCAGGGTGGGAGCTGTAGATTGCAGGCGTTTGCCTTTGTCTTTCCCCAATAGTTCTGAAGTATCTCCAGGAGTGGGTGTTTAAAGAGCACTGTGCTGAAGGGGACTTTTCAATCCTTCATCTCCCTTATCAGCTGTCCATCATCATAAATGCCTCCAGTGTGGGTTGCGAAGACCTTCCTGAGAACCAACTGTTCATGGTCATTGGCACAAACCAAACTGTACCCAAATGCTCTAGGACTGCAAGCCATCAGACAGAGTCTAACATCCTTTGTGTCTCCCCTCAAAGACCAGATCTCACAGCATGACAGCAATGTTAGCTGCGGCTCAGGGAGATGAGCCACCACCTCTGGCTGGAACTTTCCTACCCTTGTTGAAAAGTGCCTGGAAGCCCAATATTGTGCAGAAATCCCATGACCAAAATATTAGCATATGCTGATTGCTAATTAACATATGCTAACATGTACAGAGGAATGCGAGAGATTTAACAAAGGCTGAGAGTGAGCAGAAGCAGTAGAATGGTGTCCCTAGCAGTCCCTGGGTCAGAGCAGGTGTGGCATGGCAGTGAGAACAGAGAGGAGTGAACAAGAGGGAATCCGTCATCCATGAACTTACTCTGCTCTTTGATGATGTGTATGGGGAACGCTACCCACCCTGGTGAGGCTATAGAGATAGAAGGTGTCTTGGGTGAATGCTATGGATGGCCATGGAAAGAAGATGGAGAATATTAAGAATATTGTTATTATTTATTACTTGATTATAATGAGAGCCCTCATCATGGACCAGGACCCTATTGGGCTAGGCACTGTACAAACACGGATCGAAAATAGTGTGACCTCCCCAACCAATCCTGGGTTATAGATGGTGACAGTACAGTTTCCCCTCACATTTATAAAGGTGCAGCTGCTGAACATACTGCCTCCTCCAAGAGGAGTCAGCCATTGATAGGTCCTCCAGACAGGGGACACCTCAGACTAGAGGACACCAGAGGCCTGACTTGCAGGTACGCCCTTCCTAGGCTTGGGGTTGGGATGGATGAGGAGAGTCGGGGAATTTAAGACACCTTTGCACTCCCTGTATCCTGGTCCCAGGCATGGACCTGCCCAGTGCCCATGTAAATTAGAGTCCATCCCAGCTAACACTTTGCTTCCTATGTCCCTGGGAAGCAGAGAACAGCCATAGCGCAGTGCATCCCAACATCACCCCACAGTCCATTCCCTACTCTGGGGGCTGGCAGCAGGGCTGAACTGAGTTAGTTTTTCCAGAAGCAATATGAGGCAACCCTCATATCCATGGTATCTGCACAGAGCTGCAGGTAGAGACTAATCCACTGCAGCCTTTGAGGAGCACTCATTGTCAGTTGCTGTTCATGTAACTACAATGCACCCTATTCCCAGCCCCTCTGTTTGTGTGATATTATGCTCTGATGGGGAGGGCAGGCATGCACAGTCCATGCAAACATCTCTCAGCCATCCTATTGGTAGCTTCAGATATACCTAGTTCCCAGCCTGAGTTGCAGCCAGACAGTGCATCTGCAGGAGATCTTCAATAACTGAGCCTCCTAGTCTCCCCAAAAAATCCTAGTGAAATCCTACAGTCCCACATAGACCTGATCTGCTTCTCTTCCATTCATATGATGTCTATCAGGCTATTATAACCACTATACCTGAAATGGTATATGGAATATACCCATATACAATATGGAATAATGCACAACAGTCTGTGAAAAGGATTTATTGCATTTGTAAAAGCACTTAACACAACTAGTTAATGTGCAATGAAAAATACCAGAAAACTGGGAAAAGGTAATCACAACTGAAATCCTGGGATGGAGTCTAGACATGATGTGTGAACACGTTGAGGCCTTAGAGAGAGGAGCCAATAACTGTTGGAGATGCTGCAGGGAGAAGATGCCAGGGTGTACCCCATCAGGCAGTGTCTGTATATCCTATCTCTCTGTGGGTAGCCACTGCATTTCTGAGTGACCTCTTGGGCTTCACTCGCTTCACATACTTGTGTGTGTGAGGCTATGGACTCCCTGAAGTGATCTCTTCCCTGAGAAAGGGAAAGAGAAGGAACACAGACTGAGGACCACAGTAAAATCCATCAGAACAAATTCACTGAAGTGGCCTGAGCTATCTTGTAAAGTTGGATGGTCATGAACAGTAGTGAATGGGCTGCATATGGAGAAATTAATGAATTCTGCAGGCTGGGAACCAATAACAATGTAACTAACTCAGTATGAGGCAGTTTGTCTCCCAGATCAAGAGCAAAGGAAAGTCCCAAGACTCTGGCTACGATGGATTATATATTGCTGATTCAGCAGTCACAGAGACAAACTGGAACTTGCCATTTCTACCATCTCTCTCTAAAGATAAGACTGAATCTATTTTGAAAAAAGTACATCTACCTTGTTATCTTGTCACAAGCTGATTCCCTCATCCCTAAATGGTTCCAGGCCCCCAGCACCCATCTCCTTCAATTCTCCCCTCCCATCCCCAAATAACTGATTCCCATGACCTGTTCTCAGCCTCTTCTTGCCATTCCTCTCTATGGTCCTTAGACAATCAGTTCTCCCAGCACCCACCCTATGGATCACTCTAGGAATGGGATCCACACCCAATCATGCCCCAATCCTCACATAAACAGGGTAGAGACCCACAAGCCTAGTGGAAGAGTCCTCCATGATTTCTATTCCACATGGAGCTACTGATTTCTCCAAGAGGTGAGCTCTGAGTGAAGCTTTTCCCACACTCAGCACAGTGACGGGGTTCACTCCAGAGTGGATTTGCTGGTGTGTAATGAAGTTTGAGCTCATCACACTTTCAGTGCAGTGATGGGGTTTTCTCCCTTGTGTAAGGTTTCAGAGTAGCAGCCGTGTTAGTCTGTATTCG
>NC_048306.1:43194795-43226127 GCF_013100865.1 Trachemys scripta elegans | reverse complement strand
AGGTGTCTTGCAGAGGACCCCGGGTCTCGTCTTGTCAACATGGGAGCATCGATCCGGATCGGCAGAAGCCCGGCTCCACCCCCTCCCCCATCTAACTCACCTGGCCAGTGAAGTTAAGGGGAGCAACTAATTGGTAACAACAAGACAGAGTGTGTTTGTGTGTGTGTGTGAGTGTAAGTGTAATATATTATATGCATATAATACAGTGTTAATGAATACATGTATTACTAATAAATGTGGCATCTTTGCCTTGACCCCTAAAACGATCCTGTATAAGTTTGTGGGACAACATTATTGGTGGAGAATGCAAAAGGGGGAGCAAGCATAGAATCCACAGTTATTATAAAACTGGTGTGCACACCGCCAGCTTTAGCAAGCCTGGCACTATAGGAAAAAGAGCGTAAACTTTCAGTTGATTAACCAAACTCTGAAGGATATAGGAGTTTAGGTTTCAATTGTGTTGTAGAGGTACATACACCCTCAGCCATAGGAAGGCTGAGCTAAAGAGGAGAACTTAGTGTTTCTCACTCTGATCCGGGGAAGGATCTAATCCGGGGAAGGATTTGTATAATTGGTGTATGAACCCTCGGTGGTAGCAGACCAAGTAATACAGAGGAAAGCTTAGCGTCTCTCCCTCTGGCCCAGAGTGGGTTAAAAACATAAGATACAGATCTTATTCTGTTAAACCAAACTCTGAAGGATATAGGAGTTTGGGCAGTGTAGTGTGGTTTATGTTTGTTTTGTTTTGTTTTTTGTAAGTAATATTGTGGTAATTTCACAATTTTGCAGAAAATGTTTAAGGAATGGGACCAGGAAGGGTGGGGGCTAGTTGGAAAGCCCACCCTCCTTGCTAAATTGGTAGTGGAACGATGCTTGTACCCATGGAAAGGAACTGTTTATTGGAAAAAGCAGGATCGGGCCCAGGCAAGCAACAGATAGAAAAACTGGAAAACAGGTTGGGTACAGAGAGTTAAAACAGCACTCTCAAATCTTACAGCAGCAGTAACATCAGGAGAAGAAACATTTAAGACCCCAGAAGGGGGCAGACCTTTGGGACCCCTCTGGAGATTGGGAAGGGTGATATTTGGAATATTTGGGTAAATTCCTCCTCCCAGGGCCAAAATGCCATTAAAACAGTTAACAACAGTGCCTGCTTCTGCCTCAGATCTCCAGGCCATGGCAAAATGGCTGGAGATTTTAAAACAGTTTTTTTTTCTAGATGGAGTGTTAACGCCCTTTTACTGAAAGAAAGGGAGGATTTACACTCACAAAAAAATGCACCACTCAATTAGCATTTGTGCAGCCCCAAGTACCAAACACAGTGTGGCAGAGACTAAGCAGGTTCTGCCATGGTTAAAGCACTGTGCTAATTTGTTTCCAAGCTTCTATCTTTCAGGCTCTGAACCAGAACATCAGGAGAGCTGGTACCAGCTGAAAAGTTATAAAATACCATGGTTATAGTGTCATGACAAAGTCTGTGTTCAGTGTTCTGTGTTGCATGTTCTGTGTCTGTCTCTGGTGGTGTCCTGTGTTAGCATTGGGTCCAGAGAGAGGGGGGATACTACACTAGACAGGGTAAATGTCTTTTCCTCTCTCTACTTCCCTCATCTCCATCCAACTTATCAATCACCCCTTGTGTCCAAAAGACTTTGGTCCCCAGTGCATCAGGATTATTTTGTTTTGTTTTGTCAGGTTCTTTAATAATCATTTTGTTGTTGATTTTTGTTCTTGATACATTTGTATTGTTAGTTACATTTGCTTGTATTGTTAATTCCACACTTCCCTCTATGCACTCTGGTTCTATTTCCCCAAGCCCTGAAGGGTAGTTCTTGGGCCCCCATAACGTGTAAGACCTTGGCCCATAATTGAATGGCCCCATCTTTCAGGTCCCCAGAAACCTCTGAGAACAACTGTTAAAAATAGGGAATTCTACAACATTTTAGCAACTGAATGTTAGTTTAAGTCCAAATCAGCTTAACCTTGGATAACAACTGTGGTACTCCTACAAAATTTTATTTGTTGTGTGTGCTTAAGAAGGTCCTGACCTCAGTGACTTTTATTGTTTGATGGCTATTGCAGCATCAAACTTGGGCCTCATTTTGTTTGTCAATGTACCCAATTATTGTAATGGTTTTGTTGTATTTCCAATTATTATAATTATAATTGTTTGCATTTGTGTTTATGTTATATCTGGTGTTTAGTCAATTGTAATGGTTTTAGTTATATTCACCTGGTTATAATTGTTTGGTTTGTTTGCAACAAATACAAAAGATTTATATGGTGACCACTCAAGAATTGTTCTTGAGAGGTCAAAAGGGGGACAATGTAGATCAATCTCTGATAATTTTCATATGACGTTACATTGTGCCTCTTCATATAACCTTGTGGTGGGTCTACCCACGTGTGACCTCTGTTTTCATGGGACTTTGTATCAAAGCCTCATTTAGAAACTTTGCATTGCCCTTGGTATAATATTATAGCCCCTAAGGACAGAATAAGATAGAAGAAAAATTTCTTTTTGCTAGCAGTAGAACAAGAGCTCTCCCCCCCACACTCTTAATCAATTGCCCTGTTGAATGAATGAGGTGTGGATGAACAAGGCATGGAAGGCAGCACCTCCAGACAGCCTCAACTGTTGGAGAGGGGCTGGGAGCCAAACCCAAGGACAATAAAACGTGTCAAGTGGGCTCATTAAAGACAATCAGACATACCGACGGCCTCGGGGGTTAGAAGCAAGCACCTTCTTTTGGAAACACCCTCTTTGCAGTATTGGGACAACACTCAAAAGAAAGCAGCACAAAGGACCAATGGACACAGACACAGAGTTTGAATCTGGTATAGATTTGCAGAAGAGGAAAGCTGCTATAAAAGTGAGGTGTCTTGCACAGGACCCCGGGTCTCGTCTTGTCAACATGGGAGCATCGATCCGAATCGGCAGAAGCCCGGCTCCACCCCCTCCCCCATCTAACTCACCTGGCCAGTGAAGTTAAGGGGAGCAACTAATTGGTAACAACAAGACAGAGTGTGTTTGTGTGTGTGTGTGAGTGTAAGTGTAATATATTATATGCATATAATACAGTGTTAATGAATACATGTATTACTAATAAATGTGGCGTTTTGTCTTATTCCCCCTGAAAAGATCCTGTGCAGTACTTTAAGTACAACATTGGACCTTGCTGCTATCACTCACTGTGGTTCCACTTCCTGCTGAGTATTCTCCTCCTCACAGTTTCTTGTGATCCCAGCACCTGCTGTAATAAAAAGAGAAACAAGACATGATTCTTTCTCTGAGCTTCAGAGAAAAGAATCTCTGACTATGGAAAGGCCACAAAGGACGTAGGCTTCCTCACTGCATGCTGTAGTAGCCCATCACTCATTCCGCCCCCTCCCCAATGCACATTCGCTCCACGGGTCACAGGTTCCTTCTGAATGCCTTCTGAGTAAGGCCCTCCTGTGCACGCTCCCCAATGAATCCTGCATTGGAGAAAGCCCCCTCTCTGTCCTGTGATTAAACAGGGCTGAACTCTTTGAGAGAGTCTCTGGCTAGCAGCTAATCTGGAAGGCAGTTAGAGCTGCCGAGCCAATGAGATGTGAACTTGCACAGTTCTGTCTCATCCCAACAGTTTCATTCAAACTCAAGCTTTTCCTCTGTAGTGTAGGTTATGTCTACACTACCATTTACATTGGTATAACTTATGTCGCTCAGGGGTGTGAATAAAACACCCCCCAGAGGGACATCAGTTATACCGACAGAAGCGCTGGTGTGGACAGCGCTATGTCAGCAGGAGACCTTCTCCCACCAACATAATTACTGTCACTCATTGGGGGTGGATTAGTTACGTCGATGGGAGAGCTCTCTCCCATTGGCATAGAGCAGCTACACTGGAGATCTTACAGCTGTGCCGTTGTAAGCTCGCTAGTGTAGACATAGGCTAGGTCTACACTACAGACCTTACAGTGACACAGTTGTACTGCTACAACTGCGCCGCTGTAAGGTCACCCATAAACCACCCCCAATGAGCAGCAGTAGCTATGTTGGCAGGAGACTGTCTCCTGCCAACATAATGCTGTACACACTGGCACTTTTGTTGGTGAAACTTATATCACTTAGGGGGGCATTTTTTCACACCCCTGACCAATAAAAGTACTAGTGTAGACATAGCCATAGACTAAAACAGCTGAAACCAGACACAGCTCATGGCACTAACTCCGGCTGCCAACTCACACTTCTGAGAGTTGGAGGAGAGGGATGGAGAACAATGGAGCCTGACCAACACTTGGATCCAGGGCTCACCCCAACGTTGCTGCTTGGTTTCTTTGTCTTTGTATTAACTGAGGCAAATGGTGTGACTAACAGAGGATTTACTGTAACTAAACTGAGAAGTGAGCACACATCAGGGTTTCAATGCCAAAGGAAACAAGGACTTAACAGTCAAATAAACTGTACTCAGAGTGCCTTAGAAGCTGTTACAGGATCCACATTTCTTATTCACTTTAATTAAGCTTATTATCCCAACTCCACCCAGCAGGGCCAGGGGACCATGAAGCCCCTTCCAAGGGGCCCAACTCTGAACTCCTCACTCTTCCCTCACTCAAGCAATGCTCTAATTGAAATCTATGAGAGTTTGGAATGATTAGGGACTGAAGAATTTGACTGAAGGAGAGAAGCACTGAGCCTGCCAGTGGGTCCTGTCTGGAATAGGGGATTTACAGTGATACATAGAAGTCAGTACAGCCACTCTGTTCCCTCCTTCATCCCTGGGTCTTCTAGGGACACCTGCTCCCTACTAACCTCACTATTATGTTTCTGAACCAACTTGTAAATGTAAAAAAGTTGGGGGAGGATGAAACATGAGCTAAAAGCAAAGGTGCAAAGCCATCAACAATGTCACGCACATTGCCCAGAGTCATGGTCTGTTGGAGCAGGATGCGATTAATGGCTCTGCAGACTTCTGTCAACACAAGTCCAATGGTCAACTTTCCCACTCAGAACTGGTTAGTGACCATTTGGTAGCAGTCTGGAGTAGCCAGCTTCCACAGTGCAATCACCACATACTTCTCCAATGGGAGGGCAGCTCTCATTCTTATGTCCTTGCGCTGCAGAGCTGGGGCGAGCTCGTCATATAGTCCCATGAATGTGGCTTTCCTCATGCGAAAGTTCTGCAGCCACTGCTCGTCATCCCAGATGTGCATCATGGTGTGATCCCACCACTCAGTGCTTGTTTCCCGAGCCAAAAGCAGCGCTCCACTGTGGTCAGCACCTCTGTGAATGCCACAAGCATTTTCGTGTCATAGCTAGTATGTGTGGAGAGATCAATGTCACATTCCTCTTGCCTTTGTAATTTAAAGAATAACTCCACTGCCACTTGTGATGTGTTGGTCAGAGTGAGCAACATACTGGTCAACAGTTCGGGATCCATTCCTGCAGCCCAAAGAGGCAGGGTATGCAGTACACAAACTGTTGAAAGATGGTGCCAAATGCAGATGGAAGCACAGGGATTGCTGGGATGCAAAGCAATGCATCACGGGGCATTGGGACAAGACCCAGGATGCCCTGCGACCCTTCCCACAACTCTTAGCGGCAGAAGAGAAAGAAGTGCTCTGTCGGATAGCTGCCCAGAGTGTACCGTTCCGAATACTGATGCAAGTGCTGCAAGTGTGAACATGCTATTGTGCAGGCAGCTAACAGTGTGAACACACAACAGCGGTTTCCCTTCAACACTCTCTGAGCAGCGCTGTAACTCCCAGTGCTGTAACTCTGCCAGTGTAGACATGCCCTAAGCAAACCCTAGCCCTCTATGCAGTTAGGTACATCAATTCACACTTCAATTCTGTTCTCATATGAGCCCATACTGTGATTCACACACACACCAAGTTCATTATTTAACATGTCATTCATAAGTTAATTCCATGGCAATCAAGCCCACATCCTTCCTAAGCACTGGACTCCTCCACCCCCTATCAATTTGCCCTTTCCCCCCCACAAGCACATTCTTACAGGTACTATTCCCCTTCTTCCATTGGGCCATGAAAATCCATAAGGTGAGAACACAGAGCATCCCTGACTTCTGTTGCCCAGATGCAGCCAGCTCCAGCAGTGGCAGGTGCACTTTCTGTCTGAGCATACTGATTCAACTGCCCCTCACTGTCATAGGTCCCTTAAGGGGGGGAATGGCTCATCTCTGGCTTCACAAAGGTTGGGAAGAGCACAGTGAGCCACCATAATGCAGACAGCATTGATGACAGTGGAATACAAACGGGTCTGTAGACATCTCCAGTGGGATTTTAATCTGTCAAAAGCATATTCAGCAACCAGTCTACACCTGCTGAGAATGTAATTAAACCTTCTTTTGTGAGGGCCTCTGAAATCAGGGTGTGGTTTCATAAGCCAAGGCAAAGGGGGCTGTGACAGGTTGGATCACAGAAACCCCTTTGGGATTGCCACCATGTGCCTAGACTACCTCTGAGCCTGTTTTCCCTGTCATCTTGGGACTTCAGTGCCCTGCCTGATTTGAGCCAGACACTTCCCTGTTACAAACACAGACCCAGGTCTGAACCATGTCCCCCCAAAAACTGCAGGCTTAACTGAAAACAGCTTAAGAAGTGTTCCTGTGTCCAGCACTCAGATACCCAGATCCCAATGGGGTCCAAACCCCAAATAAATCCGTTTTACCCTGTATAAAGCTTATACAGAGTAAACTCATAAATTGTTTGCCCTTTATAACACTGATAGAGAGATAAGCACAGCTGTTCCTCCCCCTCCCCCCCAGGTATTAATACATACTCTGGGTTAATTAATACGTAAAAAGTGATTTTATTAAATACAAAAAGTAGGATTTAAGTGGTTCCAAGTAATAACAGACAGAACAAAGTAAATTACCAAGCAAAATAAAATAAAACACATACAAGTCTAAGCCTAATACAGTAAGAAAACTGAATACAGATAAAATCTCACCTTCAGAGATGTTTCAATAAGTTTTTATCACAGACTGGATGCCTTCCTAGTCTGGGCACAATCTTTTCCCCTGATACAGCCCTTGTTCCAACTCAGGTGGTAGCTAGGGGATTTTTCATGACTGCAGCCTGGCTTGTTCTGTTCCACCCCCTTATATATCTTTTGCACAGGTGGGAATTCTTTGTCCCTCTCTAGGTTCCCACCCCTCTTTCTAAATGGAAAAGCACCATGTTAAAGATGGATTACAGTTCAGGTGACATGATCACATGTCACTGTAAGACTTCATTACCCACTTGCCAGCACACAGGTGTACAGGAAGACTTACAAGTAAACAGAGCCATCTACAGTCAACTGTCTTGGTTAATGGGAGCCATGGAGATTCCAAACCATCATTAATGGCCCATACTTTGCATATTTACAATAGGACCTCAGAGTTATATTTCATATTTCTAGTTTCAGATACAAGAATGATACATACATACAAATAGGATGACCACACTCAGTAGATTATAAGCTTTGTAATGATAACTTACAAGAGACCTTTTGCATGAAGCATATTCCAGATACTCATTAGCATATTTTCATAAAATCATATAGCGCAATGTCACAGGGGGTACGTGAAGTCCCCCAGAATAACTGTGTGGACAGTCAGAGCCGTCCCTTGGGTATGGCCAATCAAGATGACCGCTCTAGGCCCCATGTTTTGGGGGCTCTCGCACTTCAATGGGCGTGTGTTGTGTGGGGGCCGGTAGGCCAGCCCAGAGGGGGTGGGGTTACGGGTGCCTGGAGGGCCAGGCCAGCCTGGGGGGTGGGGTTAGGAATTTGAGGGGCCAAGCCAGGCTGGCCCGGGAGGCTAGCGGAGGGCCTGGCATGGGCAGTGGGAGTCAGGCCTGCACTCACTGATGGGAAATGCTCATTGTATTTCTTTTTCTTGGTCGCCCGCCGCCACACCAACCGCCAGCGTTCTAGTGCCGCCAGAACACACCAGCACCAGGCTGACCCCATCCATTGCCCTTCCGCCCTGGAGCCCTCACTTTTCCAGGACCCCCCCAGCACAGGCGGCTCTCTATCACAGGTGCCACCCTGTGACTCTCCATTGTCCCTTGCCCTTACCTTAAAAACCTTTAAGGAAGGAGATTCCACCACCTCCCTAAGTAACCAATTCCAGTGCTTCACCATGCTCATAGTGAAATAGTTTTCTCTAATATCCCACCTAAACCTCCCCCACTGCAACTTGAGACCATTGCTCCTTGTTCTGTCATCTGCCATCACTGAGAACAGCCTAGCTCCATCCTTTTTGGAACCTCCCTTCAGGTAGTTGAAAGCTACCTGAAACCCCATTCTCTCTTTAATAGGGTTAAAAAATCAGTATAGACACTCACGCTCAGGGTTCAAGACAAAGGTCAGCTGACTCAAGTCCCACTAACTCTTACATTGCAGTATAGACATATCCTCTGTGTCAGCCCATCACATTACATTACCAAATCCTCAACAGCAGTAGATTTTATTAACTACACTCAGGCAACCTCACTGTGGTATTTTAATCCATTTTCAGCATATAGATACCACACCAGGAAGCACTTTACCGGTGCTGATACACAGATTAGAGTAAATTAGATTACATTTTGATATTAGTTCTTGCAACATGCAGTTTTCCAGAGCAAAAATAATAAAATGTTTAAGAAATTCCTGTAATTTGAAAACGAGACAACTGTCCACCTTGAAGCAGACAGAGGCAAGCAAGAGGTGATGGATGCTATATTCTGTGACAGCCGCTCTCACTTGAGAATTCTTTCAGAGACCAGAGCAAAGTCACTATGTTTGTCTGGGGCCAATAAAAAGTGATTTTGCTGTGATGGAAACCCAGATACTGGGCAAAAGATGCAATTTCTGGCTGGGAAATGATGGCCCATTGTTGAATTCGATTTCTGGTAGTACATCACAGGGAGAGGAGGTTTTGTCAAGCAGGGGGAAGACCCTATGTGAAGCTGTAAATGAAATAAGTGTGAGTATTCAATGATGATAGCCAGGCGATAGCCACCAGAGGGAAGATGGTCCAGAGAAATCACTGCTGATTTCCTCCCAGAGTTCTTTTGACAGGTCAGACATTGGAAGTGGTTGTGTTTTACTTGCAGGAACTTGGCATGGGATGTATGTGAGAAGCATGGGTTGGGCCTACTTGTCAGTGCCTGGGCACCTGATCTGTTCATGAAGGAGCTGTTTAGTCTTGGTACCACAATGATGTTCTTCATGACAAGGCTGGCTCCAGCATTTCTGCCGCCCCAAGCAAAAAAAACAAAAAACAAGCCGCGATCAGCGGCGGTAGTTCAGCAACAGGTCCTTCGCTCCTAGAGGGAGTGAGGGACCTGCCGCCCCCAAATTGCCGCAGGTGCCGCCCCTCTCTCTTGGCCGCCCCAAGCACCTGCTTGTTAGGCTGGTGCCTGGAACTGGCCCTGCTTCATGAGGAAGGGCGTGTGCTTCTGGCGGCAACAAGGTTGGAATTGTGAGCCAGGTGCCTGGTAGTAGTATCCCTTTGAGGTATGTATAGGGCATTCATACACATGCTGTATGAGCCATGCTGATAGACTGAAAGAAAGTATGATAGAAATTTGTGGAACATATGTCCTGGGCTGCTTGTGCTCACTTATTAAGTCCTGGAATGAGATTTGGGTGGGAGAAGGTGAGAGAAACTCAGATTTTGGGCATGGGGGGTACAGTAGGAAGAAGGGGCTGATTGGGTCCAGAAAAGATGCATGTAGGAACTATTGCCACATTGGCAGTTTTCATATGTCATCTCAATACATGCAAGACTATCTCTCAAAGTAGCTACTAGCTAACTGAGTAGAAGGAGTGAGACCTCCAGGGAGGGAGACCCAGGGCAATGTGTACATGTAGGGGGGGGGTCAGCTTCTACGGGCAGGGTGCAGAAGAGGGCCAGTCACCTATGGGCTGTGTAACTGGGGATGGTGGAGCCCCTGGGTAGATGAAGCATGAGCATGGTTCTAGGGGTATTTACATACAGTGGCTGACGTGTGCCTGTCAGTCACCAGGATTACTTCCCTCTCTCAGTACATGCATCCGACGAAGTGGGTATTCACCCACGAAAGCTCATGCTCCAATACGTCTGTTAGTCTATAAGGTGCCACAGGACTCTTTGCTGCCTTCCCTCTCTCAGTGGCTTTAACAAAGAAAAGGAAACATTTCCCTGCTTTTCAGTTTCACAAATGTCACTCGCTCCAGCATGTATTTGGTTTCTTTAAATGCTAAATGGCTCTAGCCCATGCTTAACATCGGCTGCAAAAGTGAGAGATCGGGAGACATCCCTGATACAAAGCCTGGCAAAGAGCACCCCCAAGTGGACACAAAGGATACCACTCAGTACTGCAGTCAAGCTGCTGCATTTGGTGCTGGGGGGATTTATTCTCTCTGGCTCACACACACGACTCCTTAGCACTGATATGTTTCACGGATGTGTATTGAACAGGGGAGATTAGATGTTCACAAATTCTTCCCTCTAGACTGGTCATTTCCCCCTGTTGGTGATTGTGCTAACAGGACATGAAAAGACTTAAAAATACAGGCTGGAGAGAGCTTGCAAAGCATCTCCCCATTCCTGCACAAAATACCTGACAGCCAGTCACAGTTGCTGTCTCTGGATTCAGGAGAGCACAGGGGCTGCATCCTCATGACCCATCAGGGACTCACATTGTCCCAAATGGGATGGAATTCTTAATCTACTTCTTGCACTGATACAAGAATGTTTGAAGGAGCAAGCCCTGATGAAAGGGGAATTAAGAGGCCCTGCAGAAGGGTATGTCCACACGGAAGCAGCCTGGCGAGGATACTGTGGATGGATAGTGAAGGAAGTCGACATCTGCACTTATTTAGGGGTCCAGGCTGGGACTTCCAGTGAGGGTGGGAGGATGTCCCCCTCTTTTTACCTTCTGCCAACAAGGCAAATGGATGGTGAGCCCAGGCAGGAGGAGTAGAAGAAGAACACTAGCCCAGTAAAGATGAGAGCATGGTGTGGCCTTGGGAGGGTGCACCCTTCTCAGCCAGTGGAGGAAGACAGTCTTGGACTCCCTTTTTACCCCCAGAAGGTGGGAATGGATGTTATGATTTGGCTGGAGGGCTAAATCGTTAAGATTTAGCTTTCTCCTATGGTGCTGCCATTTCTTGGGCCACTGCCACTACCAGAAAAATGTGCATCATCCCTGCTTAACATAGCCCTTCCCATCCCCAAACATGCTGTATCAAGTGCACGACCGGGATAACATCACTGAAGTCCATGCAGTTTCTCCAAGGATGGCTCTGGCCCTTCAGATGTTTGGCAGGAAATGTTGGGCTGCTGGCACTGGGGCCACATGAAAATGGCAATTAATGGCAGCTGCTGCCGCTCTGCTCCATTTTCCAACTCATGAGCAACCAGAGCCATTTGGGAAAGGCTGTGACATCCCCACTTATGCCACTGAGAGACACTGAATAGCCACCAGGTTGACACTGTGATGCTTGGTGCTACTGACCCACCCTGAGTGTGAATGGGGGCTGTATTCAGTCTGACTGAAAGACGCTGTCACAGTAACAGGGCCAGCCACATCTCTGCTTCCTTTCTGGTCTCTCTGAATGCACCCCTCTCAGGGTACATCTACACTACAGCGGGGAGTCGATTTAAGATACGCAAATTCAGCTACGTGAATAGCGTAGCTGAATTCGACGTATTACAGCCGACTTACCCCGTTGTGAGGACGGCGGCAAAATCGACTTCTGCCGCTTTTTGTCGGCGGCGCTTACTACCACCTCCGCTGGTGGAGTTAGAGCGCCGATTCGGGGATCGATTGTCGCGTCCCGACGGGACGCGATAAATCGATCCCCGAGAGGTCGATTTCTACCCGCCGATTCAGGCGGGTAGTATAGACCAGGCCTCAGATGTGCAGTCTTGTCTCACCCTTTCCTGACTCATGACAGGATCTCGTGATTCCCCGACACTCAGAGCAGGACCCAGGTACACTGCCCTGTGCATATTCACTGCTTATCACCCTGCAGGCCTGTCTCAGCTGCGACCCTGCTTGACCCTCCGTTCAGGTAGGGTGACCAGACATCCCAATTTTATCGGGACTGTCCCGATATTTGCTTGTTTGTCCCGGGTCCCGACTGATGTTTGGTCAGGACACTGGACAAACAAACAATTTTGCCCTCCGCTCTGGTGCGCAGGCGGAGCCCAGAGGGGCTCTCTTCCCCCCCCCGTCCCCACCCCCTCCTTCCCCCATTGGATCCCTCTCCAAATCCCCACTCCCAGCCCCGCCCCCTCACTGCCCTATTGGACCCTGAGCCGGGCCTGGGGAGGAGACGCCCCTGTGCAACAGCCTGCGCACACGGGCCATGGCTGGCCGGGGCCGGGAGCGCTGCAGTGCAGCGTGGAGGCTGCACCAGCCCTGCAGCCTCCGGGGCAGCGTGGTGGGTCCGGGGGCAGCGCAGAGTGGGCAGGGACCAAGTGGACGGCACGGCCCAGGGGCGTGGGCCGCCCACCGGAGACACGCGGCGGAGAGGGGCTGTGGGGGCGAGACTTGTTCCAGGAGGGGCGGCCGGCGGACAGGGGCGAGGAGCCGGCCGGGGTCCCCCAAACCACTAAACTTCCCCACCACTGCCGGGGAGCCCCGCGCCTCTCCCGCTCAGCTGCGCTCCACTGGCTCGCCCCGCCGGGAAGGAGCCGCTGGAGTGCAGCCGAGCAGGAGAGGCGCAGGGCTCCCTGCTGGTGGCGGGACGCGCCGTATGTTCCCAGGGCGGGCCGGGGAGTGGGAGGCTCCACGGGGAAGGCAGCACACGCAACCGGGGCGCTGTGTGCGATCCAGCGGCACGGCTGGGGCCTGCTAATGCCCCCAGCCCCTGCTAAACTTATTTTTTTTTTTTGCTCCGCCACCATTTTTTGGGGTTTTTTGCTCCGCCCCTCCCCTCCCCACCCCCTCCTGTGTCCCGATATTTCATCCCTGTGATCTGGTCACCCTACCTTCAGGGAACTGTGACTGTGATCATGACCAACTGCCTTTGTGAAAGTCTGTTTACTTACCAGGTGGAACAAAGCGTTAGAGAACAAGAATTTTAAAACAGCAAACAGTCAACATGCAAACTTAGCCTCATCCAGTCTTATGCTTCCCTCTGAGCTAAGGGAGACAGGCTTCTTCTCCAGAGACAGGAACAGAATTGATCCAACTCGCATTCTCTTAGAAAGCAAAGATGGCAGCCCTGTGATGCATGCTGGTCCCGGCTGACAGCAGCCCTGCTGCTCTTTGTCTGCAGCCTTGTCTTCAATGCTAAAAGTAGTTGTACCTCAGGGTAACCAGCACCTGGGAGCTACACCGCGATGTGAAGGCAAGGCACTTTGGATTTGCTGCCAGGCGAGGGCAGCTGAGCTCTCCACCCCTGCCTGGGGTTCACCGCGCCTTGTTTACCACTAAAGTGCCTTGACTTCACACAGTGTTTTTACATCCATGCAGTTCACTCACGTTACTTACCCTGAGGTAAAAACCATACTATTTTTAGCAGCAAAGACAAGGCCTTCGTCTCTCTGAAGGCTAAGAGAGGCCCTGCTGCCCCCTGAGCAAATCCATTACCCTAGAGCAGAGGTAGTCAATAGGCAGACCATGGGCCAAATCTGGACCACCAGACACTTTTTATTTCCCATTATCATTATTATTGTTTTTGTATTATTTTCTCTGGAGTCTGGACCTTGACAATACCTTGACCAAGAAATTTGGATCTTGACAAAAAATTATTGATTACACCTGTCCTAAGGGCTCAATCCATTTTTGGTATTTTTGTTTACGGGACCAGGTGTGAAGTCTCTGAGCAGGTGCCTTCTCCCCCCCCCCCCCTTTGCAAGGCTGCAACCCTGCATCTCATTTTGGATACAGATCAAAATATGTCATTAATAGTGAGATACACATGGTCTCCTATTGTCAGATGCTCTAGGCTATTTCCATGGGCCACATGTTCCTCCTGAGCCGTCGCTTTTGACTACAGCTCCATTGTAGCGCTACCACTAGCCCTCTAGAGCCTTTCATTTTTCATATCGGCAACTTTAAAGTAAAAGCAGCTGATTCCTACATGACAAGAAACCCCCCACCCACGTGTGTTAGGCACCCCCAGGATGCTAGTGAGCATGCCCGCTACTGCTAAGCTCCCCTTCTCTGCACATGTGACCCCACACTTTAATCCAGCCCTTCATCTTTATTGTAACACTTTGTCCTCTGAATAAAGTTCAGCTGACTCTTCACACAATTTAGGGGTGTTGCCAGAGCTGCAGTTTCAGGTGGTACCCAGCAGATGGCTGTCAAAGTCCATCCTGTTAAATAGCCATCTTATCAGCTCGCACTGTCATAGGGATACTCGCTTTGAAGGGACAGGAGCAGGAGGAGTTATTAAAGTGTAGCTGAAATGGGAACCATCAGTCGCCAGGCGATAACTGTCGGTGTGTGATGAGGCCATGCAGAGGCAAAGACTTTCCCAGTTCCTGGGGGCTGCTCAACCCCCACTCCGCCCCAGACCACACCCTCACTCCATCCCTTCCCCCAAACCCTCACCCCACCTATTCCCACCCACCCCTTCCTACCCTGTTCTGCCTCCTCCCCCTATCTCTTCCTGTCCCTGCTCCTCCCCTTCCCACCCAATGCCTCTTGCACACTGCTGAACAGCTGGTCGTGGTAGGTGGGAGGGCTGGAGGGAGGAGGAGAAGGAGCTGATCTGCAGGGCTGCCAATGGGTGGGCGGGGTCCGGGGCGGAAGTGATGAATCCCTCACTTCCAGGACTGCCTGTGCTGGCCAATCATGCCGGCCCACAGGGCCCCCCAAAGCATGAGACCCAGTCCCAGAATGGTCTCGCACGCTTAGGAGCCCTGCAGCCTGCCTGGACAATTTTAAAAGGGTCTGGGGCTCTCAGGCGCCACTACTGCAGCAGCGGCCAGGGGCCCCCCGAGCCCTTTTAAATTACCTGGGCCCCTGGACAATTGCCTCCTTTGCCCCACCCCCACCCCATTCACAGGCCTGGATACAGTAAAGAAGGAAAAACATTTGAAATGTAAAGTATTGAGTAAGACTTTCCTTTAACACCATCCCTTGTCCCCTTTCCCTTTCGCTGGAGGGAGTTTGAGAAGGAATAAAACATTCATAAATTATCTGGAAAAGGGGGTTTGAGGGTTTACGCCCCTCATTACAGGGCAGCACAGCCTAGTGGCCAGAGTCCATATAATCGCCCCTGGTTACAGGGTAGCACGAGCTAACTACTGGCTCAGCAGGGTGGGGGCCTACCAAAATACACTGAGGCTTACCGGGGGCCAGGTACCAGTCTGTCACCTTCCCCGGGTCGCTTCCTTCCAGCTTGGGAGTTGGGGTCTCCCACAAATTCCAGGGTTCTCCATGGGTCTCCAGGCCTGTCACCTCCCCTGGTTCCTCCCGCAGTAGGGGTTCGTGCCAGCCTGTAGAAGCCTCCATTCCCAGCAGCGGCAAGAGTATCAGCTGGTCCTCTGCAGGAGCTTCCCAGTTAGGTCCTTCCCCTGCAGCCACCAGCCCAAACTGAGCTGAATTCCCTCCTTTTATACTCACAGAGCACTTGGAGCATGCCCAGTACGAACGGGGCGGGACTTCCTCCGTCAGAGCTACTGGTCTGATGCCGCTGGATCTAATGCGGGGCGGGGCGGGGCTACCCCGTCACAGGGGTAAACACTGAGGTGGGAAAATTTGCAGATGATACAAAACTACTCTAGATAGTTAAGTCCAAAGTAGACTGTGAAGAGTTACAAAGGGATCTCACTAACCTGGGTGACTGGGCAACAAAATGGCAGGTGAAATTCAATGTTGATAAATGCAAAGTAATGCACATTGGAAAACATAATCCCAACTATACATCTAAAATGATGGGGTCTAAATTAGCTGTTACCACTCAAGAAAAAGATCTTGGAGTCGTGGATAGTTGTCTGAAAACATCCACTCAATGTGCAGCGGCAGTCAAAAAAGTGAACAGAATGTTGGTGTCGGAGAATAACAGAGTTCTCACTTTTTGTTTGGGTACAGCAAATCAGATACTTTATTTTCTCTCTATCAATTGCATAGAGGGAGAGAGCTAAACAGGTCTCTCCACAGGTAAACAATTACAGCAATCATTTATACCTTTTGTTACAGACAATAATGAGCAACATAGCTGCATTTTGTTTATACATAGGTCATTCTGATATCTTGTTTTGCTCACTAATGTAGACTCTTAGTCTACATTCCATATTATCTACACATTATCTACACAAGGTCACATCAACTTCTCACACAGTTCTTTCCCACTCGCCTCACACATTCCTCGCTTCTACAAATCTCGTGTTATTAGGGTTACAGTTAGCATAACTCTTGCTAATGAACTGTCATGCATTGCATCCCCTTCCTGTCAGTTCTTTCTCTGCTTCCACATTGGGAATCATTAAGAAAGTGATAGATAATAAGACAGAAAATATCATAGTGCCTCTATATAAATGGTACACCCACATTTTGAACATTGCAGATCTGGTCACCCCATCTCAAAAAAGATATATTAGATTTGGAAAAGGTACAGAGAAGGGCAGGGCCGGTGCAAGGAAGTTTCACGCCCTAGGTGAAACTTCCACCTTGCGCCGCCCCCCCCTCAGCAGCTACCCCCCTCTGCAGCTAACCCTGCCCGGGGAGCCCCCCTCCACGGCAGCTAACCCCGCCCGCTGCCCCCCCTCACCTGGGGTTCCCCCCCCCGCGGCAGCTAACCCCGCCCGGGGAGCCCGCCCCAGCTCACCTCCGCTCCGCCTTCTCCGCTGAGCACGTTGGCGCCACTCTAATTCTCCTCCCCTCCCAGGCTTGCGGTGCCGATTGGAGGAGAATTAGAGCGGGGGCTGTGTGCTCAGCGGAGGATGCAGAGTGGAGGTGATCTGGGGAGGAGAGCGGTTCCCCTGTGCGCCCCCCTTGTTACTGTGGGCGGCCCCCCCCGGGCCCCCCCCCCCCGCCCCAGCTCACCTCCACTCCACCTCCTTGCCTGAGAGGGCTTTTAGGCGCCCTCAACCACTCGACGCCCTAGGCGGCTGCCTAGTTCGCCTAGTGGTTGCACCGGCCCTGGAGAAGGGCAACAAAAATTATTAAGGGTGTGGAACAGCTGCCATATGAGGAGAGGTTAATAAGACTGGGACTTTTCAGCTTGGAAAAGAGATGACTAAGGGTGGATATGATAGAGGTCTATAAAATCATGACTGGTGTGGGGAAAGTAAATAAGGAAGTGTTATTTACTCCTTCTCATAACACAAGAACTAGGGGCCACCAAATTCAATTAATAGGCAACAGGTTTAAAACAAACAAAAGGAAGTATTTTTTCACAGAACGCAGTCAAACCATGGAACTCTTTGCCAGAGGATGTTGTGAAGGCCAAGACTATAACAGGGTTCAACAAAGAATTAGATAAATTCATGGAGGGTAGGTCCATCAATGGCTATTATCCAGGATGGGCAGGGATGGTGTCCCTAGCCTCTGTTTGCCAGAAGCTGGGAATGGGCAACACTTGATGATCACCTGTTCTGTTCATTCCCTCTGAAGCACCTGGCACCGGCCACTGTTGGAAGGCAGGATACTGGGCTACATGGATCTTTGGTCTGACCCAGCATGGCCATTCTGATGACAATCTCTTAGCTACGTATCAAAGATGGTAATAACTGTGCACTTGGGCAAAAAAGAAGCTAGTTGAAATGGGCTGGAGCTGTTGTTAAAATCCGATCCTGCTGCCTTTAAGATAAAACACGATGAAAATGGGGATAGAAAAGAACATCAATGATAGAAAATGCATCATCTGTCTCTGGTGTTGACTCTCATTTGCAATCTCACTGCTGGAGAAACAGAGGCCCAGCCCACAGTCTGATCAGCCGCTCTGAGGCCTGGCAAACGTACCAGCATCAGGCTGTTCAGGGCCTTGCTTTTCACTACCTCTCTGGTCACAGGCTTGCATCAGTGTGGCAGAATATGCAGTCTTGGCCACCTACGCCAGACTTTCCTTAGACAACAGGGGACTGGAGAGAGAGAGGAAAGAGAAGAAATAAGGTAGGGCAGGAAAAGGACACACCAGGGTGTGGGGGAGACACAGGCTCACATCCCAGGTGGTATTTGGGAATTAGCCAGAGGAGCTGGTGATGCCATCGGGGTCCCTCTCCCTGGCCTAGTCTGGTCAGGACGTCTCTCAGGGTCACGACGACAAAGGCACAATATTGTCACTCTGGATCCCACGTTCCCAAGAGATGGGGGCGGGGGGTGGGGTGGGGGGCAGCTGTGATGGTAAACTCACTCCTCCCCTTCTTTCAGTCAGCCAGCATCATGGCAGCCAGCTGTTTCCTTCAGTCTTTATTTGCGGACCCAAAAAAGGTGTGATGGGCGGAATAATCTATCCCCTCATTATTTTATTTACCAATAAGGCCTAATTGCCAACCCAGCAATTTTGGTCCATTAATTTCCAGTCCCACACTTCTCTTGTTTACCAGGCATGATCTTAACACTGTCCTTGAGTTATCTCAATAGCCTTTTTGTGTGGACTAATTCAGGCTTTCTTTGCACCATTTCCCATCACCATTTATTGTTAGTGGTTACTGAGGGGACACTTTATGAACAGACCGAGCTCACAATTAGGGTACATTGTAGGCTCAGTTATCCCATCAGGGGTGGCTCCAGGCACCAGCGCAGCAAGTGCGTGCCTGGGGCGGCAAGCTGCGAGGGGCGGCCTGCCAGTCGCTGTGAGGGCAGCAGTCAAGCTGCCTTCGGCGGCATGCCTGCAGGAGGTCCGCCGGTTCCGTGGCTTCGGCGGTAATTCAGCGGCGGGGATGCTGAAGGCGCGGCACCGGCGGACCTCCCGCAGGCATGCCGCCGAAAGCCACCTGACTGCTGTGATTGGGGCAGCAAAAACCATAGGGCCGCCCCTGTATCCCATCACCTCCCCATGTCAGGAAGGGGATGATGATGGACCCATGGCACCAGTTGGCACTCTGCATGCAGGGCCGGCTCTGGCTTTTTTGCCGCCCCAGGCGAAAAAGCCTCTGCCCCCCCCCCCCCCAGCGTGGCAGGGGAGGGCGGCTGGAGCCCCGGGGGGAGGGAGGCGAGCCCCAGCCGGGGCTCCGCTCTCCCCAGTGGCCAGAGCGCCGGGGGGAGGGCGGCAAGTCCCGGTCGGGGCTCCGCTCTCCGCGGCGGCCAGAGCGCCGGGGGGAGGGCGGCGAGCCCGCCGCGGCTCCGCTGTCCCCGGTGGCCAGAGCGCCGGGGGGAGGGCGGCGAGCCCCGGCCGTGGCCCCACTCTCCCCGGCGGCCGGAGCCGGAGCACCACACCACCCCCCTCCAGGTGCCGCCCCAAGCACAAGCTTGGTGGGCTGGTGCCTGGAGCCGGCCCTGTCTGCATGTGACAGACAGTCATGCTGCCAGCCTTTTCCCATGGACCAGTGGGCATGACTGAGAGCAGTGAGAGCAGGAATGAGTTGAGTGGCCTTGCCAGGCCCTATAGGTCCCTGCACATGCTGGAGAAGAGGAATCAGTATGATTACCACCAGGGCACCACTATTACACCCGTTCCATAGAACTTTTACCTCTCTCATGAATCGCACAACCAGCACCAATGGGCTGCGGGGTGAGCTTTGCTACTAAACGGTGCAGGGGGCATGGAACATGCTGGGTGTGTCCTTTGGAGTAGGAGCCAGCCCAGCCAAAGGCTGTTTGAGGGGACACAAATGTGCATGGTCACTAAAGGGCCTGCTCCCCCATGGTGCTGGGCCCCTGCTGGATGGTGCTGGAGACCCCCACTTTCTGGGGGCATTGAGGGGAATGGAGGAGGTACCCCGCAGTGTCAAGCCTTCCATGTGTCGGATGTAGGTTGTAGTCTGTATATACCAATTTGCATCAAGTAGGGTGGGGCCTGGGTTTGTCTGAACATTTTTGTGTCACCAGCATGGGGTGCTAGACAGACCAAATTCACTCTTGTCCACACCACCCAGCATATCTTACTGGCAAGGGGAGTGATCCTGCAAATACTGAGTACTGAACATAGTGCTGGCTCCTGTGAGGCTCCCACTGGCCTTGTCTACACCAGCTTATTTCTCCAAAAATTGCCCCTGTTGTTACCACTAAATCAGCTGCCCTGGTGGTAGCAACAGTGGCAATTAGACAAGGCTCCAGGCAGCCATGTCATATAGACCTGCTCTGAGCAGAGTTAGACTGCATGGAGCTTAAAACACCTGCAGCTGCATGGAACCCTGTCAACCCCAGCTCTCACCATTGCTATCATGAGGGGACCTGAACTGGTGGTCACAGCGATGGGAAATTGGAGGGAAAAACAAGCCCAGTGCTCACTAAGGCAATGGGAATCTTTGCTGTACTGGACACTAAGCCACCAGGAAGCAATGTAGAACCAATGGGAAGTATAATGAAAGAGAGAATCTATTTTATACCATCGTAGCTAGGCAAGGATTTCATATTTGTTGTCGTTGTTTCTCATAGACCATAACCCAGCTCTTCATTGTTGGCTGACCATGTGACTTCTATAGATGCATTCGTCTGCCAACAGGACCTTTGCAGATTCCCAGTGCCATGTGATACAGACAACTGCACAAGAAAAGGGAATATGCAGAGACGTCTGTGAGAAGGGATGGAGACCTCTTCAGAAGGGATTCCCCCGGGGACCTGTCTCTAGAGGCAGGGGAGACGAGTCAGCTTCTTCCAACAATCCAGTCACTGTCTGGCTGTAGAATTTCCCAGAGTTTTTGCACTTTTGCACATTTCCAGGCTCAGTGTTTGATGAATCATCTTTCTGGCATTGGCTTATCTCTGATATACTTCTGTTTCTAAAGTCCTGGAGAGGCCACGGATAAACATGACCTGCAAAAAGAAAGACACTGGGTTTGTCCCTTCTTTGCTTGTTTTTTAGGGATAAAGTGGGCCTAAGAGGGTTTGTTTTGATCTTATTTAAAGGGTTTTTTTCTGTTTTGTTTTGTTTTTTACAAAAATTCAGGTCATATTAACCCTTTTTATTCTGGAGGACTCTATGGAGGCCTGGAGAACTGTAGGATTAGACTGTCAAAGATGCCATGCAAGTGAAAGCTGAAGTGAGGGGCAAAGTGACCTTTAGTCACACTGTTTAAAACTCTGGGTTTTGTTTGGTTTTGTTAACACTTATTCAGCTGAGATTACTGGGAGAAAAAGTCTCCATTAAAGATTCAGCACGATGGAAAATCCCAAAGGATTGGAGAGCTGCCAGCGTTGTAGTTCCAATATTTCTAAAAGGTAAAAGGGATTGACCAGGCAACTACAGACTAGTTAGTCCAACACTGATCCCAAGTAAAATAATGGAACAGTTACTCTGGCTAAAATTAGAGGCTAAAAATATAATGAATGCCAGTCCGCATGGTTTTGTGGAAAGTAGGTCTTGTCAAACAAATCTGTTGTCTTTTTTAAAAAAAGATTATTGGTCTAGCTGGTAAAGGCAATTATGTTGATACAGACCCTCCCCGACTTACGCAAGCGTTCCATTCTGGAACGCCTTGTGTAACTCGAATTTTGCGTAAGTCGGAAACATATACCCGACCATTACGCAAAAAAAAAACAACTATTTCTAGCTTACGGAACTTTTTCCGTAAGTCCGGATTTGTGTAAGTCGGGTTTGCGTAACCCGGGGGGCGTCTGTATACAATATTTGGATTTCTCCAAGGCATTTGACCAAGTACTATATTACTTTTTGATTAAAAACTTGCATTACATGTAACTAACAGGGCACATATTAGATGGAATAAAAACTGATTGACAGCCAGGTCTCAAAATATAGTTGTTAATGGGGATAAATCAATGAGCCGGGCTGTTTCTAGCAGGGGGACAGTTCTAATTAGAGCAGCTCCCCTAGGAAGGTGTCCTCCCCCAGCCCCATCAGTTGAAGTATTTAAGAGAACATTAGATGCCTTTGTGACGGTGCTGCCCGTGGGAGCTAGCTGAGGTCACTCAATCAGGGTGAACTGCAAACAAAACGGGGCAGACAAACCCCAAAAGCTGGTGGATATTTCAATACTTAGATTTACCAAGCCAGCACAAAACCCAGCTTTTATAGTATCTCACTGGTTACTTAGAAGTTCAAACAACACAGTTCCCTTAAAGTGCCCAGCCTTAGGCCTCTGTCCAGACACACGTCAGATATGATGATGATTACTGAAAATCTTATCATATAAAAGAAAAGGTTCTTCCACTCCCAAAGGATCGGCCACATACCCAGGTCCAATTATAACTTAGATCTTACCGAAAATACACGCTTATAGTCAATTCTTATTAACTAAACTAAAATTTATTAAAAAAGAAAAGAGAGAGTGTTGGTTAAAAGATCAATATACATACAGACTTGAATTCAACTCTTGAGGTTCAGATACATAGCAGAGATGAGCTTGTAGTTGCCAAAAGTTCTTTTAGAAATAGTCCATAGGTTATAGTCCAATGTCCATGCTCAGGGTGACTCCAGTCAGTGACTAGTCAGGGGGTAGCCGTGTTAGTCTGTATCTACAAAAACAAGGAGTCTGGTGGCACCTTAAAGACTAACAGATTTATTTGGGCATAAGCTTTCGTGGGTAAAAACCTCACTTCTTCAGATGCATCCGAAGCCATGGGACCGGCGGACCTCACTCAGGCATTCCACTGAATCCGCAGGACCAGGGACCTCCTGCAGGCATGCAGCCGAAGGCAGCCTGCCTGCTGTGCTTGGGGCAGCAAAAAAGCCCCTGCATACAGTGGGTACCTACCTTCTCCCTGGTTCTGGCCCTTTGTCTTCCTCTCTCTGCACTGAGCTGAGGGTGGGAGTGCATTGAGCACAGGGCTGGGGGTGAAGGGTCTGGCCAGGACCTAGAATGAGGGAGGGGGCTCAGGGTTGGGGCAAGAGGTTTGGGTGTGGGGCACTTACCTGGGTAGCTCCCATTTGGTGCAAGGGGTGCAGGTGGGAATGTGGGGGGGAGGGTGCAGGAGCTCCCGTTTGGTGCTCAGGGTGGGGATGGGGATGTGGGGGGGTGCAAGAGTCAGGATGTGAAGGGTGCATGGGGTGTGGGGTGGCTGGGTATGTGGGGGGTGTAAGAGTCAGGGCAGAGGGCTGGGGGCATGTGAGGGGGGTGCAGGTGTCAGGGCAGGCGGTGGGGGGGGCTTGGTATGTGTGGGGGTGCCAGAGTTAGGGCTGGGGTCGTGGGGGGGGTGAAGGAGTCAAGCAGAAGGCTGGGTGTGTGTGAGGGGGGGTCAGGGCTCAGGGAAGAGGGCTGGGGGAGGTGTGAGGGGGGGGCAGGGCAGAGGGCTGGGGGCGTGTGAGGGGGGGTCAGGGCAGGGGGCTGGAGGGGATATGCCCCTATTCCACACACACCCTTCCCCAAGGCCCTGCCCCCGCTTCTTCTCTGCCTCCGCCGGGAGCAGCGAGCATGCTGACTCTGCTCCTTACCGACCCCCTCCCTCGCAAGGACCATCAGCTGATCCACCAACAGGGAGAGAGGGACGGAGAGGAGGAGGAGGGGCAGGAAACCAGCACACTACAGGAAGAGGCAGGGGAGCCGGCAGGACCAAGCTTTTGCCCCCTGCCCCTTACCCCCATGGGGGGGAGGCGGGGAAGGCAGAGAAGA
Source organism: Trachemys scripta elegans (assembly GCF_013100865.1). NCBI lineage: Eukaryota > Metazoa > Chordata > Testudines > Emydidae > Trachemys > Trachemys scripta. Next base: position 43,202,530 of record NC_048306.1, on the reverse strand, counting down.
GCAGGCCAGGCCGGGCTGGGCAGAATTTTTAATGGCACGCTGCTGCCTGCTGGGACTCCGGCAGGCAGCAGCATGCCATTAAAATCAGCTCACGTGCTGTCTTTGGCACGCGTGCCATAGGTGCCGACCCCTGACCTAGACCATCCCTGACAGGTGTTTATCCAACCTGGTCTTAAAAACCTCCATTGATGGGGATTCCACAACCTCCCTCAGAAGCCTGTTCCTGAGCTTAGTTAGAAAGTTTTCCCTAATATCTAACCTAAATCTTCCTTGCTGCAGACTAAGGCCTCTTGTCCTACCTTTAATGGACATGGAGAACAATTGATCCCTGTCCTCTTTGTACCAGCCCTTAACAAATTTGAAGGCTGTGATCAGGTCCCACCTCAGACTAAAAATGACCAGTTTTTTAACCTTTCCTCATCGATCAGGTTTTCTAAACTTGTAATCATCTTTGTTGCTCTCCTCTGGACTCCCACCAATTTATCCATATCTTTCTTAAGATGGCACCCAGAATTAGACACAGTCTTCCTGCTGAGGCCTCACTAGTATCAAGTAGAATGAGATAATTACCTCCCAGGTCTTAGTTACAACACCCCAGAATGATATTAGCCTTTTCCGCAACTGATATCACATTGTTGACTCATATTCAATTTGTGATCCATTATTGCCCCCAAATCCTTCTCAGCAGTATAACCGCCTAGCCAATTATTCCCCATTTGTAGTTGGGCATCTGATTTTTCCTTCCTAAGTGTAGTACTTTGCACTTGTCTTTACTGAATTTCATCATATTGATTTCAAAGCAATTCTCCAATTTGTCAAGATTGTTTTGAATTCTAATTCTGTCCTCCAATGTGCTGTCAATCTCTTCCAGCCTGGTGTCATCTGCAAATTTTATAAGCATATTCACCACTCCATTATCCAAGTCATTAATGAAAATATATGAAAAATAATGAAAAATACCTGACCCAGGACTGACCCATGTGGGACCCCACTATATACACCCTCCCAGTTTGACAGTGAACCATTGATAACTGCTGTATTCTTTAAATACGGTCTTTCAATCCGTTGTGCACGCAATTTATAGTAATTTCATCTGGACCACATTTCCCTAGTTTGCTTATGAGAATGCCATGTGGGACTGTGTCAAAAGCCTTATTAAAAACCGAGATATATCATGTCTACTGGTCCTACCCATCCACTAGGCCAGTAACCGAGTCCAGGAAGGAAATTGGGTTGATTTGGCATGATTTGTGCTTGACAAATCCATGCTGCCTATTCCTTAGCACCCCATTATCCTCTAGGTGCTCACAAATTATTTAATAATTTGATCCAGCATTTTTCCAGGTATTGACGTTACACTGGCTCGTCTATAATTCCCTGAGTCCTCTTTGTTCCCCATTTTAAAGATAGGTATATGTTTGCCCTTCTCTAGTCCTCTGGGATCTCATCCACCTTCCATGAGTTCTCAACAATAACTAACTCAATCCTTCCAGAGCTTTTAGCCAGCTGGGTTGATTTTATAGGATCTGAATAGAGCTGGGTGTGAAATGTTTTTTCTGTCTCATGAAACTTTTCAAGATTTTGAAAAAGTTCCCATTCAGCATTGGGATGAAACTGGGGCCTTTTGAAGATTTTTGACAAAAATCTGGGAGAGACCCCTCTTCCTCACTCCTGAATAGCTAATAGGTTGGTGTTTAGGGCACACATCTAGGATGTGGGACACCCAGGTTTAAATCCCTAATCTGCCTGATTCAGATCAGGGACTGTAACCTGTCTCTCCTACACTCCAAATGAATGCCCTGCCCACCCCACTGAAATTCTGTCCAGGACTTGAGAAACCTTCCCTGGAAAGAGTTTAGCCCAAACTGTACATTCCCATGAAATGCTTTCGTATTTTCCAAGGACAACCTGCTCTATTTCTGAGGTAGGCCAAGGGGACATGGCACCTGCTGGCCCAACAGCAGGTAAGAAGGTCTGATGTCCCCACCCTGCTGCTTCCTATGAAGAGCAATCTGCTCCATGCTTGTTGTCCTTAGTGGTTTATAATATCAGAGCCAATGGATACATCCTGCCTTCCTATACCCGTTACCCTCTCCTCCTTAGTCCCACCTCCCACTTCTCTGCTGTGCCTTTCCACACTGGGGACAAGCACACACTCTCGCCTGTGGAGGGTGCCAGTGCAACCTGCTGGTGAGTGTGTTAAGCCTGATGTCCTCTCTGAATCCTCCCGAGGCCAGCACAGCTCCCTCCAGTGCAGACTACATCTTAGCAGAGAGATTGTCGCGTGGACATTGGCCTTGGCAATCCTAGACCATCCCCCCAGAACTACAGCAGGCGCTGATATGGCACAGGGGTGGGGGGGGTGGGTTGCCATCTCTAGCGCATTGAGTGTGGTGTCCTTTGTGAACTGAGCTCTGCTCGCTGTCTCCTTTTGCTCTTCAGCCCTCCCCCCCTCCCATCTGTCCTGCTTCCTCAACTGGAAATGAGGAGAAGCCAGAACCATGTGACCAGTCAGCTGCGTGCATAGACCCCAGCTAGTGCTTCCTAGAGCACCGTGTGGCAGCCACCAGGGAGAGCTGCTGCTGCAGGGGTCATGCTGCTTGTTTAGCATCCAGCAGCAGAAGCCTGCAGATTGGATGCAGATGGGGCAGTCAGGGAGGAGGGGGAAGGGCAGTGCCCCTGAATGCCCCCTACCGACCGCCCCCTTGGAATCCTGACCATCCCTCCCATCATGTCTCCTCCAAGCCCTAGCACCCTCCTCCCCGCCAGACTCCTGCAGAGCCCTGTCACCCCCTTAGCCAGAGGGGTCACTGCTGCCCTTGAGTTCATCACACCTCCTCCTACGCCTCCCAGGCACTGCTCCCCAGAGACAGGCCCCGAGGAGGGACAGAGCAAGAAAACCTGCACGGCACCATCTGGATGCACTCAGTGTTTATAGCTCTCGCTAAGCTCCTTTCTGGCCAGGAGCCAAGTGAGATGTCTCCCCCAGGCTCCTAAAACATGGCTCCGTGTGCTGGGCTTTTGCGACCAATTGCATCCAGTGAACAGGCCTGAGCCCTGGCCCCCTCCTGTTCATCCAGGTCTGGGCCAGGGGAGGTCTCCTCCCACAGAGACACCAGTGCCAGGAGCACAGTGGGGAGTTCCCCTTATCCATATAGGGGGGAGGTTCACCCATGTGAAGCCATGCGATCTGTGATGCAGTCAGCACTGCTGGATGCTGACTGAAGGGAGCTGGCTGCTGGCAGGACTGCGTGGGTTCTGTGTTCAGATCACTCACAAAGGATAACCACCCTCGCCAGGTTGGTTTTGCCATGAGCCAGGCCCAACTTCCACACACGGTCCCCCTAGTGCCCTCAGCTATGTGCTGTGCTTCCATTGTCATGTCAGGGGTGTCGTGCTGTGGGGCAGTCCAGGCCTGCAAGATGATGAACGGAGCCATCCAAACTGGGATGGCTCTCACAGGCCCCTTTACGATTGTGCCCCACTGTGCTGGGTGCTGTATGGCACACCCATTCCTGGCTGAGGTGTCCTGTGCACGGTACCCTTTCATGCATCGCTTGTACACAAAGCATTTTCCCTGGTAGGTCTTTTCCAAAGCTATTTAGGGAATGTGAATGTTGGTTTCCACCATTATGAGCCTGGCTGGCTCTACTGACACTTTTAATCTGGCAATCATCCTGCCTTGCTAGTTATCTAACATTTTACAAATGGAACCATCATTTACCTGCACTAAGCAGAAAACACTAGATGCGTGGGGGCGGGGGACACACTCCAAAAACTTTAGGATTTTTGGGAATCTGATTCATGATCTTTGAATGCTTGGGGTTGGCCATACTGCAAAATGTGGCTACCTATGAATTCATTTACCAGCCCAGCCACTTAAAAGCAAGGAAATAAGTAGTTAAGAGCATCATAAATCTCACATTGCCAGCATAATAAACATAAGTGCATCCTTCCCTAGAACAAAGAAATACACATTTCACCAGAGCGTAACCTTAACTCTGACCCAGACTCTTATGCACAGATGCCTTGGTGTTTTGGGTTGGGCCTGCTGAACAATTCCCTGCACCTACAGCCCTTACACACCAGCATCACCATCCCATGAACAAGGCTGACCTGAGCACTCTGAAGGGCAGTGAGATGGCTCTGAGGGACACACCTCACACCTGACTGACTCATTTTACACTGCGTGTGTGTGCGCGTGCACACATGGGTGTGCACGTATGTGTGAATGTGCATGCATGTATGTGTCTGTGAGTGTGTGAATGGGTGTGTACATGTGTGTATGAATATAATTAGGTTTCTCCCCCGAGCCAGGTTCTGCTGCTTCTTCCATTCAGCCTGGCAATCAGTTCCCACTGGCTTCTATCTGATATATTTTCAATATTTTCTTTATTTCTCTGTTTTCACCACCCAAAGTGTGCTAGGGGGTGGATTTTTGATGATCGTTTAAAACAGCCTAGTATCAGAGGGTTGGTCGTGTTAGTCTGGATCTGTAAAAAGGAGCAGAGAGTCCTGTGGCACCTTTAAGACTAACAGATATATTGGAGCATAAGCTTTCGTAGGTGAATGCCCACTTCGTCGGATGGCAGGTATTAAAACAGCCTAGGTATTAGTCCAAATTTTACAAATGCTGTGCACCCTTCAAGTCACTGGGAGACATGGGTGTAAGTGCGAGCAGAATCTGGTTTGCCTTAAACGGGGAGAATAATCTGTCATGTGGCTGCAAGAAAAATATAAGTTCGACAACCAGGACTTACCTGCCTTCTTCCAGCTTGAATCCCAGAAAACAATTGAAAGAACTGGGGAAAAAACAGATCCTTTTGCAATAGAGGCGTTCTGGTCTACCAGGAAATCACAAGATAATGAGATCTCTGGTTTTGAAAAGCACAAACAGGCCCATTGTATGTGCATATTTTGGTTCTTTGGCAGGAGTTCGAGGGTAATGTTGAGGTCAGTTGGAGAAAGGAACTGAGCTTTCTCTGGGGACCAGTACAGTTAGTTCCCTCTAGCAAAAGCTATTAGACTAATTCTGATCACATCCTGATGGTCGCTACGGGAAATGCCAGCCGCAATCACAGGATACAATATGGGTGGCGAATTGTGCTCTGGAGTCATCCAAGTGTTTGGTTTACATTGCAGTACAGCATAGCGTGAGACCGGGAGTCAGGACTCCTGGGTTCTATTCTTGGCTCTACCACTGACTCCTCTGTGACTTTGGGCATGTCACTTAATCTCTCTGGGGCTCAGTTTCCCCATCTGCAAAAGGAGGCAATGCTAGCTACCTCTCCAGAGTGTTGTTCATTCATTAACGCTTGCAAAGCACTGGGAGATGCTTGTATGGACAGTGTTAGACAAGTGCCCAGTGTTGTTACAGCTGTTGTGTCTGAAAGGTTAGTTCACTTTTGTGAATGGGGATGTAACAAAACGCTATTGCCATGTGTCTCAGTTTTATTACTGCATTGACATATTAACTTTGCTCTCTCCTGCTTACAGAAGCTTACAACTGACAGTTGCAGTATAATGACCCAGAAACCTGGAAAACCATACCAATCAGACTAACTGGCAACAAATAATAAATGATGGTAAGTGGTCAAGCAGCATGAAAACAACCACTGGTGTAACTGAGACCAGCAATCGTACCGCCTCAGCTGTGCGCCAACACCTCTTTCTGATCTGCAGCAGGGTGCGTGAGACACAAATCAGATCCTGCTCAAAGAACTGACTCTTGATAGATGAAGCTGTGATGCCTTTTCTGTGTGCCCATGGCACCTCCCCATTCCTAAGCACTTGCCCCAGGTTTTTCATAAAAGGTTCACATGCTGCGCTCTCTCGAGGGGATTTTACTGCTGGTCTTTCTTCTTGGAGTTTTCCTTCATCTAAAGCCAAAGTCATATTAGGCCGAGAGCAGGTGGTCCCCTCCGGACACCACACTGAATGGCTAGCAGCAACCCAGGGGAAGGTGTCAGTGCTGCATGGCAGCTGGAGCAAAGTAGTTCAATTTGCAGTTAAAATGTCCTTCTGCTCTGATCTTATACCTGTGGGCTGCACTTTGGCCCCTCACTGGGGAGTCTCAATACTTTAGGCCTCCATCTGCCATCCAGCACGGAGGGGAGCCCCCTGCACGTCATGGGAGCTGGACTGTGGGGAAAGCTGCCTGGGAACCACACACACCCTCTATCCTCTCTGCAGGACAGCTGTGTACCCATGGGTTGCGTGGCAAAAGGGACATGACCAGGCAGTGAGAGGAGCTGAGAACAACCACTACTAGACAGACCAAAAGCCTTGTAGAAAGGACTGATTCACCAATAATTGCTCTGCTTGTCTTGAAGCCACATCAGCCAACCTTCTCACTCCCTCCGGCCCCTCAGAGGGACAGGTCTGCATGGTCAGGGTGTCACTGAGACCACATTTTCTGCTGCTCTGCTTTGGGATGTCCGGTGTTCTCTGGATTCTGGAAGTGCCACTGGGTTCCACATGGGGCCATGGTGACTAGCTGGCCCAGCTCAGATCCCTCACCAGGGAAGCGGAGGTTTGCCCTGCAGGGCTCTCTGGAGCATGACATTCAGCGCCCAGGACCAGGGCAGCGAGGGGCATTTCTGGTTCATTCCCACCCCTCATTCTCTGCTTTGAGGGACAGAGCCGGGATCTGAGTCTCTCAGTGTGATGGGATAAGAACAGCAGGCTTTGAAATCAGGCCAAAGGGGTGGAGACACAAGAAGGGTCACGCACGGGGACCCTGCTGCACCGGGCACTTGCCTGCAGAGATGTGCTTTCCTCCTTCCACTGCACCAAAGGACAGTCCCCTCAGCTAGTGGCAGTGCTTAATGGCTGCAATGATTACTATTACTTATGGCCTGGACAGTCAGTGTTACCACTTGTATTCGTTCTATTCAGTCCTTTTTTCTCCCTCGCTAGTAGACAAAAGGGGAGGTTTTGACCTAGCTTCAGACTGCCCATCCCTTACTCCTTCCCCCTTAGGCCTGGCCTCCCTGCCGTCCCTTAATGAAGCTATGGGATATACAGTGAACACATGCACCCCCCACGCGTGCCTGGCCTCAGTCATTGTTAGAGAACAAGTCTCCCCAGCCCACTGTTCCCCTAACCTGAAGTGGGTCACCTCCCCCATTACCAGGCCCCATTCTTCTGGCCCTGCCTGGCATCTCACTTTTGCATAGGGTTACCATATCTCATAAATAAAAAAAGAGGACCCTCCACGGGCCATGGCCCCGCCCATTTCCCCACCCCTAGCCCCGCCCCAACTCCGCCCCTTCCCCACCCTAACTCCGCCCCCTCCTCCCTCCCACTCCCAGCCAGGGGGAAAGGGCTGCCCCAGTGCTACCAGCTTCATGGTTTCCCGGGCAGCCCCCAGACCCTGCGCCCCTAGCCGGCGCTTCCCCAGCGCAGCTGGAGCCCGGGAGGAGAAGCGCCCAGCCGGGGGCGCAGGGTCTGGAGGCTTCCCAGCAAACCGTGAAGCCGGTAGCGCTCGGGCTTTGGGCAGCCCCTATGCCTCCGGACCCTGCGCCCCCAGCCGGGCACTTCCCCTCCGGGGCTCCGGCGGCTCTGCGTAACTTATACAGTGTAAGTTACACAGAGCCGAAGAGGAGCAGAGCCCCCGCAGCTGGAGGCTCTGCTCCTCTTAGGCTCTAAGAGCCGGGCTGCCCCAGCGCTACCGGCTTCGGGCAGCCCCCGCAATTACGAATCCTTACGATCCGCAGATCGGAAGGATTCGTAA
>NC_048306.1:43148151-43174978 GCF_013100865.1 Trachemys scripta elegans | reverse complement strand
CCTCGCGGAGCCCCTGCTACACAACCCCCAGCTTCGTGTGCAGGTGGCGGAGTCCCCCATGGTGCGCCAGAGGTTGGTCCTAGCAGAAGTCACCAAAGTCGGAGACCTCCTGGACTATGACCGGGGAGACTGGCTGGATCCCCTGACGCTCGCTCAGCGCATGGGGCTCTCCAGACCTCGTACTCCCCGGCACGTACTTCAGGAGGTGAGGGCCGCTTTGCCGCCCGCTGCTCGGGACTATCTCGACCGGGTCCTGCGAGAGGGCACGCCCCGCCCACCCTCCACTCCGAGCCCTCCAGACTTTTTCATCGGGCCCCTACCCCGTGGACCCAACCAGCCTCCTCCCCGTCCATTCGCCATGAGCCAGCTGCACCATCTGCAGTCGGTTCTGTTCTGGACAGCGCCAAGGACACATCTATACACGCTCGTGCTCCATGTTCTTCATGTCCTCACCCTCGCGTCCCGCCCCGATACGAAGTGACGGGACCTTCTGCCACCTCTGGAGGGTGAGGAGCCCCAGTGGGCCAGCCTTTATTCTGCTCTGATCCCGAAGCCCACCGGGGACATCAGTTGGCGGTTCCTTCACGGAGCCGTGAGCACGGGCGTGTACTCGGCGCAGTTTACCCCTATCCCAGACACCTGCCCCTTTTGCAGCGTGAGGGAGACCCTGGCGCATGTTTACCTGGAGTGCGCCAGGCTGCAGCCCCTATTCCGGCTCCTCACGGATATTTTGTTAAGATTTTGGTTGCACTTTTCTCCTCACCTTTTTATTTATGCACTCCCCATCCGTCGCCCCACAAAGTCACGGGACCTCCTGGTCAACCTCCTTCTGGCCCTAGCGAAACCAGAGTAAGGAGGTTGGCCGATGGAGTTTCCTGTGACTGTGGGGCGTATTTCAGGTCCTCCGTTCTTTCACATATCCAGGCAGAGTTCCTCTGGGCAGTGTCCACTGGCTCCCTTGACGCCTTCGAGGAGCAGTGGTCGCTGTCCAAGGTTCTCTGCTCGGTGTCCCCGTCTGGTTTGCTTCATTTGACCCTTTGACCTCACTCCTGTCCCTGTTCTTTTATTAGTTGTCCCCCGTAATTTTTTGGTCTCCAGGTCCTGTGGACCCCCCCTTAGGCTGGGGGGATCCTTTAGCAGTGGACTTCCTGGATCCCAATAGGACTGGTCACTCAGGGAACAGAAAACTACTCATTCATTTGCCCTCTACCAGACTCCTGTACCCCATTGGTCTGGGTCCGTCACATATCCCTCCCCCCTTCTCAACGCCAATGGGTTGGGCAGCTTGGGACGCCAGACAGTGCACACGTGACAAGCCATCAGCGTTGCCATGACGGCTCCCTGCTCTGTGTTGCACACGGAACTGGAAAGGTTGGAGGGATAAGAACCATCTGGTCACCCTTGTGTTCTTCTCCTTGTTCCGCTGCATCCATTGAAGAGGGGCATGGTCAGTCACGAGGACAAATCTGCGCCCGAGCAGGTATTAGCGCAATGTTTCCATGGCCCATTTTACAGCAAGGCATTCTCTCTCCAGCACTACATATTTTTGTTCCATTGGAAGAAGTTTCCGACTGAGGTAGAGAATTGGGTGTTCCTCCTCCCGGACCATCTGTAATAGAACAGCCCCCACCCTATTTCCGATGCATCCGTCTGCAGGATAAACTCCTTGGTGAAATCAGGGGCTATCAGTACGGGGTTATTGCAGAGGGCACTTCCTCTGCTGCGTCAGACCATCTCACCAGATCAGGTCCACGGGCTTTCACTAGGTCTGTCGGGGGCTTGCCCTTGTGGCAAAGTGGGGGATAAATAGTCGGTAATACCCCACCACACCTAGGAACGCCTGGACTTGTTTCTTGCAACTTGGTTGGGGCCAATTTTGGATGGCCTCTAACTTGTTCACTTGGGGTTTTACCAAACCTTTTCCCACAATGTAGCCAAGATATTTGGCTTCTGTAAACCCTACAGCGCACTTGGCAGGGTTTGCTGTAAGGCCAACTTGCCTGAAGGTATCGAGGACTGCCTCCACCTTCTCCAGGTGGGTTTCCCAGTCTGGGGTATGAATGACCACATCGTCCAAGTAGGCAGCAGCATAACTGTTATGCGGGCGTAATAGCTTGTCCATGAGGCGCTGGAAGGTAGCTGGGGCCCCATGTAGTCCAAAAAGGAGGACAGTATATTGAAAAAGACCCTCTGGTGTAGAGAACACAGTCTTTTCCTTTGTGTCTTCTGCAAGGGGAATCTGCTAGTACCTCGAAATCTGCTAGTACCCCTTTGTCAAGTCTAAGGTAGTCAAGTACCAGGCATTACCCAGACAGTCCACTAGCTCATCTATGCGAGGTATGGGGTACGCGTCGAACTGGGATACTTCGTTTAGTCGCTGGAAGTCATTGCAAAATCTTGTGGTGCCATCAGGTTTTGGCACTAGCACGATTCGGCTGAACCACTGACTGTGGGATTCTTCAATGATCCCCAACTCCAGCATTTTTTTTTTTTTTTACTTCTGCTTTTATTTCCTCCCTTTTTGCCGCTGGCACCCAATAGGGCCTCATTGTTACTCTGGCCCCAGTGTTCGTGACGATGTGGTGATATGTCTTGGTTGTTTGACCCGGTTTTGTCGAGAACACATCTTGGTTCCAGAAGATCATCTCAGACACCTCATTCTTCTGGTCTGGTGTTAAATCGGGAGACACTCTCACTTGTTTGGAAGGCTTGTTTTCCTGGGTTAGGTCTTTTTGGACCGTTGTGCATGCCTCTTGTGCATCCCAGGGTTTCAGAAGGTTAACGTGATAAATCTGTTCTTGTTTTCTGCGTCCTGGCTGCCGCACCTTGTAGGTTACTTCCCCCACGGGTTCAACCACCTCATAGGGCCCCTGCCATTGGGCCAGAAGCTTGCTTTCTGCCGTGGGTACCAACCCCACCATAACCCGATCCCCTGGTTGGAACTGTCGCACTTTTGCCTGGCGATTGTAATGGGTTCGCTGGGCCTCCTGTGCCTTCTCCAAATGTTCCCGTACAATAGGGGTAACCCGGGCTATCTGGTCTCGCATCCGCATTACATGCTCTATTATATTTCTCCCCTCATTGGGTTCCTCTTCCCAGATCTCTTTGGTGATATCTAGTATGCCACGGGGGTGATGCCCATATAATAACTCGAAGGGGGAAAACCCAGTTGAGGCCCGTGGTACCTCCCGGATAGCGAACATAAGGTAGGATACTAGGGTGTCCCAATCCTTCCCATCCCAACTTACCACCTTCCTTATCATAGCCTTGAGGGTTCAGTTAAACCTTTCTACCAACCCATCAGTCTGTGGATGATAGACTGAAGTTCTCAAGGTATGTATATGGAGCAGCGTACAGAGATCCTTCATTAGCTTCAACATAAATGGGGTTCCTTGATCGGTTAATATCTCGTTCGGTAGCCCCATTCGGGCAAAGATCCCCACCAGCTCTTTGGCTATAGTTTTAGAGGCCATGTTCCACAGGGGGATGGCTTCTGGGTAGCGAGTAGCATAGTCCAAAACAACAAGTATATATTGGTGGCCCCGAGCCGTCTTCTTCAGGGGTCCCACTAGGTCCATGGGTATTTGCTCAAAGGGGACCTCTATGATGGGAAGGGGTACTAAAGGTGCCCTCAAGTGGGGACGGGGACTGTGCAGCTGACACTCCGGGCAGGAGGCACAGTACCTCCGCACTTCTTCATGTACTCCGGGCCAGAAGAACCATTGTAGGACTCGTGCCAGGGTCTTCTCTACCCCCCATTGCCCCCCAAAAAGATGACTATGAGCAAGACTTAATACAGCGTTCTGGTGTTTTTGAGGTACTAGGATCTGCTATACTGTCTGCCCCTGTACGGGTGCAACCTGATATAAGAGATCCTTCTTCATTATGAAGTAGGGTCCTGGTCCCTGGGTTTTTCCTTCCACAGGGACCCCATCTATTTCAGTCACCTCCTTCCTAATGTTGTCATACCTTGGGTCTTCTGCCTGGTCCCGTCCAAAATTTCCTCTCCCGGGGCTAATCTGCCCAAGATCTAGGGGCCCAGTCTCTGTTGCCTCTACTGGTTCAGAAACATTAGGGTGGGGGTCAGACTCAGGTGCTTCTCCCTCCTGCGTGGCCTCTTTTTCAGCTACGGGGGTCCGCCTACCTACAAGAGCTGGACTCTATGCATCCGAAGAAGTGAGGTTTTTACTCACGAAAGCTTATGCCCAAATAAATCTGTTAGTCTTTAAGGTGCCACCAGACTCCTTGTTGTTTTTGTAGATACAGACTAACACGGCTACCCCCTGATACCTCTGGCTTTGGATCAGTATTCGGGTTCCCAAGGCCTTAGCTGCCCTTCTTTCCCTTTTTGTCTTTCTACCCTGTCTGGGAGTGGAGAACAAATCTGGGGATATTTCAGAGAAGATTGGGGGTTGACAGTCTGCTGTGGATGCCTCACCAATTTTAGGGTCCCCATCTTTCTCCAATCCCCCTACTGGGAGTAAGTTTCCAAACCCCTGGGAAGTCCCTCCCTATGAGCACCGGGTATGGGAGTTTAGGGACTACACCTGCTGCTACCTCAGTAGTGTTCCCTTGGATCTCGATTTTTACTGGGATGGTGGGGTAGTAACTAACTGTCCCATGGACACATGTTATCCCCGTACGTTTAGCTTGCAGCAGCTGACTACGCTTCACGAGCTTCCCTGAGATAAGCGTGATAGCACTGCCCAAATCAACCAGTGCCATGGTCCCTACCCCATTTAGTTTCACTGGTCTGGTATACTTATGTGGGGTTAGTGAGACCCCCACAAGGTGGATTAGGGAGCATGGATCTGCCCAGTTCCCCAGGTTACACTGCATAGGCTCCTCAGCATTGGGACACTGTGCAGCTATGTGTCCCCACTCCCCGCAGGCATAACATCTGGATGGAGCCCTAGGCGTTCCCCGGTCTCTTGGTTTGGGCAGTCTAACATCATGATCCTCTTCTCCCTCAGTGCTCCGACTCTTTGTGGCCTCTAATGGGCCTTCAGCCTCTCTATTTTTCCACCTGGGCCCTCCTGGTGGCCCAGTCACCCGAACTTTAGGGCTTGGTGCTGCTAGTTTAACCCGGGGTGCCTCTTCCTTAACTGGTCGGGTCAGCTCCCTCGCTGTCCTTCGCCTCTCTACCAGGGCGACAACCTCGTCATAGGTGGAGGGTTCGTTCTGGCTTACCCAGGCATGAAGGTCTGGTGGTAGTCCCCTCATGTATCGGTCGATGACCAGAACCGCTAGTATCTCTTCCGGACTCCGGGACTCTGTTTGCAACCACTTTCGTGCGAGATGGATGAGGTCATACAATTGGGACCGCAGGGTTTTGTCTTCCTGGTACCCCTAACCGTGATACTGCTGGGCCCGCACTACTGTCATTACCCCAGATCTGGCCAGGATCTCTGCTTTCAGCTGGGGCTAGTCTGCCACAGCCTCTTCAGGCAGATCATGGTAGGCCTTCTGGGCTTCCCCACACAGGAATGGGGCAAGGATGCCAGACCACTGATCTCGAGACCAGGCCTCCCGTAGGGCTGTCCTCTCAAAGGCCAGAAGGTATGCCTCTACATCATCCTCCCGTGTCATTTTCTGCAGCCAATGGCTGGCCCGTATGAGCCGCTTCCCATCATGGCCACGATTCAGCTCTGTAAGGGACTTTACCTGGTTTACCAGTTCCCACAACATAGCTCGGTCTTAAGCAGCCTGGTCCATCAGCAGGCGATTAGTCTCTTGCTGCAGACGTACTGCCTCCTGTTGGGCGGCTGCCTGGACACGGGTAGCCTCCTGCTGGGCTGCCGTAGCTTGCATCAGTGCCCGCACTACGTCATCCATTGTGGTGGGGAAAAAAAATAAACCCTCTCCCTTTTTTTGTTGTTGTTGTTTAAATCACCCTCCTTCTTCTGCCGCGCTGTGCACCCCAAGATCCCACTCCTGACACCAGTGTGACAAAGTTCCTCCTCTATCTTGGTGGATCCTGCGCTTATTGGCAGGTTTTCTTGCCTCACATTCACACCATGTGGGTTGGGGAACAGCCCAGAGACCTTCTCCTCTGGGAGAACTCACAGTCCAGGTCAATTGGGAGGTTTGGGGGGAACCCAGGCCCGCCCTCTACTCCGGGTTCCAGCCCAGGGCCCTGTGGACTGCAGCTGTCTATAGTGCCTCCTGTAACAGCTGCATGACAGCTACAACCCCCAGACTACTTCCCCATGGCCTCCTCCAAACACCTTCCTTATTCGCACCACAGGACCTTCCTCCTGGTGTCTGATAACGCTCATGCTCCTCAGTCCTCCAGCAGCACACCCTCTCACTCTCAGCTCCTTGCACCTCTTGCTCCCAGCTCCTCACGCTCCCACCACAAACTGAAGTGAGCTCCTTTTTAAAACCCAGGTACCCTGATTAGCCTGCCTTAATTGATTCTAGAAGCTTCTTCTTAGTTGGCTCCAGGTGTCCTAATTAGCCTGCCTGCCTGCCTTAACTGGTTCTAGCAGGTTCCTAATTACTCTAGTGCAGCCCCTACTCTGGTCACTCAGGGAACAGAAAACTACTCATCCAGTGACCAGTATATTTGCCCTCTACCAGACTCCTGTACCCCACTGGTCTGGGTCTGTCACAATGGATAGGCTTAATACAAGGTTATATAGAGAGGCATAATACAAAGTCATATGAAAGTTATGTGAAGATGCTTAATACAGAGATTTATCTACAGGGTTCATTTGGGTGGGGGTCTAGGTGTAGGTGGTTGGGGCTCAGTGGGGAGGATGTCTGGGGGGTGCTCATCGGGGTGGTACAGATGCAGGGGAGGTGGGGCTTGTCAAGGTGAGGGTTTAATGGGCCTGCTTAACAGGGGAGCCCCAGCTGCTGCCAAGGGGATCCGCATGCTGGGCCCCCGTTTCCCATATCCCAGGGATCGGCAACCTTCGGCACGCGGTGTGGGCCGGGACGGTATGTTTACTTGCTGCGTGTGCAGGTTCGGCCGATCGCAGCTCCCACTGGCAGTGGTTTGCTGCTCCAGGCCAATGGGGGCTGCGAGAAGCCGCGGTCAGCACATACTGACCACTGCATGTTTTTATGGGGGGAAGGATCAGGAGAGTGGTAGCCTGTCTGCCTCAGATGCTGGGCCTGGAACTTGATTTTCTCCACTAGCTACAGCAGAGGATCTCAGTGTTTCACGAATGCAGGAGGTTGCTCAACCTTCTTGGACAGTGAATGTTCCTCTGTAGCTTCCTGTGGGAACCCCAGCGCAGCTTGCAGAGCGGGGGGGGGGGGGGGGGGGAAGGCCAAGCAGACATAAGAATTTGCTGCCAAAGGGCTTTTATTTAAATCTTGGCAAGAAGAAAAGATCAAATAAAAACATGTTAAAATTAGCCTGTGTCAGGCAGGGGATAAAGTTTCCCAAAGCCCTGTAGGGAGAGCATTGCAAACCTTGAATCTGAACCATCTGCTCCCAGACAGGACCTCGCTGCAAGCTCCCTGCTACAAGGACAGTGAGGCTGCAAGGCGACCAAGGTCCTCCATCACTGCCCTGGCCACTGCATGCTGAACGGAACCCACATCAGAGAAGCCCTCTGGTCCGTGGCCAAACCCTGCAGGAACTATGATTATGCAGCCCAGCCTCACCACTGCATTTGTTTATTTTCCTTTAAGATGGCATGTGCTGTGAGCATTTCAGCCTCCTGAAGCTAAGCAGGGTAGGGGCTCAGCCTGTACTTGGATGGGAGACTTCCAAGCAACATGTAAGTCTGTTACTGATTGGGAGGATCTGAGTCTGCCCCAATCCAGTGCTGCTCCAGGGACCATGGTTGGGAGGAGATATAAATAGCCCAGGTCTTGACCTCATGTCACCATTAAAGTTCCTAAAGCCTGTATTGGAGGAACAGGAGTTTGAACTCCCATGTCTTGGCTAGTTTCCAACTCTAATTCCATTCTGCCTCACCAAATCCCCACTGCAATGGCTGCTGGACACAAGACTCCTTCTTCACTTCCTGCGTTGCTCGATGCCATCAAAACATCGCCATACTCCACCCCAGAGGTGGCTGCACTTCAGTGGTGGCTTAACTGATTTTTCTTTATAGCTTACAAAATGCTGGGGGGAATCCTTCTCTAGAAATGCCAGAGTTTAGTCACTAATTGGGGTGATGTCCTGGATTTGGCTTGGCCAGTCAGTCCCCTCAATGAGCAATACAGTGGAGGGCCCACCCATAGTAATGGACTGTACTATTGTCACTCCCAAAATATTTGGAAGGTTTTGGAAAAGGAGGAAGCTGAAAGGCCCATGGAAGCTCCAGAGTCTCTAGTGATGTCTGTGAATCCCAGTGTTAGGTAAAAAGCAAGTCCTTACTCACCTCTCCAGCACCCGAGTTCGTGCGGAGTTGGTATGGGGCTCACAATCTGTCAGAGACCAGACACCAATTCGTTGATCAATGGGCTCACACTATCCTTAGCTTGAAAGGCTTCAGAGTAAGTGTGGCAAGTTTATTAGGAGTGAGCATCAATATTTATACACAGAAGTAAACAAAGTGATTAACAGATCATAATGGTCATGCATAATCAATCAAGATTCTACAGGATAAAACAGGTTAAAATGTAAATTCAAAAAGGAGAAAAGGGGAGATGGCTACTTAAGGGGAGGGGGGTGTCATGAGTAGTTCGCAGGTCAGAGCTTTGATTAAAAGTTCAGACAGAGACATCAAGTCTGGGTTAAGTTTAAGCTCATCAAAAGTTAAGACTCAACATTCCTCCATTTGTAGCTTTGGGATAACTATTTACCAAAAGCTACACTCCATTTTAAGGAGCCAAGGGCCGCTTGGCAATTTCAGCCTGGGCCAACTCGAAGAGAGTAAGGCCCTTGGCTGAAGTAGGAAAAGAATAAACTGACCCACATGAGTCTATGAGGGAGGGGACACACTGAATACAGCAACACAGTATTATAAGGATTACTATGGCCCCAACAATACCCACCAAGAGTTTTTTAACCCACCCAAATCCAGGCAGCCAATTCCATAAGGCTCCCCACCAATCATAAGGTGGCTAGCCAGAGGAGTAGTTCTTAGCCATTTCCCTTAGATGTTTGGTACGTTGAAAAGTGTCAGAGTAGGTGTCATTTACAAAAACACAGCATTCTTCATTTATGAGGGCGCAAGTTCCTCCCTGGGCTGCTAACATTATGTCTAAAGCCATTCGGTTTTGCAAAGCTAACTGGCGCAGCTGGTACATTTCCCCGGCCTGATTCTCAAATAGGGTCGCAGTTTCATTGGTTAAAGATTCTAGTAGTCCCTGTAGACGGATGACACCACCCCTCAAGCTAATAAGACCAGCCCACCGCTGCCACGACAAACCATCACGGATATTAATATCTCTGAAGGTTTCACGGATGTTACGAACATGGGGAAAATGAGGGGGAGTGAGGGAGATGCGAGAAGGCGGAGTTAGCCAGGCTAAATAAAATGACCCTTCCCAATCAGGGGAGAGAAAGTAATAAGCTTTGGGCCCGCACACCCAGTATGTTCCATACAATGCGTTTCGGGTATTCCATTTCTCAAAGTAGGAGGTAACTCACCACCCGTTGGACCACTGTTCCCCTGGTAACGCAGAGGGGTCGTTGTGCGAACTGCAGAGGCACAATTTGGTAGTGGTGTTTTCAAAGGGCAGAGTAGTACTGCTTGAGCAGTTGTAGAAGGCAATCGTATGTCCCTTAGCAATTAGTTGGACACCCTCGTGATCCGAGCAGGGCTTCTTAAAAGCTGACTCTGAAGGCTTGCCCACCCATGAAAAAGTTGGATCGGGGTGAGGGATCCACATATGGGATAAGTGGGATGCGCAAGGCTTGAAGCCAAGATTTTTACTAAAGGTGGTGCCATTAAAATACATGTTGCATTTACTTGTTCCCACAAAAGTTGACCCCTTTTCTTTAACAAAACACAGTGATCCTGTCTGATTGGTTACCCTGAGATATCTGTTAATTGGCACTCCTGTTTTGTTCCATGTAAGATTGTGTTGGACTGGATCTTTTACTCTAGCCGGTGGCATCCAAGTCATATTAGCAGTGGTCAGGGGAATGGGTGTGAAGGGGAGTCCCTGTTCTGCATTTACTGGAAATTGAGTACATAGCCAGCAATTACTTCTATTTCCTAAAATACGAGTTTTAACCTTGTGGGAATATCTAATAAAAGCATTATCTTCATAAGCAGAAAATAAACTAAAAAGGCATAATAAAAAACATACAGTTGTCAGAATAAAAGGTCCTCTCATTTTTGCCGAGTCAATTTAAGTCTGATGTCTGAAAGAGGTAAGCTGGTCCACTGGTCGGAGGCATTGTCCTCAGTGGTGGCAAGAGCTGCTGGTCCGTCACTGTGGTCCACTACGGCTGGCTTGACGTGGGAGTGGTGGATCCAGGATTTGCGTCCTTCCAGGAACACTGCAGTTTGGGTTGTTAAAAGAACCTGGTGGGGTCCAGTAAACCTCGGCTGGAGGGTGTCGCCACGAACAAACTTTTTGGCCAGACGAAGTCCCCTGGTTGGAACGGGTGGATCTGTTCTCCCAGTGGCACGGTCTGGGAAAACTGCGAGGCTTTCCAAAGGGTATGGAGGCGAGCCTGTAGGGAGAGAAACTGGCACGCGGTCATATGATCCCCTCCCAATAGTGAAACATCAGCACGTGGTAGTGCCCCGCCTTTGAAAGGGGGGTGTCCATAGAGCAGTTCAAAGGGGGATAATCCCAATACACGGGTTGGGCGAGTACGAAGGTGAAACAGGACCAAGGGAAGTACCTGAGGCCACTTTAACCCTGTTTCCTGACAGTATTTAGCCAATGTAAACTTAAGCTCCCTATTCATACGCTCAACTTTCCCGCTAGACTGGGGGTGGTAGGGTGTATGAAAGGAGTGTGAAATGCCCAGTCCTTGTTCTAAACGGCCAAGGACATGACCAGTACAGTGAGGTCCGCAATCTGAGTCAAGCACGAGAGGGATGCCAAAACGGGGTACAATGTCTCTAAGGAGAATCTTCGCCACTGTGGCAGCAGTACAATTAGCAGTAGGAAAAGCTTCGACCCAGGAAGTCAGAGGGCAAACCAAAACAAGGAGGTGCTTTTCCCCAAAAGCCTTTGGCATATCTGCAAAGTCAATTTGAAGATGTTGAAATGGAGCAGCAGGCGGAGGTCTTCCACCCTTAATTTTGTTAAGAGGCGGAGCAGGTCCATTACGCTGACATGTGCTGCATGCTTTCACTATTGACAGGCAGTAGGGTTGAATGCCTGGAGCATACCAAAAGCGAGCGATGGTGTCCACAAGGGCGTGCGTGCCGTAGTGACCCCCCTTATCATGGTGCCAGCGAACTGCCACGGGGTATGTGGAGCGAGGGAGGCAGGCTCGGCCATCCGGCATAAGCCAGGTCCCTTTGACCAGAGTGGCTCCGAGGCTCTCCCACGACTGTAGTTCAGCAGCGGGTACTGGTACGGGGTGNTCAGACAGAGACATCAAGTCTGGGTTAAGTTTAAGCTCATCAAAAGTTAAGACTCAACACCAGCATCCGGCAACATCTCTCTTCTTAGTCTCAGTTTGGGAAGGAGCGACCCTGACCCCTTTCTCCTGGTTCAGGCCAGCCCAAACTGGCACCTCCTCATCATGGCAGGTGTGTGATGCCCCAGCAGGACCCACCCTCGTGCAGGAGCAGATGCTCAACAGTGCATGTCAAGGCTCAGAGAAGGCCAGGATTTTATGTCTCTATTTCACTGTCTTCTTATGCCAGCAGGAATCATGGGGCGGGAGGGAGGCTTCCAAAGAGGAAAATGTTTGCGGCAGGTCCAGCATAAACATTTACTTTAGCGTACGCTGAGCGGTGGGAGGAGGGCAGAGGCACGCAGTTGCTGGGGGGGCCAGGAACACTCACAGGAGAGGAATGCCAAAAGAATGCAAGCAGAACAGCTCACCATGTTTTCCCTGTTGCAGGCCTCCGTCCCCATGTTCCCATCCTCGGTCAGAGTGAGCAACGAACCCCCATCAGACCTCCCTGGCTCTTCCACCCCGATTTCAGGGGGAACAGGGCCATGGGAAAGCCAGGCCTCCACCCTGCTAGCCAGGTCTGGTGGGTGGCTCCCATACGGCACTGGCAACACAAAGTGTGCAGCTGCCATGGGCTGCTGCCCAGGCCTAGGGCTACCATTCACAACACACACACACACACACACCAGCTGGCCAGTGCAGTGGCAGGAAAAGGACTAAAGAGCCACAGCAATAGCTGAGAATAAATAAACAGCCACTGAGCCAGGTTGTGGGGCCGGGCCTGCCCAGCAATACAGTCTCGTCATTCCACACACCTGGTCACATCTCTGCGTGTCAGTGCCAGGCTGCAGCCGGCAGTCTGACCCTCCTGTGCCTTTCCCAAGAAAGGGGTCAGGGAACAATGTGTACAGTGGCAGTGCTGAGAGCCATTGAACCAAACTGTAAACCCTGCATATGATGGAAACCACTTCAAGCCAGGGGGTGAGGCAGCTCCCCCCACCCCCAGCACCCCTAGTTCCAGCATCTATGGCCTTTCCACCCCTTTGGCCTGCTTTCAAAGCCTGTTGTTCTTATCCCATCACACTGGTGCAAGGCTGCTTCTGGCTCTGTCCCTCAGAAGCAGAAAACGGGTGGTGGGAAAGAACCAGAAATGCCTCTCGCCTCCCCTAGGCTTGGCACACCTAGAGAAGAGCCTATTCACTGGGGGCCAGACCCACCCAGGCAGCAGAAAAGGTGTTTTCCAATAGCTCCTGGCAGCCTGCGCTGTGACTTGGCTAGTAGATGACACCATGGTGATCAGCAGGAGCAAACCTGAGGCCTTCAAGATTAAAAGCCCTGCACCCCCAGAGCTCTCTCCTTCCCATGTCAGTCATGAGCTGCAGAGTCACCACAGCAGTCACTAGAGGGAGACATGATCGCAGGCACCTGGCTAGTGAAGGCAGCCAAGCCCAAGTTCCCACCGGTGTGGATGGGAATTAGGGGTGCTGGAGGGAGCCCAACAGTTTCATCGCTCCTGAGTTTGCTTGCACACCATGTAATGGGGCAGCTCGTTCCCCAACGAGCCAAACAGCCACATCCACAGCATAGTCCCTTCCTCGGAGTGGGCAAGGCCCCTGACTTCTCCCTCTTCAGAGGCTCTGTGGCTCCCTTTAGGATGAGTGAGGCCTAAGTTCTCCGGCTGCCTTTTCCCCATCCCCTCCACAGCATCTGCAGGGAGCAGGGTGAGCCCTACAGAAAGGGAGGATAGCCACAGAGAACTTGAGACGGACAGAAAGAAGGGAAAGGAGCTGTTCAGGAAAGGGAGCCAGGTGGGTTTAGCTTAGTGCTGGCTACCCGAGCAGGGCTGCCCAGGGATTCAGGAGCACACTTAGCACATGCCTTCCAGAGTGGAGGGAGGGGAAAGAATTTAGAACATGTGAGGAAGGCTAAAGCCGAAGGCCAGGCATGTCTGCAGGATCAGGCTGTCCTGACAGGATGTGCACTAAGGAGTCCAGGACTGTGGGATCTGAAAGGGAGGACGGGGGTGTTGCTGAGGGTTTTCTAATGTTATTTGTATTGTTTCAGATTCCTTGATATCATCGCAAAACCCACCCATGCTTGGAAAGGAAACAGCCCTAGGAAGGCGGAAATCACTTACCGCCGAGGAGGGAATCACATGGATACCATGACAGGAGTGCTCTGATTCTGCACCAATCCCTCTTCCTTATGGCACCAAGCCTGACCCTACTCCCCTGGGCCCCTACTCCCTGGGGGTCTGTCCCCAGAGTGAGCTCAAGACAGTGTGAGGAAGGATGGCAGCACATGGCCCTGTACACAGTGCTCCTAGACAGTCAGGGTTACAGAAATCTGATCCCCCTCCCTTCTGGCACCTGGTGTCCAGTTACCCCCATAGCTACTCTTCACTGAGCCCTTCAAGGCAAAAACCCTGTCACCCTCCTGTGTGGTCTTCTAGTAGGGCCCGATGCTGCAGCCACCACCAGGCAAAATCAATAGGACTCATCACAACAATAAGCAATATGGACAGAGGTATCACAGGATCGGGTCCCTGTAATTTCACTGCGAGGCTGTCTGCATGTAGCATCTGGCACAGCACCAAAGCAATGTTGGAACCAGGGTAGGGGCTCTGGAGAGAGAGTGGTCTGGAGGAGGGGACAGGGACAGCCACCTGGGTCAAGTCCTGGCAAAGCAAAAAGAAGAACAGGAGTACTTGTGCCACCTTAGAGACTAACAAATTTATTAGAGCATAAGCTTTCGTGGACTACAGAAAGCAAACTTCCCCTGCAACCTGGGCCACTGCCTGCTGCGTCCCTGGGCAGGATAGTTGCCTATTGAGGGCCCGATCCTGAAGGCCCTTGCACAGACAGGGAGCCTCGCTGGCTTGAGCTCAATGGGAGGGAGTGCTGCTGCGGCAGGGGCTTGCAGGATTGGGCATTTGCCTCCGTCCCAGACTGGGAAGCGCCTCATCCACCCCACGGCTGGTCCGGAGCGCAGTGGGCACAGCACTCATGTCTCCGCGGATCTCAAAGGGCGGCACAAACACTACCCCCCCCCCCCTCCGGCAGAGGGGCTCCCTGGCGCCGCGCCCCCAAGTGTCCCCGCGCCCGGCGCCGGGGGAGGGAGCGGCCTGGCAGGCCCGGCGCTACAGCCAGCCCACACCCCTCCCTCGCCGCGAGGTTGGCTCGGGAAGCCCCGCCGGCCAGAGCAGCCTGGACTCCGCGCTGCGCGCAGAGGCTCGGCCAGGCAGGGCGCTGAACTGCGCTTCGGCGCCCCGACCATGCCGTTCTACCGGCGCACGGTGCTGCCCCGCAGTCTCTGCCCCAGCCGCGCCACGCTGCAACTGGCCGAGCTGCGGGACGTCTGCAGCCTGGCCTCGCTCACCCTGCTCCGCCAGCTCGCCGACCTGTGCGGCCACTCGCTAGCACTACTAGGCGAGATCGAGGGGCACCTGCTGGCGCTGGGGCGCCGAGCCGGCCGGCTGCGCCACCGCATGAGCCGCCTGCAGGGGCTGCTGCACGGGCGCCCTCACCCACGAGCGCCAGGTAAGAGACCGGGAGGCTCCTGCTGCGCGCCCCCAGCCTTCCGACTGCCCCTCCCCAGCCACCGCCCTGGACCCGAGCCCCCCCCTCGCCTTTCCTCCTCTCTCTCGGGAGCTGTTTCCCTTTAAAAGCAACTTCCCTTCTCCTCTCCGCGTCCCCCGCCCCCCGGTTCTCCTTCGGCTGGGGAATGGGTTTCTCTTCCAGCTTGGCCGGGCAGAGCTGCCGCCAGCTCGTGTCCCAGCTCTGTCCCTCTCTGCCCCTTGGAGTGCGGGATCCTGCTGGATCCACACGTCCCCTGCCAAGGGGCTATTCTTCGAAGGTTCCCCGGGCTGACGGTGTGGCTGTCCTGAACGCAGGACTCGTGGGCATTGCTGAGCCCTGGTGGTGCTGGGCACGGGGGTGACGCAGGGGTGTGCCTGGGTCCGAAGGGGTACGGCTGCATGCAGCATGGCGGAGGCACCTGTGGCCTCCTGGGGAGGGGCTGGTTGTCATTTCTTCCCTAGACCTAGTACTCAGGGCTTTGGCACTTAGCCCTTTGTGAGGCTTCCTGGCCTGGTCCTGGCTTCACCCATAGTCTCTGTTGGAGCAAAGCTGCCACGTTCTGGTGGCTTTGAGATTTTTTAACCTGCTTTAATTTGTAAAGGGATTAATGTAAAAACTGGAACTGTCTCTGGTGTGGCTAAAAACAACTGCACAATCCAGTTCAGATCTCCAGGAAGGGGCTGCTCCTGATGTCGCCTTCATCTGGATCTGGCTTTATGATTATTTCTGTATACTAACCAGATCCCTGCTGAGCTGCCATGGGCAGCTATCCTGTGGGGAATGGCTCCTTGAAGTCTCTGTCTGATTGTCCTAAGAATTTACCCTATCACCTGTTGTGGCTGTAGTACAGGGGTGGGCAAACTTTTTGGCCCAAGGGCCACATCTGGGTATGGAAACTGTATAGCAGGCCATGAATACTCACAAAATTGGGGGTTGGGGTGTGGGAGGAGGTGAGGGCTCCCGCTGGGGGTGCAGGCTCTGGGGTGGAGCTGGGTATGAGGGGTTGGAGGTGCAGGAGGGTGCTCTGGGCTGGGACAGAGGGGTTTGGAGGGTGGGAAGGGTTGGGATGCAGGAGCGGGTTGGGGTGCAGGCTCTGGGTGGCGCTTGCCTCAAGCAGGTCCCGGAAGCAGTGGCATGTCCCCCCTCCAGTTCCTATGCGGAGGCGCAGCCAGGCAGCTCTGCGGGCTGCCCCATCCGCAGGTGCCGCCCCTGCAGCTCCTATTGGCCTCAGTTCCCAGCCAATGGGAGCTGCAGGGGTGGTGCTTGGGGCAGAGGCAGCGTGTGGAGCCCCCTGGCTGCCCCCTCATGGAGCCATGGCTCGCGCAGAGCAGGGCAAGCGCCCGATCTCACTCCCTGCCTGGAACTCGAAGGCCGGATTAAGAGGTCTGAAGGGCCGGATGCGGCCCCCGGGCCATAGTTTGCCCACCCCTGCTGTTGTATCTGAGCACCTTCTGTGTCTGATGTAGCAATAGCAAAGTCTCTAATGGGCTTAGTTGTCTCTCTCACCCTTCCCCTTTTTGTAGTGAAAGCTCAACTACGGTCGGGGTGGGGAGCTTGTTTACGAGGGGTGTTGATGGGTGTTTTTTGAGCAGAGGAAGTGGCAGCGCTGGAGGTAGCAAAACTCCCCATGATTTATGTGGGGGCAGGACTGGACCCTTAGCCCCTGGCTCAGCCCCGCCGGGAAGGAAATCGCCTGAGGGCTCAAGCGTAGCCCTAGTAAAATCTGAGTACAGTGACAGAGCATTGCGCAAGGCAGCTCTGGGGCATCCTAGCCCTTGCAATCAGGCAAAGCTGCTGGTGCTGGGAGCAGAGCGAGCAGTGGGTACAGCCCAGTGTTTCTCTGTTAGTGTGTCGGTTGCCACGTAGATCCGCTGTGTGCTCTGTCACACTGGCACACGCCCAGAACACCCACACACCCTGTTCTGGGAGATTGGCAGGACACCCGCCACTCATCTCCAGGAGGGGCAGGGCCTGCAAAGCCCCATCTGCTCTTTCCCCACCTGCAGTGGAGCTGCATTGGGCCTTGCACAGGTACATGCTATGCTCAGACTTTGTGCCTGCCTCTCATGCTAGCACCTGGCACCCATCCATCATGCTGGCAACACCATCTCAGTGGGCAACTGCTACACTTACACTGACGATTCCGATTCGCGTCTTGGCTTACGCCCGCCAAATCCCCAACCTGCCTTCATGTGATGTCAAGTGTCTCACTACATGGAAGAGGGAGACGCACAGGCGTTCCGTCACTATCCGGCGCCTTGTCCTGCCCCGTAACATACCCAGGACCCCGGGCATGTCTCACCCAGTGCAGAAGCAAGGCCTAGTGAGGGTGGGCTGAGGACAGAGCAACAGCAGCAATCTGAATCCTGCCTTTCTTTGACAGTTGTCCAAATACTGGGCACTTTCCAGGCTGCTGGCCAAATGAATGCAGTACAGGGAGCTCCTTAGATCAAAGCACTGCTAGTGACTCCACACCAAGGTGTGTATTGTAGTTCTGAGTGTTAATACTCTGTCTGCACTGCTGGGCATCCATGCAGCCCATCTTGCCATGCACCGGATGCAGCATAAAGCCTGGGCTGGATTTTGTGGGGCGGGTTGCTTCCCTGGTTGTCCCAAAGCCCTGGTGTGGGATATAGAGGTAAACTTCTCCCATAGACAACGCCCAATCTAAATCACTCTCTTTAAAGACTCCCTAAGGTGTGTCCATCTTTAGCTATTCAACCTGTAGCTGAGGGCTCTCTTCTACTAAGGAGGATGGATTTTTGCTGGAGTCTTGTGCTGCTGCTTAAAATGACAAGTTGTACCCTATTTGTCCTGTGTGCCCCCATCTGATCACCTCTGCATTGGAGCTGTACTGGCGGGTTTGTTTTTGTAGTGCTTTTATTTTCACTTTCAAATGGTAAGTTTTGGCATAGATGTCTGCATTGGGACAGAAATGGGCAGTGTGTTTTGGACAAGTTTAAATACGCTCATTTAAGATTTGCTTGTAAAGGTTTCTTTGAAAATACTTCTTAAAATTGTGTCAAGCGCATTCCCTCTGTAGACTCTGCACTTTCTTCAGGCCCTTTGGCAAAGGTTGTGCATCTTGTGTTTTCCGCATTCTCTTGCATGTGCTCTTTGTTGCTACTTTGGAGGGCTCTGCATGGAGCCAAGGGAAGTAGCTGCCAGGATCCTGCAGCTTGTTTCCTGTATGCAGAGAGCAAACCAAAGTTTTCAGAGTTGGCCTTTGAGACATGTTTGTGTTGCAGACACTAGTGTTATAATTAAAAAAGCTACCAGGGCAAGCAGAAACAAAGGCCAAAAATCCTTCATCTCGGGTACAAACTCTGAGGCAAAGCGTTGACAGATTAATAGATTTTAAGGCTAAGGGCCATTATGGTCATCTACTCTGATGTCCTGCTTAGCACAGGTCAGAGAATTTCACTGAGTATTTCTTGCGTCAAAACTGTGATACGCTGCATTTAATTCCAGCCAACCAAGTGAGATTGACCTCAGCTGGCAAGGGTGAGCAGAGGATGCCCTGTGAGTTTAGCAGTCTAACCCAGCTTGGGCCAGAGGAGATTCGGAAGTTTCTTCCTATAAAGGCAGGTGACCGTCTTGGAGCAGCCTCAGCAGCTGGGGGCGGGGATGCTGGGTGTGGAGGTTGCCAGTACCGCACAGGAGAGCTGCCTGGCAAGGGAGGGAATGCGCCTGCTGCTGTGTCCTTGCCTGCAGGAGGACCAGGGAGATAGGAGGGCTGGGTTCTCATTCACTGGGGCAAGGAGCAGGGAAGCAGGCAGGGCTGTGGGAAACTGGAGAGAGAGGAGAAGGGCTGGCAGCTGAACGTGTGTGGCTCTGTCCTTCACTAGTTCTGCGGGTGAATATTCAGACGGCGGTGGAGTCATGACCAGGATGTCTCTGGATTGGCTCTGATCACCACACTTGGCTTTGCAGTCAGCGTCAAGTCACCGCTGCTCCATGTCAAAATCGCACAGTGTGTCAGTTGTGAGGCCAAGCCACTTGAAAGCATAGGCGCAATGTCACTTTCTGCATACATGTGTGCATGGTGGTGGATCCTCTGCTGCTGGCGGATGATCACATTGTAGCCATGACCAGTTCGGCTTATACCACCTGTGTCCCTCCAGGAGGTTGCGACCATTTCTCATGGATGGGGCTTGCTCCCATGACCCAAGCCTTTATCACCTGGAGACGAATTAGTGCAATGCTTAACATAAGAACAGAACATACTGGGTCAGACCAAAGGTCCATCTAGCCCAGTATCCTGTCTTCCGACAATGGCCAATGCCAGGTACCCCAGAGGGAATGAACAGAATAGGTAATCATCAAGTGCTCCAACCCATCGCCCATTCCCAGCTTCTGGCAAACAGAGGCTAGGGACACCATCTCTGCCCATCCTGAATAATAGCCATTGATGGACCTATCCTCCATGAATGCATCTAGTTCTTTTTTGAACCCTGTTATAGTCTTGGCCTTCACAACATCCTCTGGCAAGGAGTTCCGCAGGTTGACTGTGCGTTCTGTGAAAAAATACTTCCTTTTGTTTGTTTTAAACCTGTTGCCTATTAATTGAAATTGGTGGCCCCTAGTTCTTGTGTTACGAGGAGTAAATAACACTTCCTTATTTACTTTCCCCACACCAGTCATGATTTTATAGACCTCTATCATATCCACCCTTAGTCATCTCTTTTCCAAGCTGAAAAGTCCCAGGCTTATTAATCTCTCCTCATGCTTCTGGGTGGGGCTGCTTTTGGGGTCAATCCAGCAACCTTGAACTCATAGAATCATAGAATATCAGGGTTGGAAGGGACCTCAGGAGGTCATCTAGTCCAATCACCTGCTCAAAGCAGGACCAATTCCCAACTAAATCATCCCAGCCATGGCTTTGTCAAGCCTGACCTTAAAAACCTCTAAGGAAGGAGATTCCACCACCTCCCTAGGTAACCCATTCCAGTGCTTCACCTAGTGAAAAAGTTTTTCCTAATATCCAACCTAAACCTCCCCAACAGCAACTTGAGACCATTACTCCTTGTTCTGTCATCAGGTATCACTGAGAATAGTCTAAATCCATCCTCAACTGGTGTGGAATGCAGCACCTTCGTGCTATGTGGCACCTCTCAGGGCTGCATGTGTTATTAATGCTCCGTAATCCTCACTGGGCTGCCTCCCGGCTTCTGGCTGGAGATTAAGTTGCTGGGTTTGATCCTTGAAGCCCTAGGTGGCCTGGGACTGGCCTAGTGGAGCTGCTTCCCTGCCCGAGCAGTTCGGTCAGCAGCAGAGGCCATTGAACTCAATCTCCTTGTTGTAACAGGCAGGGTCTGCAGGCAGAGTACTCTCTGCCAGGGTCCCCTCCTTTGGAATTCTCCGGCTCCCAGGGTCTGAAATAGCCTCAGTCTGTAGGTCTGTCAGGCTCACTGCCAAGCCCATCTGTTTGAGCAGGTGTTTGGGGAGGGGGCAGGGAAGGTGGGTTTCGGGGGGGGAAAGCGGAGTGTGCTGGGGGTGTTGCACTGTATGAGTCACATAGCTTGGAAGGAGCGGGGTGAGGGGGCAGGGAGGAGAATGCTGCTGCTTTACAGGGTTTATGCTCTAACTCCTGCCTTGTTGTGGTTTTAAATGTGGTGTCGCAGCGCCCAGGGCGTCAGACGGGGTCCTCGGGGCGGAGTTTCTTTTGCAACAAACTTGTAATATAAAAGCCCTGTGTCAGTCCTGTGTATGATGTAATCAGAAAGTACAGTGGGGCCCAGGCAGCTGCTCCTCTTTAGGGTCGGGTTAATATCCCTTGTCTGCAGATGTGAAGTGCTTGCTTTCTTAAGGCTGGCAATCAAGACAAAGAGTATAGATCTGAACTAGTCCAATCTCCTTGCCATTGTTACTAACTCAGTCTTTTCAAACGGAAGGGGTCCAAGTCACTGTGCACATTCCCCGATCTCCATTGTTTATTTCTAAACCCTCTGTCACTTTTACCACTGAGGCTGTTTGCTTGGTTTTTGTACCTCACTCAGCCCGGAGAGGGAATCTGAGTGGTGAGTTTCTCTGTCTATTCCTAGTCAATCTGGTGTAACTCCTTCCTACTCTCTGGAAGGATGCTGAGGTATCTGGGAATTTATGTCACCCGAAGGGAGCACTGAAATCCCAACCTCTTTCCCACTGTCTTTATTTCAGTAAAAACCCTAAATCGTGAAAACATTTCTATTGATGTTAGTTTGGGCAGTTTTGTTTTTCTAAAGCTCAAGCGTTTGGTATCTAGTTGCTGGATGCTTTCCAGAGAGGAGGAAGGCGGCATGTAACTCTGCTAGCATCCCAGCAGTGCAGTAGGAACAGGCGAGAGCTCCAGCATGTCCAGAAATGCTTTACACAAGACAGTGTTGCTGTCTGCAAGTTGCCTGAATTAGTAACGAGTCCACGGGCCAAGGTGTTTGATTGCAATGCAAAACCTTCTATCTTCAAAGCGTGCCTCTTGCTTTTATACCCCAGTGTCCCATCTTGAGGAGGAAGCACTGGGTGGGAAATGAGGGGTTCTCTTTTCAAAACAGAGTAGAAAGAACATGTGTTGCTTCCAAAAAACACAGGAAACAATCTCCCTAGGCCACGTTCTGATACACTTGAATAGCACCAGGGATTTCAATAGGACTATGCCAAGGCATGTACTGTGGACACTTAATCTATTTGATAAGTCATTTTCCTGGAACTCTCTTAGGAAGCAGGAGCCTTGCAGCTAAGGAACATGCCCTTCGGCTTCTGCTCCATTGTGCTGAAGAGCAGATTTTGCGCCCCACTCGGCCCTACAGCCCCAACAGACGGGGTTTTAGGAGAACTTTGTTCTCTGCATCCTGGCCCACCGAAGGCTTTATGCACTGGAGGCCGAAACAGCTGGCTTTTTATCTTTGCATATGATGCACCAATGTGCACCTCTGCTTTGCCTGTGCACTATTGCCAAAAGGGGAAACATTTGGGAAATAAGTTTAGAAGCTCATTGTATGTGCCCTGTCCTGCATGGACTAAGGGCATGAGGGGGGCACTGGTGTGAGCTGCTGATTGACAGTTGTGGTGAATGAAGTACTCCATGCACAGCGTAGATACAGTAAGGCAGGCATCCCACTAAGCTTCCTGGCCACACTCCCAGCACATATACACTCCCACTCACTCCGGGAAAGAACCACCTCTAGGAGAGGCAGGGGAGTTCATACAACTTGCCCTGTATACACTCAGTTCCGTGCTCAGTCAGGCATTTTCTCCACTTCTAGTTTCTGGGAGAATCTCCAGAGATCTCTAGTGGTCAGTTTTTGTCACATCCTCTGGTTTTTATCTGATCCTGTATGGGAACAATCAGATATTTCTGTGGTGTTATACAGTGTGTGTTTCTATCCAGATGCCGCAGAACTCTAACTGTAAACAACAATCCCCAAGTACTTGTGAAAAAGCAGGTTGTTTATCAGCCATACAGAGATTTAACAATGGTGCTCCCTCTCTTTTCCACTTGATCAGTTTCATACTAAACTTTATCTTCTTCACTTCCCCTAAAGATACTTCCATCTCTTTCCTGTGAGGCCACTTGGCTCTCTGGGTCCTTCTCATAATTCGGATTCCCCATTAGCAGCCATATATGGCAGATCAGAGAGATTCCAGAGGTCGTTTCCAGCAATCTGGGCAATTTCATGTTCTTAGCCATGGGATCCAGTCCTCTTGTTACCCTGGTCCAGAATGGAAGTGCATGTGTGTTTCTGAAACTGCACTTAAGATTTCATTTGTGTGCCTCAATTGTCATTCCATCATGACTGTTCAAATGGGAGAGCAAGGTTCTGCTGCAGAGCTTGAATTCAACCTACTAGTTAAGAGACTGAAATGACAGAATAGATACATGGTTGCAGGAGGAAAGAATTGTGCTGCTGAAGGCCAAGCATTTAATCAGAACCAAAGACTCCGAAAAGGCAGGTGCTGGTTCCACTGTAGGGTTGAAGACACTGACTTTGTTTTTACTGTCACTGTTGCTTAGTAATGAGACTTCGCACTGCTTACCCAATGATCTCAAAGCACTTTACAGACATTTGTTATCTCAGCTGCCCTGTCAATCTACCCACTTTACAGGCAGGGAAGAGAAGGCTCGGATAAGCTAACAGGCTTGCCCAGAGTCATGCTAGTTGGTGGCAGAGCTGGGAACAGAACCCAGGAGTTCTGGATCCCAGTGCTATGCTCTTGAGCCCTAGACAAAGCCTGCTAGATGTGGAACTAGAACTCAGGACTTCTGACTCTGCCTCCAACCAGTAGCCTGCAGAGCCTAGTTTGTCTGATGGAGGCTGTTGTAACGTAATGAGTGCTGTGCACTGGCTGAGTTGAAAAGCTGCAATCTGATTGACAGCCCTTCAGCCTGAACTCACCCTTTCAGAAAAGCAAGGTACCTTTAAGCTCTCGTGTTTTTACTGCGGGTTCCTGCACTGAGGTTCTGGTCTGGAGGCTGAGACGCGAGTCCCTTGGCATTGGCCGTATAACAGCAGCAGAGCAAGGCACCCGTTTTTTCCTCTCTCCCCACGCCCATTGAAGTGACTGGGCACACAGATTGTCAAAGACAAGCTGTCACGGAGTCCCCGGGCGATGCTCTGGAGCTGCTCCCCACAAAGCCAGTCAGGACTTTGGAGAGCCTCCTCTCCCATGGAGCAGACTGTCCTCAGGGCAAGAAGCTCACACAGCTTCACCTCCTGGGTCTGACCTTGGAGCATTCAGCATCCTCTGCCCCTCCATGCACTTCCCACAGCGAGTCTGCCCAGGCGGGGTCCTGGGGAAGCCAGAGGGTCGTGCACGCACCCCCACTTCGCAGTCAGACGTGACTCTGAGCCAGCCAGTAAAACAGAGGTTTATTAGATGACAGGAACATGGTCTAAAACAGAGCTTGTAGGTCCAGAGAACTGGATCCCTCCGCCGGGTCCATTCTGGAGTCCCGCAAGCCAGACACCCCCGTCTGTACTCACTCCCCGTCCCCAGCCAGCTCCAAACTGAAACCCCCTCCAGCCGCTCCTTCTCTGCTGAGTTCCTTTCCCGGGCCAGGAGATCACCTGACTTCTTTGTTCTCCCACCCCTTTAGCATCCCCTTGCAGGGGGGAAGGACCTGGCCATTAGTTGCTAGGCGACAGAAGGTTGGCCAGAAACTGAGGCACCCACACAGTATTCAGAGGAAACATTAAGATAGGGCTACCATACGTCCGGATTTCCCCGGACATGTCCAGCTTTTCGCTCTTTAAATAGCAGTCCGGGGGGGATTTCTAAAAATCTAAAAATGTCCGGGATTTCCCCCTGGTCGGCTATTTATCGACCGAAAAGCAGCTGACAGGGCAGCCGAGTGCCGCTCGCATTGGGGCCTTGGCAGCCAAAACCCCTTCCCAGCTCCCACCATCCCCTGCAGCCTTAGCACACCGCCCGGCAGCACTGGGGGGCGGGGCTGTGCGCCGGTGAGGGAACACGGCGACGAGGCTGGCAGCGGCAGCCAGAGCCCCTCCCCCGCTTCCTCCCTCCTCCACAGCCTTTGCACGCCACCCGGCAGCGCTGGGGGTCGGGGCTGTGCGCCTGTGAGGGAACGCGGCGGCAGGGCTGGCAGCGGTGGCCAGAGCCCCTCCCCCGCTTCTCCCCTCCTCCACAGCCTCAGCACGCCGCTCAGCAGCGCTCGGGCAGGGCGGGGCGCTCCTTGGGGCACGGAGCCAGACACCTGCTCTAAGCCGAGCGGCACGGTAAGGGGGCCAGGAAGTTGGAGAAGTGGGGGCAGTCAGGGGACAGGGAGCGGGGGGGGTTGGATGGGTCGGGAGTTCGGGAGGGGGCTGTCAGGGGGGCAGGGGTGTGGAGAGGGTTGGGACAGGGAGCAGGGGGGGTTAGATGGGTTGGGTGTTCTGGGGGGGTTGTCAGGGGGGCAGGGGTGTGGAGAGGGGTCGAGGCAGGCAGGGAGCAGAGGGGGTTGGATGGGTCAGGAGTTCTGGGGGTCCTGTCAGGGGGCGGGGAGCGGTTGGATAGGGCGTGGGAGTCCCGGGGGTTTGTCTGGGGGCGGGGGTGTGAATATGGGGTGGGGGTGTGAATATGGGGTGGGGGTGTGGATAAGGGTCGGGGCAGTCAGGGGACAGGTAGGGTCCTAGGGGGGCAGTTAGGGAGGGGGGTTCTCAGGAGGGGGCAGTCAGGGGACAAGAAGCAGGGAGGCTTAGATAGGGGGTGGGATCCTAGGGGGCAGTCAGTGGCAGGGGTCCCAGGAGGGGGCAGTCAGGGGACAAGGAGCGGGGGCGGGTTGGGGGTTCTGAGGGGAGCAGTCAGGGGGTGGAAAGTGGGAGGGAGTGGATGGGGGCGGGGCGGGGCGGGGCTAGGGCGGGGCTCCCCCCCGCACATGTCCTCTTTTTTCATTGTGGAAATATGGTAAATGTGACGTTGTACAGTCTATATGGTTTTATAAAAACATGATAATAAGTGAATATAATGTAACTGGGATAGCTTTAGAAAAATATGGTAAAAAGTGAATATAATGTAACTGATATGCTTCATGCAAAAGGTCTCTTGTAAGGTACCATTACAAAGCTTATAATCTACTGAGTGTGATCATCCAATAAATGTACCACTCTTGTATCTAAAACTAGAAATATAAAATATAACTCTGAGGGCCTATTGTAATTATGTAAAGTGTGGGCCATTAATGATGGTTTGGAATCTTGATGACTCCCATTGTCTGCAGATGGCTGTCTTTACCTGTGAGTCTTCCTGTATATGTGTGTGCTGGGAAGTGAGTAACGAGGTCTTGCAGTGACACGTGATCATGTCACCTGAACTGGAATCCATCTTTAACCTGGTGCTTTTCCAGTGAGGGGGGGTGGAAACCCAGAGGAACAAAGGGTTCCCGCCTTATGCAAAAGATATATAAAGGGGTGGAAGAGAACAGAGAGGAGCCATCATGAAGAATCCCCTAGCTATCACCTGAGCTGCAACAAGAGCTGTACCAGGGGAAAGAATTGTGCCCAGGCCTGGAAGGTGTCCAGTCTGAGAAAAAACTTACTGAAGCATCTCTGAGGGTGAGATTATCTGTATTCAGTTTGATTAGGCATAGATTTGCGCATTTTATTTTATTTTGCTTGGTGACTTACTTTGTTCTGTCTGTTACTACTTTGAACCACTTAGATCCTACTGTCTGTATTTAATAAAATCACTTTTTATTTAGTAATTTACTCAGAGTATGTATTAATACCTGATGGAGCAAACAACTGTGCATATCTCTCTATGAGTGTTATAGAGGGCGAACAATTTATGAGTTTGCCCTGCATAAGCTTTATGCAGGGTAAAACGGATTTATCTGGGTTTAGACCCCATTGGGAGTTGGGCATCTGAGTGCTAAAGACAAGCACACTACTGTGAGCTGTTTTCAGGTAAACCTGCAGCTTTGGGACAAGTGATTCAGACCCTGGATCTGTGTTAGAGCCAGACAGGAGTGGCTGGCTCAGCAAGACAGGGTGCTGGAGTCCTGAGCTGACAGGGAAAACAGAAGCAGAGGTAGTCTTTGCACATCTGGTGGCAGCTCCCAAGGGGGTTTCTGTGATCCAACCCATCACAGTAACCTTACATTAAGAACAGTCCCACTTCATCACACAAGCGCTTTAAACGTAAAGGCAGCCAGTCCCTAGGAGCCGTAGGGGAGCAGACCCCAGTCTGTGCTCGCAGAGATGAGCTGCTTACCGTAGGGTGACCAGATCACCCAAGACAAATATCGGGACGCGGGGGGAGGGGAGGGTGACGCGGG
>NC_048306.1:43078898-43143288 GCF_013100865.1 Trachemys scripta elegans | reverse complement strand
AAAAAAAAAAAAAACCTTCCTCCGCAAGCGCTGGAGGGAGGCCCGGGAGACTCAGGGGAAGCGCGGGGCCGGGGTGAGTAACAGTCCGGCCTGGTCCCTTGCAGGCAGGACTCAGTTGGGTGGTAGGGCGAGGAGGGGGGCGGCCCGCCAGGCCAGGCGGCGGCTGTTCTCACCCCCGGCCAGCGGGACTCGGGAGCAGCCGCTGCTGCAGCTCCCACTGCCGCGGGGGCAGGAAGCGGCCATGGCGCTCCGCGGCTGGAGCTCTGGCGCCCCCGAGCCGGGGCCTGCTGCGGAGACCCAGCAGCGCGCACGCTGGGCCCAGCCCCTGGCCAGTCGCGTCTGGGCTGCTGCCCAGCTGGTGCTATCCCGCGGCGGCCCCGGAGTGGGGGCAGCAGGCCCCAGCCCCCCCGTCCCGCAGGGGAACGAACGGGGCTGGGCGGCCGATGCCTCCGCCCCGGGGCCGCCGCGGGATAGCACCAGCTGGGCAGCAGCCCAGACGCTGGCCAGGGGCTGGGCCCAGCGTACACGCTGCTGGGTCCCTGCAGCAGGCCCGGGGGGTTCGGGGGCGCCAGAGCCGCAGCCGAGCGCCATGGCTGCTTCCTCCCCCCGCGGCAGTGGGAGCTGCAGCAGCGGCTGCTCCCGAGTCCCGCTGCCCGGGGGGACAACAACAGCCACCGCCTAGCCCCGCGGGCTGCCCCCCTCCTCTCCCAACCACCCAACTGGGTCCTGCCTGCTCGGGGCCAGGCCGGACTGTTACTCACCCCGGCCCTGCGCTTCCCCTGCGTCTCCCAGGCCTCCCTCCAGCGCTTGCGGAGGGAGGGGGAATGGTGAGCCCGGGGAAGAGGTGGGGGTTCGGGGCGGGAGCCAATCGGGGGAGGAGGGAGCGGAGTCGGGGCGGGGGTGTGTGTGCGAGCACTTCCAGGCTCGGGGCATTTCCTTGTTTGTCCAGTGTCCCGACCGCACGTCGGTTGGGACGCGGGACAAACAAGGAAATATCGGGACAGTCCCGATAAAATCGGGACGTCTGGTCACCCTAGCTTACCGGTTTTGTAGAAAATATGTGATGTGTTGGCTGCCCTCTGACCTCCCAGCCTGGGCCTCGAAGCAAACATTTAAACAAGCAGAGCAAGAACAAGAGATCAGCTCCAATGCCCCAAAATGGCTGGAATATCCTCCAGCAGCCGTGCGATACAGCCTCCCCCTGCCCTGCGGGGTGTGCGCCCCCAGGCCAGGGAAAGTCAGGATGGGTTTCCATTGGCACTCCTGGCTGGAACCCAGGTGGCTGGTAAATGTGCAGCCGTGGAGGTTCTTCCCCAAAAACGCTGTCATTGTCTTTTCTTTAAAAAAAGAAATGGGGTGAGTGTAGTGAATGAATGACATGGAATAACTAACAACAGAGCCAAATACACCCCAGACAAACACCATGCCAACTTCCCCATACACTGTTATCTGGGGGGAGGGATAGCTCAGTGGTTTGAGCATTGGCTTGCTAAACCCACAGTTGTGAGCTCAGTCCTTGAGGGGGATACTTAGGGATGTGGGGCAAAATCAGTACTTGGTCCTGTTGTGAAGGCAGGGGGCTGGACTTGATGACCTTTCAAGGTGCCTTCCAGTTCTAGGAGATAGGATATCTCCATTAATTTATTTATTTTATCTCACCGCACAGCTCCCCTGCTGGTCTGCTCCTGCCCAACCGAGCTCTGCCGATGTTCCTCAGTCCTGGCTTGAAGCGTCCCTGCATTCCAGACCTGTCCCCTGCCCTCAACTCTGCCTGTGCTGCTCACTTCCCCCTGCTAGTCCAATCCTGCCCCCCCAGCTCTGCCTGTGCCGCTCACTTACCCCTGCTATTTCAGTCCTGCCCCCCAGCTCTGCCTGTGCTCCTCACTTCCCCCTGCTATTCCAGTCCTGCCCCCCAGTCCTGCCTGTACTCCTCACTTCCCACCGCCCCTCTGCGGAAGGAATGTTCCCGGACCCCGGCCTCATGGGGTTAATTTTCCCTGCCTCTCCATTATGGGAAAGCCAAAGCCCGTTCTCTGGTGCTGTGAGGGAGAGGCCAGCGGGAGGGGGGCTGAAAGCAGCTGTCCAGCCCAGTCCCATGTGCAGATGAGTCAGTGCACTGCAAGCTCAGCATGCTCAAAGAAAAGCAAAGGAACCAGGAGTGGAGCCCTGGCTGCTCCAGCTGCTTTGCTGAGCTGGCCCCAGCCAAGTCTGCCCTGCTACTGCTATCACTGATTGTCCCTGGGCCAGGACCCTGCCTGCTTTCGGATGCCCCTCCCTTCCTGTCCTCTCGCAGGAGGCGGTGAAGGGCAATCTCAGGTGCTCTTCTGCACACACAAGTTCAAGGAAGCCCACTCCCAGCTGCAGTGTAGACATACCTTAGAGGCACACCATCAGGGTAAAGATCAGATGATATCAAACTAGTTCCTACATACAGTGTTGCAGATAACACCTCCTAGAGCAGGCCTGCACAACATGCAGCCTGGGGGCCGCATGCGGCCCGCGTGGGCTCACTGTGCGGCCCGCGGGGGTTGAGTAGATGGGTTCACTGTGCAGCCCGCGTGGGGGTGAGTAGGCAAGTGGCGGGTGAGGGAGGGGGGCTGAGTAGGCGAGCGGGCGGGCAGTGGCGGGGAATGAGTAGGCGAGCCGGCCGGGTGGAGGGCTGAGGAGGCGAGTGGGCGGACAGTGGCGGGGGGTAAATAGGAGAAGCGGGGGGGTGGGGGGCTGAGGAGGCGAGCAAGCAGACAGTGGCGGGGGTGAGTAGGCGAGCCGGGGGAGGGGGGCTGAAGAGGTGGGTGGCGAATTGGTGACTGACCTGTTCTACTGATCAGGTCTGGCTCCCATCTCCTCTCCCAGGGCTGGCTCCAGGCACCAGCAAAACAAGCAGGTGCTTGGGGCAGTACATTTCTAGGGGCGGCATTCTGGCGCCGGCCATCTTAGGTGCTGACTCCAGGGCATGGGGAAAAAGTGCCCTCACCGCCCCAGCTTGCCTCTGCTCCACCTCCGCCTGCTCCCCTGAGCGCACCGCCGCTGCTCCGCTTCTCCCCCTTCCCTCCCAGGCTTGCTGCACGCAAAACAGCTGTTTAGCGCAGCAAGGCTGGGAGCGAGGAAAAGCCAAGCGGCGGGGCACTCGGGGGAGGCGGCGGAGGTGAGCTGGAGCAAGGAGTGGTTGCTCTACCCCCCCCCGTTACTTCCTGCACCCCCCCACCCTAGCTCACCTCTGCTCCGCCTGATCCCCTGAATGTGCTGCTGCTCCGCTTCTCCGCCCTCCCTCGCTGGGGGGGGAGAAGCAGAGCGGCGGCACGCCTGGGGGAGCAGGCGGAGCGTAGGTGAGCTAGGACGGGAGGTCACGGGGGGGCCGCAGGAAGCAATGGGGGGGAGAAATGCGGCACGCCGGGGGAGGAGGCGGTGCTGGGGATTTGGGGAAGGGATTCGGAAGGGGTGGAGTTGGGGTGGGGCCGAGGGCAGAAGGGCACGAAAAAGAAAGGGGAGGCGGACAAATTTTTTTTTGCTTGGGGCAGCAAAAATCCTAGAGCCGGCCCAGCCCTCTCCAAGGGTTGCAGATGTCTGGAAGTGCCTGCCTTCCACGCCTTCCTTATTCACACCTCATTCATTCAACAGGGCAATTGATTACAAAGTGGGGGGAAGATCTTATTCTACTTCTAGCAAAAAGACATTTTTCTTTTACCTTAATTATACTATCTTAGGGGCCTGCTATAACATATTTCCGAGGTTCAATACTGCTGTTTCAGTGGAGCGGCGCTGGGGAAGGAGGGTTTGTTTCCGTGGGTCAGGTGGCGCGGAGTCTGTGTGTGTGTTTCGGCGGCGCTGGGGTGCGTGTGTTGTGTTTCAGGGGGGCTGGGTGGCACGGGGGGGGGGGGGTTGGCGGCGCTCAGGGGGTTTCGGCCCTCACCTGTTTTCTTTGGAGTAATATGGCTCTCGCCGCTTTACGAGTTGTGCAGGCCTGTCCTAGAGAATTATCCCTGACAGGCAGTTAAACAGTTACTCTACTTGTATTGAACTCTATTTATTCTGGTTTTTAAATGATTCAAACCTGTAATCCCAGCAAGCATACAAAGCAGGGAAATTGAAAAAGAGCAGATGTGAGACCTCGCAAGTGTGAGTTGTTCAAACTACTAGACTGAAACATACCTGCACTTTGGGGAAGGTCCATGCTAAGTGGGTTTCCTGGGGAATCCCTGGGGAGTGGGTAATGCAAATTACACAACCCCAATTATGCAAAACCCCAGCCTTTTGAAGCTATGCCCTGAGGAGAGGGCCACTGATTGGTGATTACCTGCGCCAAGAGCCTGGAGATCAAAGAGCCAAGCTGGATAAAGAACCAGCTGTATTGTCCAGGTCAAATTGTTCCTGATCTATAAGCTGACATGAACTTGTAACCAAGGGGGCAAACCCTTTTGAAAGACTGACTCATACCCGAGCCCTGTGGTGGCGTTGGGGGTGAAAATAGATGTAAGCAGAGTCAGGATGAGCTCTACCCTGACATCTGGTGGTGAATTATGGCGAGTGTGGAAAAGAACTCCAGGGGCTGATCTTGTTTGCATAGGCACACCCACTCGCCTGGCATGAAACCACAGCAACTCAAAGTGGGTACTTTGGCTGGTGTGGGATCCCCAGTCTTCTCTGTTATTGGGGCAGGAAGAATAAAGTTTTGTTACCCTGATTCTGTGAATCAAGGGCAGTGAAACTGTTGTATGACAGAAGGACTGAGTGAGTCCTTCACCATTACCTAAGTATCACTTGCTTGACAAGGGGCATGGGTTACAAAACCCAGTGAATGGAGAGAGGAGGGGGGTAGGTATTTGTGCTTGGTGGTAGGGGTGCCTCTTTCTGAGGGGTTGAAACATCAATTGCACTACCTCTTCTCTCCATTGTTGAATATGAGAGCTGACTTTGATTCCATTAGAAGTCTAGTTACAGACTGCTAAGCTGAATTCACTTTGGGCTAATGGTGCACTAGCACTAGCAGTGGGACGCCCCTACTATGAGCTGAAGTTGCTAAGAGCTGAAATCACAAAAGAACTGAGATCACTGAGGCTGTGTTAACTAGTGGGGGAGCCTGAAGCTATATTGCTAAGCGGCTGGCAGAGCAGCTAGCAGAGTGGAGCCTTGCGGGACGGTTGGAGTGGAGCTGAGCGACTCACAGGTCGGTGAGCGGAGTGGAGTGGCTGGAGGAGCAGCTAGCAGAGCGGAGCCTTGTGGGAGCGGCCCAAGGGATGGTTGAAGTGGAGCAGAGCCTTGTGGGAGCGGCCCAAGGGATGGTTGAAGTGGAGCAGAGCTGAGCGGCTCACAGGTCGGTGAGCAGAGTGGAGCAGCTGCCAGAGCAGTTCATGGGATGGTGGGAGCAGCTCATGGGACAGCTGGTGGAGCGGCTCGTGGTGAAGGCTGCGGCGGAACCCCATCAGCCTCGGATCACATAAGGTGCCCCTTAACACCCTATGT
Organism: Trachemys scripta elegans; assembly: GCF_013100865.1. NCBI lineage: Eukaryota > Metazoa > Chordata > Testudines > Emydidae > Trachemys > Trachemys scripta. Next base: position 43,137,828 of record NC_048306.1, on the reverse strand, counting down.
GCCCCCCCCCCCCGAACTCTGGGGCTGCACTGACCAGGGACAGAGACTTTGGGGGGTTGTTGGACTTTTGGGACTTTGGTGATCCTTGGGTTGCTGGTTTCAAGAACCCAAGGGAAAGGACACAGCTCAACTTGCTGGGGTGGGTTTTTTGCTCATGGTTTGTGTTATGACTCCTGTTTGTGGTGTTTTTCCAGTTTAATGCTGATGTCGTTTACCTCATGTTATTAAACATTTTCTGTTACACTCAGACTCCGTGCTTGCGAGAGGGGAAGTATTGCCTCTTAGAGGCACCCAGGGGGTGGTATGTAATTGTCCCAGGTCACTGGGTGGGGGCTCGAGCCGGTTTTGCATTGTGATATTGAAACGGAACCCCTAGATACAGAACCTGGCCCTTGTTGCTGCCAACTTAGATGGGCAGAAGGGTTACATAGGAAAAACTTTTTCACCAGGAGGGTGGTGAAGCACTGGAATGGGTTACCTAGGGAGGTGGTGGAATCTCCATCCTGAGAGGTTTTTAAGGCCCGGTTTGACAAAGCCCTGGCTGGGATGATTTAGTTGGGGTTAGTCCTGCTTTGAGCAGGGGGTTGGGCTAGATGACCTCCTGAAGTCCCTTCCAACCCTGATAGTCTATGATTCTATAAAACCTCTGGTAAGCTTTTAGCATGCACGGAGGTTCTGTTCTTGTTTTTAAATGTTGTCTCTATAATGCTTTTGACCTAAGAATGAAGGCAGTGTGCTCTGTGAAGGCTGGTTGGTAGCTGGTGTGCACTGTGGTAGCCCATGGGCCTGGAGAAAGTTAATCACAGGGGCTGGACCCTGCTCCAACCTGCTGGCAAGTCACAGTGATGTGCAGAGGCACTGCAAGTCTAAAGGAAGTGAGACCTGGGAAGCCTCAAGCAGGTGCCCTCAAAGGAGACCAGGGGGAGAGGGGTCAAAGATGCAGTGAACCCTGAAACTGTGACAAGCTCCTCCTCATTACAGATCCTAATCCATCTACCTTATCTTCAGTGCTTTAGATGACCCCCCGTCAGCCTCACAGCCACACACACCCGTGCTTCAGGCTGTTATGGGGATGGGGAAACGGAGGCCCAGAAAGACTCAGGCCTAGATCCCCAAAGGTATTTAGGAACCTAACTCCCAGTGAAATCAATAGAAGTTCAGTGCCCCTGTACCTTCCAGGGTCTGGTCCTGGGACCTGTGGAGGAGCCAGGAATTGTCATAGGCTAGTGCTCTAACCGCAAGGCACCTGTTAGCAGGTGCCCTACTGCTAGTCGATGTGGAGGGACGTGTGCATGCTTCACGTGTGTAGAAGGGCAGGGCACGCAGGTGGGAGTGGAGGGGGCATTGACCTTTCACCGCTAAGGCGGTTTGCTGCCTTTTTGCATTCCACCTGAAGGGAGAAAATAGTCCAATCAGTGCACTTGGTATTCTGGCCAGTTTCACTTCAGGGGGCCCAGTCTAGGCCTGCAATGGGAGAGTTGTGGGGGAAGGTCTGGTTAGTAAAATTTCCATTGCAGTTACATCCCCTTGCCCCCATAGAAACAGGGTTTGTTCTGAGGTTCTGCAAAAGCTGCTTCTGCCAGAACTTTGGACCAACTTTTTCGTGAAATCACCCCTTCAACAACCTTCCCACTGATCCCGATCGACTCCCCCTGGATCAACATGGGCAGATGTCCTTTGTTCCACTTCTGTGGCGCTGTCTCCCTTCTCCACTCTATGCTGGGATCCCAGGGGGGCGAGGAGAGGGGCAGTCAGAGCCAATTCACAGCAGCAAGTGAAGTGATTAGTCAGTTCCATGGGGTAGTCCCTGCCCCCGCCCATCCCTGCGGAGCTGGGAGATAGCTGCTGCCTCCTGATGGTGGTGTGAGCTCTTCACTCAGCAGAGAGATCCCTGGATGAGCGCAGTGCTGGGAAGCTCCCGGTGGGCCTTGCATGCGTGGCAGGTACAGGAAAGATTTGTGGCACTGGCCCTACCAGCATTGGTTTCCCTGATAGCAGCTGGGGAGCAAGTCCAACGGAGAGGGACCCACTGGCCCTGTTGTTCCAGTGCCTGGACAGAGCAGTGCTTCTTGGCGGCAGGGGCAGAAGGAGGAGCATGTGGGCTGGTTCTGCAGAGCAAGGGGGGCTCAGGAGCTCTGTCTGGCCCAGCATGCGGCTGGGAGGGATGATGCAAAGCCAGAGCCTTTGGAAGGAGAGGAGCTGCCCAGCCACAGACTGTGTGGGGTGTTAGTTAGTGGGGGCTGAAGGGCTCGGGTGCTCCAAGCTCCGGAGAGTTGTGTGCTGGGCCAGGCCTGAATTGGATCCAAATTGCAGGCTGTCGCTCCAGCATCCCCAGCAAGTGGGCCTCCAGCTTTCTGTGTTCTTGGCCTAGGGGCAGGCCCATGGAGAGCGTGAGCCTGAGCCAAGAGTCTCCCACCTCCTGGCAGTGGCTGCATCACGGGCCAGTGAAACGGTGGCCCGGGGTTGTAAGGGCTGTGGGTCACTGGCTAGGCCACGTATAGCTCAGTGTTTTGAGCATTGGCCTGCTAAACCCAGGGTTGTGAGTTCAGCCCTTGAGGGGGCCATTGAGGGAACTGGGGTAAAAATCTGTCTGGGGATTAGTCCTGCCTTGAGCAGGGGGTTGGACTAGATTACCTCCTGAGGTCCCTTCCAACCCTGATATTCTATGGAAAAAAAAAAAAAAAGATGGGGAGAGTTGGAAGCTGGGCTACTGGTAGCACATGCTGCCCCAGTGTCGTCCCAGGGACACTAACTCCAGAGGTCATGGGCCTCCTGGCCCAGGGAGCAGAGCAGCTCCATGCAGGAGAGGGAGGCTGACTGCTGCGCTGAAGCCTCTCCAGGACCCATGCTGGGTGTGGGCCCAGGGCTCACTTAGAACCGGGCAGGGACTCTGCCGCAGTGGGGAATGGGCTGCAGGTCAGCTTGCAGGCTCAGGTCCCCAGACTTGCTGGTTGCTGGCAGATCAGCCGAGGAACTCACTGCACTGCAGGGTCAGCGGCCAGGCACCAGGAGAACGCAGCTGTAGACGTCTGGAGACCTCTCTGCTTGTTGGTAGACACTAACGAGGTTGAGGTGATCCCTGTGAATAGCTGGGCCCACTGGAAAAACACATGCATCAGCAGTAATTGCACCTGCCATGGATGAGGCAGAGAGCTGGTATCTGCACACACAGTGCAGAGCCTGAGCTTGGGCCTGGTACTGTGCACCTGCGGCTCCTCCGCTTGCAGGGGCAGCTATGCCTGGGGCTCTGGGAGCTCACCCTGCTCTGCTGTGGGACATGGAGACGGACTGGCCCCGACCTCCTGCTTTCTGTGCAGCTAGAATCCCAGCTGTTTCAGCGGGCGGGCGCCGCTCCCCGCCCCCCCGGCACACACTGTGCCCACCCCAGCTCGCCAGTTTCTGCTACATAGCTGGCCATGGGCCCCACCTCCTGTCTGGATCAGGGTGCAGCTGTGCAGAGTGCAGCTCCCAGCATGCACGTCGGCCCGACTGCTGCATGTTGGGAGCTGTGCTCTCCGGAGACTGCGTCCTACTCCGGGTTAAAGATGGGGCTGGTAGCAGGCTCTGTGGAGAAGCTGGCAAGCAGGGTTTGGGGCATAGCATATGGAGGGGGGCTGTACCTCCCTGTAAGGAAGGGGATCTGGGCCCCCTCCCGACTTCTGCCTGACCTGGAGCAGGTCCCCTCCCCGCTTGGTGCCTCAGTTTCCCATTGGATACTGACCCCGTTCCAGGGGTGTTGTGTGGCCTGGCTCTCTGATATCGGTAACGTGGGGTGAAGTATCAGAGGAATAGCGGTGTTAGTCTGTATCCACAAAAACAACGAGAAGTCCGGTGGCACCTTAAAGACTAGAAGTGGGTTTTTTTACCCACAAAAGCTTATGCCCAAATAAATCTGTTAGTCTTTAAGGTGCCATCGGGCTCCTTGATGTTTTGTGGGGTGAAGTGTAGATTCTTCTCTGCCCCCCCCCCCCCCCCCCCCCCCCCCCCCCCCCTCCCCCCCACAGCACTTGGCTCGCTTGCCCTCCGAGGGAAGGGGCTGCTGACAGGACAGTGTGCTCAGGGACCAGGAACGTTTGCCGGGGTTATGCTCACAGAGCCAGTGTGGGCCAGCAGTACCCGTGGCCTGGGGTGTTCATCTCTCCGGCGGCCATGGTGCTATCAGTGCCATGGCTCCAGCCAGCAGCAGGGTTAGCGCAGGAGGAGGGTACCCCGTCTCGCCTGTGTGGGGGGGGGAGCCTCGCTCTGACCTCGCCGTCTGTGCCATGGCTCATCCCAGGAGGGGGAATCAGTTCTGCTTGGACAAGGGTCCCTGGCCCTCTCACCAGCCTCTCAGCGCCCAGCCCCAGACCTGCCAAAGGGAGGGAGCCTGGCCTCAGTACAAACACCAGAAGAGCATCCAGACTGGTCTCTCCCTAGCTTGATTCCCCCCATGTACCCAGGGCCAGGTAGCATCTGCAGCACAGGTGCCAGCCTGGCAGCAAGGGAGGGGCCGTGAGCACACACAGCAGGCTCATAACTCCGGACAGCGCGGATGGGGTGTCTGCGCCAGGTGCTGCGGAGGAGAAGGCTCTTGCACCACCTGCAGCGGGGGAGGGGGAGAGTGGAGGCCAGTGCTAGGTGTGCTGAGGGCAGCGAGGCAGGGGACAGTTTTGAACTGGACCCTGAAATGAATGGGGGCAAGTGGAGCTGCAGGGCTGGTGGCTGCATATAAGGGTAGTGGGCAGGCCGTGATTGTTACAGTTAACCCCGTAGATTGCAGCAGGGCCAGGGGCACCGTCCAGGCCCAAATCCCGTTGAGCTGGGCATGTGCCATGGTGGCTGTGTGGGGGGCCAGGGCAGCCTGCAGAGAAGGGGTGCGATGGGAGAAGGTGTGGCTGAGGCCCTGGGGGTCACAAGCAAATTGTGGGGGACAGGGCTGGCCTTGCTCCCATGCACAGGAGTTAGCAGGTGCCTGGCTTCCAACTTGCTGCCCAGGTCCCTAGAGCAGAGCAGAAGGGAGAGGCCAGCTAAGCACAATGACCCACTGACCTTGGGAGGGAGCCAAGCCTGTGTTCTCCCAGGACTGGAGCTAAGAGTCTGGGAGTGGGAGCAGCCGTGGGCCCCTCGGGGCTGGGCATGGCTGGAGGCTGGAGGCTGCAGCTGGGTGCGGGGGATTCCCCTGGCAGCCTTACGTGCCTCGTGGTTGCGGGACCCAGCAAGGAGAAAGGAAGAAACGCCATGTGAATGATCTGCAGCTCCCGGGAGGCCTCCCTGGCTGCTCACGGGGAGGGGGCTGCCCAGCTCCTGGCACTGGGGGCTGAGCTGACACCCCTGCCAGTGCCAAGCAAACGAGAGGTGGGGTCACTGGACCCACAAATATCTGTGGGAGGTGGCACAAGGGGGCAGGACTAGGCAGAAGGGGGTTAAACTGCTTGGCGAAATGCAGGCTGCCAGCATGGCGAGCGTCCAGCAGCGAGGTCTGTGGAGCAGCGTCCCTGGGGGAGGGCTGGGAGCCCCATTGCTTGGGGCTGTGCAGAGCCCTGGGCATGACCCCAAGGGAGCAACTCTGCCCTGTTTGGTCCTTCCTGTCTGGGATGCTCAGTGAGGCTGTCCCAGCCCAGAGCCCATGAGGCAAGGGGGCAGCTGGCACAGAGCCCTGCATGGCATGGAGAGGGCAAGGGTGCCCCAACAGGGAGGTTGCAGCAAGGGCCGAGTCCAACAGGGTTTGTGTTCAGGGACAAGGCAGTAACCACGGAGCCATGACAAAAATACAGCCTCTGCCACCCAGGAGGGGCATGTGGCTGGGGCACTCCGGCGGCTCCGCTGGGCGAGGGCAGGCAGATGGGTATGGGGCAGAGTTCAGGGCAGTGTTTGCAGCAGACACATCTGGAGTGGGGAGAGCCGGGGGGGTTATTTTGTGAGAAGGGCAGGGGCGTCGGCACACATGGAGTGGGCATGTGCAGTCTGGGCAGCACTGGGGGTATGGGCAGAGATGCATGGTCAGGGCAGTGCCAGGAAAGATGGGCATATGTGGTCTGGCCAGTGCTAGGAGGGTGGGCTCACGGGTGCAGTCTGGGCAGCACTGGAGCAGGGGGGTGGGCAGAGACACACAGTCTGGGAAGTGCCTGGGGTGGGCATGTGAGCAATCCTGGAGGCACCTTTGCTGGAGGTTTTTGAGAAGTGGCTGGAGCCATCTGTCGGGGTGGTGTAGACACAACAAATCCTGCATCTTGGAAGGGGCTAGACTAGATGACCCCTGCAGTGCCTTCTAACCCTCTCATTCTGTGATTCTCCATACAGTCTGGGTGGTGCCAGGGCGGGTGGGCAGGGATGTACGGTCTGGGCAGTGCCTGGGATGGGCAGAGACACGTGAGCTGGACACGATCTGGGTGGTGCTGTGGGGGATGGGCAGGGACACGTGATCTGGGCAGTGTTGGCGGGAGATAGGCAGGTATACGCGGTCTGGGCGGACCTGGGGGGTAGGCAGGAACACACAATCTGGGTGGTGCCGGGGGGATGGGCAGGGACACGCAGTCTGAGTGGTGCCAGGGCTGAGCACACTTGGGCTGGGCGGTGCCGGGGCACATCAGAAACCATGCATGTTGATGCCATGAACTAGCCAGAGAGAGGAGCATTTAATCACTAAGCTAGGTCACCCTGTGCACACTCCCATTCCCACTAGCCAGGTCCCCCGTGAGGCAGCTGGGCTTGGCCCCCAGGCCCCGCATGGGCTGGCAGGGCATCCCTGGGCAGAGTCCTGTCCCCGCAGGCCACGATGTTGCCCCCTCCTGCTGCCACGGAGCCTGCTGCTTGGAGCAGCCTTGGGAAGAGCTAGCAGCAGGTTGCCATGGCACCCAGTCTGCGGGCCTCACGTGCTGAGGCTGGGCAGGTAAACATGGGAGAGTGGCTGGAAGGGGCTGGGGCTGTGTAGCCCTTCCTCTCGCTGCCACCTGCTGCTCACGCCCCCTCACAAGAGGGCAGTGCTGGTTGTGATGGGCAGGAGGCAGAGAGGTGCCACCCACAGCTGATGCTCCCAGGGCGACAGAAGCTCTGGTGGTATTGGACATCCCCTGGCCGGGGGTGGACATAGCCACCTGCACAAGGATGGTATGAGAAGAGGTCTGGACGAGTCCTGGGCTTCTCCTCCCCCAGCTCTGCCCCTCAGGTGCCCCTCAGTCCTGACCCATAGTCCCCTTCATGCTATTCCAGCCTTGTTCCTCTTCAGAGAAGGTGCACATCTGTGCTGAGCTGCATGTTTGTTTTTTGATGTGGATAAAGGATTTCTAAAACTCACAGCAAGCTCATCACCCTGGTATTACTGGTGACACAAGCCTCTGAGCCCAGGCTTGTGCCACCTATCTGACCAACCCCGCACACCAGACGCTGTCCCTCCATAGTCACTCATGGCTGAGCTGCAGCCGCTCCACCAGGGCTGGGCTACGCACAAGCAGCAAAGGTGACTGATTGAGGCCTGGCTCTCCCCATTCCCTGGCTAATCAGATCTCTCCCACCAGCACAGAGACAGCTCCCTGCCTGATCCCCACCCTCCTGTTCATGCTGCCAGCCCTGGGCAAGGGCGAGGGTCCCTGGGGTCACCCAGTCTCCCTGTGGTGCTGCAGAATGAGTGTGAATGTCTCCATCCTTGGGCAGAATGTTTCTTCACCTGCCGTTATTTCCTGCTCCTCGTGTGGGTGTCTGCAGTTCCCGCTGTGCAACACTGGGGAAGCGCAGCATGTGTTTGCCAGGGGCTCCAACAGCCGAGCCGCTGCAGCCGCCCCCCATGCCACCCCCAGCCCAACTGTCTCACCACCCCCTCGTCTCCTCTCCGTGTGCAGAGCCAGGCTCCGCTCGTCTGTGCTGTGAGCAGCAGGTGAATGGAGCTGCAACGCTGAGCCAAGCTGCTCCTTCCTTTTGCTGCCAATCCCCCGAGCAGCAGTGCGGAACCGGCAACTGGATCCATGCGCCAGACCAAAGGTAACGCCATGGGCCTGGGGCTGGCAGCCAGGCTGTGGGGCCATGCTGGGAGGACACATGCCACCTGTGGCACACACCACTCTAGCCCCAGGGATTCAGTGGGCACCTGTATACTGGCTAGTCTCTTTCCTCCCTGGCAGATGCATCTCTGGGCTCTCTTGCTGCGATGATCTGCAGTTCGCTGGGTGGCACTCGCCTGTCAGGGGCAGAAGGGCACATGGTACTGGTAGAACAGGCTCCCAATGCAGTGCTGGCAAAGCCGGGAGCTCTGCACGGTTCCTGTCTGTGTCAGCAGCACCCAGTGGTGTCGTATCTGGGCGCTCAGTGCCAGGTGTGCTACAGTAGCCCAGCAGGGAGCACTCGCCCTGCTCCTCCTCCGGCAGGGCTCTGTGTGAGGAGCCCTCTGTGCTGTTTGTTACAGGGAGCAGGCCAAGGCAGAGTATCATCTCTGCAGTAGAATCACGGGGGTGCTAGCCTACGGCATCGTGGTGGCCCAGCTATCTCTGGGATGAGCCCCAGGGGCCCACTCTCCACAGCCAGGCTCCAGGCTGAGGTCTCTGACCGGCGGGAGAGCTGGTGTGGTTAGACATGGTGGCTTTGTAAAGTCTCTGCAGGACAGTTGCTGAGGATTCAGGCCAAGGTCTTGACACCAGTTGAATCTCCTGGACAGTCACTGTGCTCTGACAGGGCGCGTGCCCTGGCCTCTGCCATTCAGGAGCGTGATGTTCGCCATCTGGACCTTTAGAATAAAGACACCATGTAGGAGGGGCACAGAACAAGGTGTGTGCCCCCCCAGAGGCTCTGGCAGAAGCATTAGAGTAACTCCCTGTGCCTCGATCGCTGGGCGGCCTCGCTAACTGATGCGTTGGGCTGGTATGAGAAGGTGCTAGCCGGGTCCGTGAGGATGTCCAAAGCAGCGCGTCAATTTCAACTTCATCCTGCTGTGCAGGGTGGCGTATGCACTGGCCAACTGGAAAAGGAGACACTGGAGGACGGGAGGCCTAGCTCTGCTCCCTCCTGTGGATGCAATCGGGAGAAGTGATGCTGCCAGTGATGGTCGCACTGGGGGAGGTGAAAGCCAACTCCGCTCTGTGGGCATCACAGTCGGTAGGGACTGGCGCACACCCTGAAATGGGAAGCCAAAGGATTTGCCTGTTGTAGACTCCAAGGGCAAAATTTTGGTTTCATCAAGTAAACCCTCTGTTCCTGTGCAGTGAACGGCTGCAGGGTGGTGGGGTTACTTTGCATTGCAGCACATAGATTATATGGGTCTGTTCACCTGGGCGATGGGCCCTGGGCACCAGCATGTGAGAGTCTGCAGCAAACCAGCCTGGAAACAGAAATTGAAATTGATACCTTCCTCTTCCCGCCCAGCAGGGAAGGGCAGGAAGTGAGCAGCCTGGTGGGTAAGGATTCACTTGATTGTCTGGGGGAGGGGGGGTCAGTCACATGGGAACTAGATGGTTCATGTGGAAGATGCTGGGGTAGGGCAGCCTTGGCAGGCTGTGAGGTGTGAGACCTGTTTCTTCCCTGTGTCTCGTTAACAAGGCATCCGGCCGTCTGGAACTCAGGCAAAAGCCAAGCTGGTCTCTGCCATTGCACTTTATATTAATAATGGACGGTGCCCAGTGTCTGGACTAGGGTCCTCCAGCCCCTTTGCCATGGGCACTTGGGGGCTCCCATCTGCTGTAAGCCCTGCCCTGGGAGTGCCTCTGATGGAGGGGGCTCCCGGGAAGGTGCCGAGCTAGGGTTGCTGGTTCCTCTGGCACCAGGGGTGTGACGGAGTGGGAGAGGGCATTGCCAGGATGTGCCAGAGCCCTGGCAGTCAGTCTGGGGCACATTGCCTCCCCTCTCAGGCCCCAGACTGGCCTGGGCATTGGTACAGCCATGAAGCAGGGGCTGGTCTCTGCTCTGGGGGTGAATTCCTGAGAGCAGTGAGAGCATTAGCACCCGGCGCTCGCAGAAACCCAGCTCACTCCTGGGGACATTTCTCTCTCGTTCATCCTTTGCTCAGGAGAGTGTGCCAGTCCTGTGCCATGCATAAAGCTCTGGTGTCGCCCCAGCATGTGTGTGTGTGTGCACTCGCACTCCCCATATACACACCCTGCTGTGCCTTTAAGAGACCATGCCAAAGTTGTGGTGCTTTGTCTTGAGGGAGCACCTGAAGGCCTCAGTGGGGGATGGCTCCAGGTAACATAATGGCAGCGGTCCCAGCACACCAGCTGCCCAGCCAGTGCCAAGCGCTGTGAAGGCAGAGGGCACGAGGACGGGAACAAGGCAGTGGCTTTGCTGGATTTTGCAGGGAGCATGAGGCCATGGCAGGAGGGAGTAGGGGTGTGTCACAGAGTGTGGGGGGACACAAGGCACTGCACCCCCGGCTTCCTGCAATTCACCATGACTCTCAGCCAGCCAATAAAGCAGAAGGTTTATTTAGATGACAGGAACACAGTCCAAGACAGATCTTGCAGGTACAGACAACAGGACCCCCCCACCCCAATTAGGTGCATCTCAGGGTCCCAGGGCACCACAGCCCCCTTGGGAGGTCAGAGTCCCATCTGCCTCCCAGCCATTCCCCCAGCCAGCCCTGAAATTCTCTCTCCCCTTTCTTCAGTTTCCCCGGCAAAGGTGTCACCTGGCCTCTAATCCCTTCCTGGGTTCTCACGTTACATGCTCAGGTATTCTCCCTCACGGCCAGTCTCCCATCCCCCAATGCAGACCATCCTAGCCACACTCCCCTCTCAGCATTCAAAGATCACATTAAGAACAGTCCCAGTTTGTCATGTCTCTCCCCCTTTGAGACCGAATTGAGCGGGGTCACTTCAGCCCATGACCTGGGGAAGTTCGAACCTACCCCCGTTCCCGTGGATGCCCCAGCATCCCTCCCATTCCTTGGTGAGAATTACACCAGGCCCTTCCAGTTTCACTCCCCCCATTAGGTCGGGTGTGCTCGATGGCACTCATAGTTCGCATGTGGGAAGGTTTATGCGGCCCGTGCCCTTTTCCCACCCCAATACCCCTGGGGTTCCAACTGGGCTGGGGTCTTTTCCCAGCGTTCCAGTCTGGAGGTCTGTGATTCGGGCTCTCTTGGTTCAGAGCCCCCCTTTTTACCCTGGCCCCCTCTGGAAAGGTTCCTCTATGATGGGCAAGGGTCCTAAAGCCGTTTTCCCTTTGTCCCGGGCCTTCCTCACCCTCTGACAGGGGTCACAGGATTGGCAGTACTGTCGGACAGTAATAAAGACCCCAGACCAGTAAAAGTTCCGTAGCAGCCTCCGTTGGGTACGCCAGGTTCCCTGGTGTCCTGAGAGGGGAATGTCATGGGCCCGGTACAGCAGCTGGCGGCGATACTTCTGGGGTACCACCAGCTGCCTCCTGATTCCCCCTGACTCCATTTTCCCTGGGAGAGCCCATTCTCGGTACAGGAAACCCTTCTCCCACAGGAACCTTTTCCAGCAACCTCTCCCCATGGTCTCTACCGCACTGAGATCAGCCAGGTCCCTTATCTTCCGCAAGGAGGGATCTTTCTGCAACTCGGCCTGGAACTCAGCGGCTGGGACAGGGATGGCCACCTGCTCTCTCTCGCCAGCTGGGACTGAAGCCGCAGCCTCCCTGAGCCGTGTCCCTGGGCGTTCCCTCCCCACCAGGTTAGGGTCCTGCGCCTCAGGCAAGGCACCCTCCCCAAGGTCAGGGCGCAGTGCCCCTCGCTGGCTCTGGCTACGGGTCACAACCAGGGCACCCTGGGGTTTGCTTGGCCAGTCCTCCAGGTGTCCCCCCCCCCCCGTCAACACCTCAGTGGGCAAATATGGGTATACCGCCACGTCCTTGAGGCCCTCCTTGGCCCCCCACTTCAGGTGTACCCTCGCCATGGGCACCTTGAATCAAGTCCCGCCCACCCCCGTCAGGGTCAGGTAGGTGTTGGGCACCACCCGATCTGGGGCCACCACCTCGGGCCGGGCCAGCGTCACCTCTGCGCCTGTATCCCAGTATCCATTGACCTTCCTCCCGTCCACCTCCAGGGGAACAAGGTACTCTCTCCGGAGGGACATCCCCGTGCCCACCCTGTAAACCAAAAACCCAAGAGTTTGGAGCATCCAGCGACCCAGAGGAGCTGGCCTGAAGCTTTCCTCCCTCCTTAGCAGCTGGTATGCTGCCAGCCCCCCTTTCCTGGGAACACTGCTTCTCGCCCGGCTGGGTCTCTACCCAGTCAACCCTCTGTGGGTTGGGTCCGCTCAGTCTGTCCCAGAGCCTGAGGCACTGGGCCCTTATGTGGCCTCTTTGGCCACAGTGATAGCAGCCCATGTCCCGTGGGTCTCCTCGAGCGGGTCGGACGGACCTGACACTGGATGTTCCCCTTTGGTGGGGGTTCTCCGTATTTCCCCGCTGGGAGGTCCCCTGGTGACTCTCTCTCTGCGTTGTGGTGGGACTGTTCCTTTGGGAGTCCTCCCTGTTATCCCCTACCCGGTGGTTCACAAACTCGTTGGCTAGCTGGCCTGGGTGCTGCGGGTTCTCTGGTTTTTGGTCCATCAACCATCACCTCAGGTCAGATGGGCATTGCTCATACACGTGCTCCAGTACACATAGGTCAAGCAGGTCTTCTTTAGTTTGGGCCCCAGCTGTCCACTTGCGGGCATACCCCTGCACCCGGTTGGCCAGTTGTAGGTATGTGACCTCACGGGTTTTATGCTGACTCCAGAACCTTTTCCAGTACATCTCAGGAGTCAGCCCAAATTCGCGGAGCAGGGCCTTTTTGAACAGTTCGTAGTCCCCTGTCTCCGCCCCTTTCAGTCGGCTGTACACCTCCCTGGCTGTGGAGTCCAGTGAGGAGCCTGTCTGCAGGGTCAACCTGGTGCAGCTCGCAGATATTCTCAAAGGCCGTCAGGAAGGTATCCATGTCCTCCCCCTCCTTACGCTGGGCCAGGAAGCACTTATCAAAGCTCTTTGCAGTCTTGGGTCCCCCCTCACTCACTGCAGCTGGGGCCCCACTGCTCCTCAGCCTGGCCAGTTCCAGCTCATGCTGACGCTGGTTCTCCTCATGTTGACGTCGTTTCTCCTTCTCCTCCCGCTCCTGCTTCAGTTCTTGCTTCCTTAACTCAAGCTCTTCCCGTCTCATCTCCCATTCATATTCCAGCCGCATCCGTTCCAGGGACGGGGAGCTCCGCCGGGACGATCCCCTGCTGGCCGCCAGGGTCAGGGTGCCCTTGGTATTTGCTGGGCTTTCCCCAACCCCTCCCCTAGGTATAGGTAGGCAGGGTCTCAGGATGTCCTTGACAGCAGTCTGCCCCCTCCCAGCCATGTCATGCCCCGGGGCCCCCGCTGCATCCGCCGGGCGGCTTCCCTCGGGGACAAGACTGTTCATCCAAGCGATCCTTCTCCTCCAGCTGGGCAATTAGCTGTTCTTTGGTGGACCTCCCAATGCGCAGCTCCCTCTGCCTGCACAGCTCCACCAGGTCACTCTTAAGGCGTTTAGCATACATCCTCCTGCTGGCCACTCACCGGCCTGTGCTCTCCGCTTTCCACCATTCCAGGGAGACCCCTAGTGTGCCAGCCCTTTTTCAGGTCACCACCTCTCTGCCAGGGTTGAGCTGCAGACTCCTCCGCCCCTGGGACCGCTCGCTGTGATCCCCCGGGGGACCCTGTTACTGCAAAAGTCCTTCTCTCTGGTCACACATTCCCAGGGGTTAATCGCCCCCTGAAACAGTCTCTCTCTGACTCTTCAACCCACCTGGTCCCCGTCGATCCCCCTTCGTTTTACTGCTCCCCAGACACTTACTGCAGGAAGCGCCGTCCACGGGGTGCAGTAGATCCCACCTCTCCCACCAGTTGTCACGAAGTGTGGTGGGACACAAGGCCCTGCACTCCCGGCTTCCTGCAATTCACCATGACTCTCAGCCAGCCAGTAAAGCAGAAGGTTTATTTAGATGACAGGAACACAGTCCAAGACAGGTCTTGCAGGTACAGACAACAGGACCCCCCCCCCCAATTAGGTGCATCTCGGGGTCCCAGGGCACCACAGCCCCCTTGGGAGGTCAGAGTCCTGTCTGCCTCCCAGCCATTCCCCCAGCCAGCCCTGAAACTCTCTCTCCCCTTTCTTCAGTTTCCAGGGCAAAGGTGTCACCTGGCCTCTAACCCCTTCCTGAGTTCTCATGTTACATGCTCAGGTATTCTCCCTCACAGCTAGTCTCCCATCCCCCAGTGCAGACCATCCTAGTCACACTCCCCTCTCAGCATTCAAAGACCACATTAAGAACAGTCCCAGTTCGTCACAGGGTGCCCAGGGGTATTGGCTGGTGGGTGGGGAAGGGGGCCCAGAGGGAGCAGAGGAGGGATGCACCATGGCCAAAGTGGTCAGCTGGAAGGGTGGGCACTGCAGCAGCGGATCCCCCACCCCCATGGGCCTAGTGTTGTCAGTGCCACCTCTGCAAAGATGGTGTGAAATGCTGCCAAGCCAGTGCTCTCCACCCACACCGTGGGTGTGTTGCTCGCCTGCTCTGCACAGGTGTGAATGGTGTCACAGGGTGCCTGGTGGGGCAGGATTGGGCCTCAGGGTGGGGGAGGGTTGGGCCCGCCATGTACCATCGTGCTCTGCGGGCTTAGAGGATGAACCAATTACACCCACCCTGTCACCTCACACTAGCTCTTGACTATGGTTTCAGCTCTTTTTTTTAAAAGGAACAAATGCCCTTTTCTCCCCCACCAGCTAATCCCTGCCCCCATTGTCCCTTCCTGACCTGCCTTGCTCTCCTGCAGCTAATAAATAACGTAGCAATAAAGCCCTCTAATTCACTCCTAAAGCCGCCTTCCCCCAACCCCTTCATGTGCTGTGCTGTTGCTGCCTTCCTCCCCAGAAGTGGCTGCATTTCACTCACACTGAGTGTATGCAGTGCAATCCTTACTCAGGTGAAACTCCCCTGGGGTTTGGCCAGTTCTGCATGTAATCCTGGGGTTGGCAGGGATGACCACGAATGCAGCAGTTCTTGTGCTAGCCGATTGGTACTACAGTTCCCAGCATGCCCCTGGGCCCTGTCACTACCTGGTCTGTTCTACAGGAGACCCTGGCCTGATGGGTGAGAGATAGCAGAGCTACACATTCACTGACCTGGGGGCTGAATGGATCTGTGCCCCATTCCTGCAGCTCCGAGCCGAGGGATCTCAGTGGGCGTCTCTTCAGCTGCACTGGGGTCTCTCTGGGAGTTCAGCAGCGATGGAAGAGGCAGGGCAGGTGTTGGAGAACCCTGGCTTGGAAAGGGTGTGTTGGGGGGTTCTGTTTCCCACACCCCCAGGAGGTGCCCAGATGTGACCCACAGTGACAGAGAGCAGCGTGCTGCGTCCGCATGTGGAAAATCAAGGATTTAGAGTAGCCGAGCTCACAGCTAATGTTCTGTGAGTGCAGCCAGGAGGGGAGACCTTGCCAAGCCTCTGCCACCCGCCTCATCCTCCATACAGACACGGTTAAAGCAGGTTCTTTGCATCCCAAGCCCCATGCAGGCAGAGCGGGCCTGGGAGTGCACTCTCTAGGGAGCTCTGGCAATTCTGCAAGACAAAGGCTTCCTCTGCGGGCTGTGCTGGGCAGGGGCTTGGCTCGGGGGCTCTGGTTTGGGGGGCTGGGAATGAGAACCTCCGCTCCCAAAACATCGATCAGAGGGACCTTCTGGGCACGTCTCTGCTTGGCCTGGGATCACTGGTGTAGCTGGGGTGTCATTGAGCGACCAGATGGTGCAGGGTGGCCGGCTAGGTGGGAATCACATGGGAGCTATAGGCCATGGGCAAGGAATGGATCAGCCCATGTGTGCACACGTCAGATGGGTGGCTGCACCCTGCCCACCCTCCCCTCAGCTCCCTGGCACAAAGCCCTTTCCCAGGTCACTGGATTATCATCACATGTGGGGAGAGCGATGGAGGGCTTGTCTCCGTTCCGAAGGGAACCCGAGTTAAGGTAGGGTGTGAGTTTAAAGGACTGTAGCTGTTCCTGATGTGCATGTGTGTGTGTGTATTCCAGATGTGTGTGTAGCTATTCCAGATGCGGAGAGGTGTGTGTTTGTGTCTGTCTGTGTAGCTATTCTGTGTGTGTGTGCGCGTGTGTAGCTATTCTGGATGCAGGGAGGGGGTGTATGTGTGTGTATAATACAGATGCAGGTGTGTGCATGGGTATAGCTATTGTGTGTGTGCGTGCGTGCATGTAGCTATTCCGGATATGGAGGAAGATGTGTGTGTGTAGCTATTCCGGATGCGGAGGGGTGTGTGTTGGTGTGTGTGTGTGTATTCCAGATGCGGGTGCGTACATGGGTATAGCTATTCCATGTGTGTGTGTAGAGCTATTCTGGATGTGGAGAGTGTGTGTGTGTGTATTCTGGGTGCGATTGTGTGTGTGGGTATAGCTGTTCCCTATATGTGTGAGAGAGAGACACACCATGTGGATCAGGCAGTGCTGGGAGGCAAAGGGCCCTGCCAGAAGCTGCTTCCAATCCAGCTTCTGGCAGGGCTCCAGCTGGGTGATCTGTCTCTCCCCCGGGTGTCTCTCTCTCCCCATGCCTGGCTCCTGGAGTGGAGGGAGACTTGTGGGGCTTGCCTGGTTGATTGTCAGGGCCATGGCGCTGTCAGCCAGGCACAGGCTTCCAAATGCACCTGGCTGGAGGGGAGCTGGGCTGGTCTGTGGTTGGGAGGCTGGGGGGAGGGGAGGCCTGGCCGTCACACTGCCCAGGGGAAGGAGATCAGTGAGTCTGCGACATCCATGTTTGTGGTTCCAAGGGAAGAGGTGAGCAAAGACCCCTCCACTCTCCGAACACCTACTGAGGACACAGCGGGTTGGCAGTGCTTGGTATGGTGCCAGGCTCACCAGGGACCTGTCACTGGGTAGCCTCCCCCCATGCTAGACCAGGCACTGCAGTCACCAGTTCGCCGTGCTGCCTGTGCCTGTGCCTGTGCCTGTCTCCCCAGTGACAGGCAGGGCCAAGGCTGGACCCTGGGATCAGGGGCATAATTAGCCGTGGGAACAGTATACCCAGGAGCGCTGGCGATGCTCCAGCACTGTCAATGGTTCTGTCCAGCTCTGCTGTTTTTCTGCAAGATCTGCTCCAGGGGCAGCCGGATCACAATGGGCCCTCCTGGCCTTGGCCTCTCTGAGGGAGCCAGCAAGTGAGCCAGAGACTCTCCTGTCTAGGGCCAGCCCAGCCCACCCGGGGGCACTACAGCCTGGACGCGGTTTGTGCGGCACCAGGATACAGCATCTTCCAGCATCTGGTGAAACTGTCGGTCTCACTGACTCGCCCGCTGTGACCTGCACTGCCCTCCCCCACACCTCCCAGCCCAGCGGACACTCGTCTCCTTTGCCACAGGACCCTCCGGGGCAGGCCCCTCTTGTGATGCTTGTAAAGCCCCAAGCACCAGGCCCTGCTCCGAGCACAGCTCCACCGGGGAAATGTGGAGCCATACCAGCGAGTCCAGAGGAGGCTTGAATCACCCTCCAGGGATGAGCTGCAGCCCTACCGGCTGCAGGGGCAGCGGTCCAGGGAGCGATGTGCCCACCTATTGCACCAGACACAGGCCTCCTGCAGGAGGATGTCTCCAGAGAGACTGCCGTGGTGGGGGCTCTGAGTGTAACTAACGGCTGTGCTGCATCAGGACCCTGCTCCCAGAGGGCAGAGTTAATAATGACTCAATTCAAACCTTCAGGACTCTGACCTGACTCTATTTACCAGTGTCCTGAAGCAAGGGGCATTTCTCCACAGAGTACCAAGCACAGTGTGCCCACTGGCCCGGTGCCAGGCAGCAGGCCCGCTTGGGCGTGCATACAAAGGGCATTGGCTGGCAGCACAAAGTGGGGATTAAGCAGGAGTTGGCTGGCAGGCTCCGCTAGCAGCAACACGCTGAATGGGAGCGAGTATGTGCTCCAGAAGAATTGGCTCTTCTTCTCGCATGTGCGTGTGTGTGTGTCGGGGTTGGGTCCCCTCCTCCGGAGCAGCTCCAGGGGGACTGAATGGGTGGTTGTCAGACAGAGCAGCCTGGCCACTGGAGACCTGGTCGAGCCAAGACACAGCACATGGGGTGATAGAGAGGACACCTGTCTGCATAGATTTACCAGGCTCGCTGCCTGGCCAGCCGGGGATGCATATGTCAGGGGAGCAGACTGGCCATGTGTGCTCAGGTGGATCCTGGACTAAAGGTAATTGTGTTTGTGTGCAGATCTCTGTGTATGTGCAAGCACATGTGCGGGTCTGTGTGTGTGTGTGTGTAGATCTGGGTGTGCAAGTGCATGTGTGGGTCATTGTGTGTGTGTGCAGGGGCAGGTGTGTGTGTGTGTGCAAGCGCATGTGTGTGTGTGTGTTTGTGTGCAGATCTCTCTGTGTGTATGTGTTCATTGCCAAGAGGCTTTAACCCAAGTGCCTGTTGTGGGTACAAACCTGGCCCGTTGCTTTGCGGTGCCAGGTGAGAGTCCCCTGCACTCTGGTGAGTGTGAGCAGAGCAGCCCCACAGCAGCCTGGTAACTCTGAGGAACTTGAACAATAAGGAGATTGCACGAGCAGGGGCCCGACCCGCAGCATGGCTGGGTGGGAGTCTAATGAAGGTGGAACGGAGCCACTAGCGGGAATGAGCTAACTCCCTCCGTTAACCCAGCAACGCAGTTGCCGGTCTCACAACTCCATGAGGCACCGAATTACTGAATTGCTTTACACGGTGCTAGCAGGGTCCTAGGTGAACGCATATGCAGTGTGCCGACTGCCCTGGGACCAGGAGAGCAAGACTGCTGGTGGCACCCTAGGGGGATTTTCAAATCAAGAGAACACTGCAGCAGGTCAGCAGGAGTGTATGCTGCTGGGACATGACCAGCGATGGCAGGAGCCCAAAGGCCAAGTTTCCCTAATTCATAAATGGTAACAAGTTAGCAAATGACCCAGGCACATGTTATTTCCCACCCCAGGAAGCAGAAAGGGTTTCTGTAATAGCCACTGATGGACAGTTCTTCTCCCCTCCCTGCACCTGGGGTTGTCTTTGCAAATGAGCATCAGACCCGACTGCCAGGGGAAGTGCAGAAGTCTATGTGTCCGTTCAGCATGCTCAGGGGGAAAAGACACCCAGCCAGGGGCATCCGGCGCAACGAGTGTAATGGAGCTGTGCCAAAGTCATCATCCTGATTTGTGAACTAAATGCAGATTCCGCACATGCATGAACACACATGTGAACACACACGCACACACCCTGTGTTCGTGGAGCAGGACAGGGGAGATTCTCCCAGCATTGAAGTCTGGGAGGGGAGAGTTGTGGCGGCCCCTGTTCTGTGTCCCTCATGTACAGATATCTGTGTGGTGCTAGGTAGGGTCACTATGTCCTTTCTTGATGCAGGGGGCTGGACTTGGGGACTTGTCAAGGAGCCTCCCGGTCCCGCGTTTCTGTAGCTCTGTGTGCGTAAGGGAGTGGAAGCAGCAATGTGTGTGTGTGTATATGTGTACCGGAGGGTTGTGTGCACAGAGGTGCAGAGTGGAGGAGTTCTTTGCTGGGTGTGTACGGAGTTGTGTACTCCATGGGGTGCTGGGTGTTGTGTGTGTGCAAGCTTTGTTCCCCTTTCACCTTGATGGCTCCCCTTGCTCCTGTGCACACTGCAGTCTGGGGGAGAGGCTGGGGGCACACAAAGGGGGGCAGGTACTGACTGGCCACCTGTGTCTCGGACACAATGCTGCGCACACTCTCCCTCGGGCTCTCTGGACAGCCCTGGCCCCCTTCCCCAGCCCAGCCCCTGGGTTCTTCCCATTCTCCCTGTATTTCCCTGGCACTCGTTTTCAGTGACAAAGGCCACCCTGCAGGAGGGGCCAGGCAGTCTTGTGCTGGGGGGAGCGCCTACCTCAGCTCAGCTGCACCTGCAGACATTGGGAGCAGCTGCAGTGGGGTGGCTCCCACGGACCCTGCTATGACTGGGACTGGAGCTGGGACAGGAACCACGCAGGGCAGTGGCAGCTCTTCCTTGCAAGCAGGCGGATGGGGCGAGGTTGCTTTGGGTGAAGCCAGGTGCCCCTAACGCATCGCAGCTCTCACTTCATGCTGGCGGGGTCAGATCTCACCAGCTAGGTGGGGTTTGGGCCTAGTTCATGCCTAAGGGCAGGCAGTGGGATGGGTGTCCAACAGGGGGCATTTCTCCACGTTGGTGCTCCCCCACCCTGGTGCTTGGGGTGCTGTGCTGCAGGAGATGCCGGGCATGAGGTAAGAGGTGGAATCAAGGGCCTGTCTGCCCATGATCATTAAAGATCCTGGGGCATTTGCACAAGAGCTGGGGCTGTTTGTCCTCGGCAAACCCCAGCGCTGGTTATTATGTTCTGTCCCCCTGAAGTCTGCTGCAGCATCAGCTGGGTACAGTCTCAAACTGGTGCAGTGTTATTGTGCGCTGCTGAACAGCTGCCATGTGGTGCCCCAGAGGCAGCTGCATTTCAGTGGTGCATGGCGTGATCCCAGTCCCTCCAGAAGTCCTTTGGGGTCCTGTGGAGTGACAGGTGCTAGGGAAAGGGCAGGTGATGTTGTTCTTGAGAATATGCTGCCCTGGGGCTGTAGAAAGGGCAGCATCTGCAGGCAGATGCCATGGCCCAAGGCTGGTGCCATGGGACTGAGGAGCTGTGTGTAGCAAGTAGGCACCTGCCTCATGGCTGCACCCCAGGCTCCCACCTAGCTGGGTCCCCGGGGAAGCTGAGTTTGGAGTGTTTCCTATTTGGGGCTGGAGGGACCCTCCCTCTCTGGGCAGGAAGTTAGTATCTCCTTCCAAGGATTGCAAAGTGCTGAGAGTGAGTCAGCTTCTCCTTGCTAGTGGCCAGGAGCCAGCACTGCCTCTCCCCCAGCCTGGCAACAGGAGGGACTGTGCATCATGGGGCGGTCCAAGGGCAGTGCACCGAGTGGGAGAGGGATCAGACTGAACATGTGGGGCTGAGCCTGATGGACAGGCACCGGGGACAACCAGTTGGGTTGGTTTAGTGCATTTCGAAGGGACTCACGGAGCCAGGTCCTGTTGCGCTGGTGTCACTCCATGTGTCAGCGGCTCACCATACTATCCTGCAGTACTCAGATCTCAGGGAGCGCCCTGGAGATCTGAGAGACCGTCCCCAAGGGCTGGGCTATTTGGGCCGGGGGCATGGATAATGCCCATTACTCGATACCATGCCTAGATAGCAAACCATGGATTGCCCCAGCATTGTGTCTGTTGTGGGGCACCTCAGCTTAAGAAATATGCGGGATTGCTGAGACTGAGAAGGGCCAGAGGGTTGGTCCGGCCTCCGAGCCACAGTTATTTGGCAATCAGGAGGAGACATGGAGAATTCAAGGTTGCTTGGCAATGCAGGGGAGCTCAAGGGGTGTTCAGTGTTATAAGTTGGCAGAACAAGCGCTGCTCAGCGTCTCCTCCCTGTCATCCCCTGCCCATGAGAACAAGAGACCACAGGATAAAATGAATGGTGGGGACACTTAGACCAGATCAAAGGAAGTGCTGTTTTAAGTGGGGGTAGTAGTCAGAGCTATGGAACTCACTGCTGCAGGGGGGATCAAGTCAAAGGACTCCACTGGAGCGAGACTATTTCCTCTCAGCTGGCTTTGAAAAGGGACTGGATAATGGTGTGGTTAGTCATGGCTTTGGTAGCTGAACAAATCTCATGCTTCAGAACAGCATGGTGATTGCAGCAGGGATCAGGAAGGAGTCTTTACTGAGGCAACAGAGGGTCCTGTGGCACCTTTAAGACTAACAGAAGTATTGGGAGCATAAGCTTTCGTGGGTAAAAACCTCACTTCTTCAGATGCAAGAAGTGAGGTTCTTACCCACAAAAGCTTATGCTCCCAATACTTCTGTTAGTCTTAAAGGTGCCACAGGACCCTCTATTGCTTTTTACAGATTCAGACTAACACGGCTACCACTCTGATACTTTACTGAGGCAGTTACCCCTTCCCTACAATGGAACCAGGATTCTAGACTCAATGAGCCAGTGTCTGATGCAATGTGTGTGCGTGCTGCCGTGCTGTGTGGTGGCTCCCAGGTCTGAACTGGGGTGGCACAGCCCACTGCTTTGTTCCCTGAGGGAGGTCAGAGGAAGAACTTGTGTTCCCCCACCCTAGGGCTGGCAGCTGGACCCAGCCCTGATCACATATCCCCAGCCCATACGGAGAGACCCAGATGGTTAACTCACACTCCTGGGGCCAAGCCTCCTGCTGATGTAAATCAGCCCAGCCCCATAGACGTGTGCCCGCTTACACCAGCACCTTTGTGGATGTGGCTGAGGAGCAGCTGCCTCATACATTAAGTCCAGTCGGTTGTGCAAAGGCACGTGTGACAGTGACACATGCACGGCCAGCCCAATCCCAGCACTGCCTGATGGGCATGGCAGGCATCGTGTGTACAGCACCGCAGGTGTGCATTGCGCTGTGCGCACCATCAGCCCGAGGGTTGGACAATATGCACGAGGCACAGCTCAGGCGAGCACGTTGTGGGTCCAGCAGGGGAAGCTTGGGAGGGGCAGCCCGTGGGCTTTAGACTTCCTCTTTGCCTGGGCAATGTTACATGTTACTGAGGTCTATTGAAATATCTGGCTGGGCTGGGTCTGTCCGTGGCCTGGAGCAAGTGGCGTGAGATGGGTTGGAGCTGGGCTTGCTGTGCTGCTGATATGCAGCCGGCGTTTATTGTAACGTGGCTTGGAGCCTTCCCAGGCCATGTGCAACAGAGTGTCTAGTTCCCCGCTCTTGGCTGCGCAGTGCTGGGACCAAGGCTGCTGCAGGGATACAGGCAGATGCTTGTGATTAGAGCCCCAGTGCAAAGGCAGGGAGGGAGGGAGCTGGCAGCTCCCGGTGTGTGAAATCTGCCTGCCTGTGCTAGCGAATATCTGCCATGCAATTGAATCAGGCCGATGGCGTGGGGATGGTTTGTTTGCCAGATGTTCCTCACCCCTCCCCAGGCAAGGCTGAGCTCTTGGGGCCAGGGCAGGGGGCCAGGAGAATATTCAGTGCTCAGCTGAGTCCTCACTGGGGGTTTGTCACTGGTCCTGCTGCCGCTGCCCTCCTCCTTCCCCCTGGTACCTTGCCCCTTAGCCAGAGATGTGGGAGTAGGAAGGCCCATGCAGTAGCATCAGGGTGTCTTGCAGCTCCATAGTAACTCGCCTGGCGCCATCCCAAGAGAAGCTGCTGTCTCCTTGAACAGTCAGTAAACAGAGGCTCCCTGTGAGCCCTGGACAGGGTCTGGCTGGGAAGGGGTTAATCTGAGCCTGCCCCCGACTGCCTCTCCACAGCAGGCACCTGATGCCAGGGCTGGGACAGCTTAGCTCCCAGCTGGGCTGCAGCTCTCCGTGCAGGAACCCCGGCTCCAGGGCAAGGCAGGTGGGCAGCTGGGGCGCTGTGCAAACTGGGTACGCTCCCCCCAGGGTCCAATACCAGCTGGCACCACCCAGCACATTAAGGGCTGCAGGGTGGGTATCAGCCCCTCCAGCCCCACCTTGGAAAATACCCCCAGCCTGAGCATCCCTCTGCAGGAGACAGGTCCATGCAGAGTGAGTCCAGGGCAGCTGAGTCCCCACTTTTGTATCACAATCCTGAGGGAGAGCTGCCAGCTTCCAGTTCAGTTCCCTGAAGTGTCACTGTCAGCACACGAGCGCTGGCCAAGGGTACAAGAGACTCTGCAGAGAAGGCTTCTCTCAGTCTCCTCTGTGCTCCTGGCTCCTTGCTGGGCTCAGACCGGCATTGTACCTCCCAGCTGGCACCTCTGCTCGCTGGTGGTGCTGGGAAGAGTCAGCGATGGCTTTGCCTGTGGCACTGCAGGGAGGCTGTCTGAAAGTGGGACAGTTCAGTGCAGGGAACCGGACCAGAGGAGCCGCACTCGGCAGGCCCACAGGAGTGAAGGTGTCAGCTACGTCCCTTCTGTGCCAGTGCTGTCCTCAGCGCCAGCCCTGCGGTGAGTCTGGCCCCAGCAGAGTTAGGGAGGGTCCCTGAGATCCCAGGAAAAACCTCCCCCAGCCACCCCCATGTCAGCTCCATCCCCCTGTGACCACCCTCCCCCTCCCCCACAATGTGGGGACACTCAAACCCCTGTCAGTAGCCGGGTGGTGGTGACATGTGTGAAGTGCCCCCGTCACACTGACTGCCCTGCACATGCTGCCAGCAGTCACTGATTATGCCGGGCTGCACCCACAGGTCTGCAACAGGGCAAGCTGCCAGGGCTGGCTTGGGGGAGCTCTCTGTGGGCCGGGGGAGGGCCCAGCCTTCTTGCCCTTGTTGCTGTGAGTGCCAGTCAGATGCCAATCTGTGTCTGCTGCGTGTTTGGTGACATGGGCACCTGCCTGCTGGGATGTGGGGTCATTTGGCTGGCAGCTGTCCCATGCTGCGTGAGGGGTGGTCCCTGGCTCAGGTGGGAAAAGGGAGTCTCCTGCCCTGTTGAAGTAGAAGTGCTGCTCGGTGAGGGATTGGGGACTTTTGTGTCCAAAGTGGGTGCTTGGGGTTCTTGCTCCTGGGCTGGGAAATGAAACCTGGCAGGACCCTCGTAAGGGCAGCCATTTCTGTCACTGACCAGCTTTGCTGGCTGTGAAGTGGGTGTTGTGCCTGCACATTGCATGGGTCACATGTCCCGCTGTGGGCTTTGCTCCGCACTTCACCAGGGAGGCTGGGTGTACCTGATCATGATGGGGGAGGATAGCTCAGTGGTTTGAGCATTGGCCTGCTAAACCCAGGGTTGTGAGTTCAATCCTTGAGGGGGCCACTTAGGGATATGGGGCAAAAATCTGTTGGATAATTTAGTTGGGGATTGGTCCTGCTTTGAGCAAGGGGTTGGACTAGATGATCTCCTGAGGTCCCTTCCAACCCTGATATTCTATGATTCTATTTCAGACCACCACCAATCGGCCCTGCTGTGGTGAGCTCGAGCCCAGAGCCCCAGTCCGACCCCTCTGAACTCCGGGTCGGGCAGAGACAGACCCC
Source organism: Trachemys scripta elegans (assembly GCF_013100865.1). Lineage (NCBI taxonomy): Eukaryota > Metazoa > Chordata > Testudines > Emydidae > Trachemys > Trachemys scripta. The sequence goes on along the minus strand of NC_048306.1, from coordinate 43,112,961 downwards.
AGGGCTGCAGCTGGCCCGGTCCAGTGTGGCCCCATTGCACCCAGTGACACACTGCCAGGAGTGTGATCAGCTGCTGCCACCTACAGGAGAGGATCTGAAGTACAGCTCTTTGGCACCAGCTGTTCTGTTGTGGGGACAGTTCCATTCCTTGGCATTCGCTGGCCTGTGTCTTGCATGGAGGGCATGATGGATGGCTGGGAGGCAGGCACAGGAGAGTACTGGCTTGGGGAACTGGGCTGTTAGATGCACGCACACACCTTGACAGTGCTTGGTTTGTGGGGGGAGGGCGAGCTAGACTTACTTAGCACGGAAGGCAGGACGTATTCCCATTAGCTCAGGCCTCGCCTCGGGGATTGGTGCTGCTTATCTGGGCAGGGGGACTCCTCACCCCCATAGGTGCAACTCAGGGCATAAGAGGCTGCCTGATCTCCTGGAGAAGCACCAGTCTCCTGGGAGGAAAGGCCTGCTCTAGAGAGAAGACCCAGGGGAGCCAATGAGCAAGGGTGAAACAAAACTACTGTTCTCTCCAGCTGATCACTTGCTGGAGTTCCTGTCTAAGAACATGAGAATGGTCCATCTAGCCCAGTGTCCTGCCTTCTGACAGTGGCCAATGCCAGGCACTTCAGAGGTAGTGAACAGAACAGGGCAATTATTGAATGATCCATCCCCTGCCCCATCTTCTAGCAGTCAGAGGTTTAGGGACACCCAGAACATGAGGTTGCATCCCTGACCATCCTGGCTAATAGCCATTGATAAATATATCCTCCATGGACTTACTAATTCTTTTTTCAACCCAGTTATACTTTTGGCCCTCACAAAATCCCTGCCAACAAGTTCCACAGGTTGACTGTGCATCGTGTGAAGAAATACTTCCTTTTGTTTGTTTGAAACCTGCTGCCTGTAAATTTCCTTGGGTGAGCCTTGGTTCCTGTGTTATGTGAAGGGGGAAATAACACTTTCTTATTTGTTTTCTCCACACCAGTAATGATTTTATAGACCTCTGTCATAACCTTCTTAATAATCTCTTTTCTAAGCTGAACAGTCAGAGTCTCTTTAATCTCTCCTCCTATGGAAGCTGTTCCATATGCCAGATCATATTTGTTGCCCTTCTCTGCACCTTTTCCAATTCTAACATACCTTTTTTGAGATGGCGTGACCAGAACTGCATGCAGTATTCAAAATGTGGGCGTAACATGGGTTTATATAGTGGCATTGATATTTTCTGTCTTATTATCTATCCCTTTGTCTGCCTGGCCAATGTTCGCCCTGCCACTCCCGGCCTTCCCACCAGCCTGATCCCCTCTTAGTGACACTAGTGTAAATTAGGAGTCACTGCTCTGGAGTCCCACTTGGGTAAAGTCTTTGTGAGAAAAGACTAGGTGCTAAGCCCGATCCTCTGTGCCCCTCTGCACTTTCTCTTGTACGCCACACACCTAGACCAGTGACAGTAGGCAGCCAGTCTGGGGAGGTGAATGACCTTACACTAATGCACAGTCCAGGACGCACCCTGTGTGTGAGTGCCCAGCAACTCTACACACTGCCCCAGCGTGCACTTCCTTGCTGCTGCTAGTGCCAACACACAGAGCTGGTCCTGGGCCAGCCAACTGTGCCTGACACTGTTGTGGGGAAGGGAGGCCACTAGAGGGTGCAGTATACACAGCTAATAGTGTCAGAGGAACAGCTGGCCTGACTCATAGATTCCCAGGCCAGAAGGGAGCACTGTGATCACATTTATGCCTTTTTTACAGTCTGAATTTATCTAGCTTCAACTTCCAGCCATTGGATCAAGTTAAACCTTTCTCTGCTAGACTGAAGAGCCCATTATTAAATATTTGTTCCCCATGTAGGTACTTACAGACTCTGATCACGTCTCCCCTTAACCTTCTCTTTGTTATGCGAAATAGATTGAGCTCCTTGAGTCTATCACTGTAAAGCCTAATTCTGTAGTTGTTCTTGTGGCTCTTGGCTGACCCCTCGCCAATTTATCACCATCCTTCTTGAATTGTGGGCCCCAGAACTGGACACGGGATTCCAGCAGTGGTTGCATCAGTGCCAAAGACAGAGGTAAAATAACCTCTCTGCTCCTACTTGAGATTCCCCTGTTTATGCATCCCAGGATCGCATTCGCTCTTTTGGCCACAGCATCTCTCTGGGAGCTCATGTGCAGCTGATTATCCACTCCTACCCACACCCTCCCCAAAATCTTTTTCAATCCTGGCTTCCCAGGATAGAGTACCCCACTCTATAAGTATGGTCGAAATTCTTTGTTCCCAGAGGTACACATTTACATTTAGCTGTATTTAAACACATATTGTTGCTTCCACTCAGTTTTCCAAGCAAGCTACATCGCTCTCTATCAGCGACCTGTCCTCTTCGTTATCTATCAAACCCCTGATTTTTATGTCATCTGCAAACTCCATCAGTGAGGATTTATGTTTTCTCTGTTTTATGACTAAATGAATGTGAAGCCGGTTCCTTAGTGTGATTTGGTCTGTAGCAGACGCCAACCAATACCCAGTCTTGTGCTTTCTCTAGTAGGACATTGACCCATAAGCATTCAGGATCCTTTTCTTCTGAGTTGTCAGACACTCAGAAACAGGTTATGCCATTTTTGACACAGAGTACCCCTCCCCGTTCCCTTTTGTCTTCGATCCTTCCTAAATAGGTTGTAACCATTGATTTTAACACTCCAGTCAGGGGAATCCTCCCACCAGGTTTCAGAAGCACTAAGTTATTGAGTGCCTGCAAGGACCTTCCCCAGTGCTGGTTGAACTTTGAACTATGCTCTCAGATCTCCAGGCATCCCCTGTGCTGCTGCCCTGTCCTCCAACAGGAGTTGGCAGCTCCATGCTGATAGGAACCTCCTGACCCTGAACTTTCCTTCTAAACCAGGAGCTGGGATTTGAAAAGATGTATCCCAGGCATTGCCCTCACTCTATGACTGCATGGCATGTCCATTCCGAGGATGTACCTGGGACACCAAGTCACAAGAGGGTCTACATGGACCTGCTGTGTCCAGTGGCCTTTAAGGAGGCCAAAGGTCCCGTCAGTTGCCTTCTCCTGGCCATGAATGGCAGGCTCAGTACTGGCACTGGCAGACTGCCACAGCCCTTGGATCTGAACTTGTTTGTTCCCAGGCTGTGTTGCTCTGAGAGGCTGGGCGGTGTGCATCTCTGCTAGGCAGGGAGGGCCGCACCTGTCTGCAGCTCAGAGAAGGCTGGACATGATCCAGATATAACGTGTTGAAAGAAAATCAGTCAGATACTGATCTACCATGGCAGCACACAACAGCCAGCTCTGGCCTGAGTTGGAGTCTTCCCATATACACCCAGCTTCCCCCGGGGTTGGTAGTAAGGGTGAAGTCGCACAAGGTGGTTGCTCAGGCTGGAGGCCTAGAGGCATTAGCACAGGCACTGATGGCCTGCAGCATCTCCTCAATGATGCATTTAGTAGGCACAGGAGACGTGGGCATTTCAGTGTGGCCAAACGGGACATTCCAGGGGGTCTCCAGTTGTGCCAGGACTTCGGTGTTACAATTCCCTTTGGGCTGAGGTGAGTGAGCTGCACCTTCTTGGGGATGCGCTCCATGTCTTCATTTCCTCCCAATAACACTTATGGCGAGCACCTTTCATCACAAGGGCTGCCAACAACATCCCCCACCAAAATGCTCCCACCTCTGTGTTGGTAACTGCTGCTTGGGACGCAAGGACCTCTTGGTGCCAACTGGGAGAGGGCACAGGGGGATACAGGGATACCCTTGAGTTCAGGACTTTGGAGCGGAGCCCGGAGCTGGAGCGCGGAGCAGCTCTGGAGCAGCGGAGCTGCAGGTTTTTGCCTGGAGCAGGAGCAGAGCCGGAGCACAGCTCCAAAGCCCTGCTTGAGTTCACCAGAAGGGACGTGCAAGGTCTCTGCTGAAAGCTTGTGTAACACTGGTCATCATAAACATTGTGAGACGTCTGTATGTGAATACATGAGGGGTTCTGTATATATGCTGGACATTATGTTCTCTAGGCCTTGTAGTTAAAGGCAGAGCACTCGAAGGCAGCATGCTTTGAGAGAAACCTCTCCAGACAGGAAATGGGAGACACCTTTCTCCCTGTGGACCTTTGTGTATTGGGGAAGTCTATTAGCATGCTGAGTTACATGCTAATGAAGAGCTTGAAGTGACTTCAGAAGGAAATGAACAGGCACAGATGACCAGCAGGAGGTAGTGGAGGAAGAAGCTAATTTTCAGGTGAAGCTCAGTGTTCTGTTCTGGTCTGGTCTATCTAGGGTGCATATGAAACCCCAGGTTTCCTTCAGTCTGTGAAGGCAAGCCACCAGCGGGCTTGATCTTATGAAAGGGGGATCTCAACCTTCCTGGCTGGAAAATGCTGGGAAAAAGACTTGGGTGAAGTATCCTGTAGGACAGGTTTCAGAGTAGCAGCCGTGTTAGTCTGTATCCGCAAAAAGAACAGGAGTACTTGTGTCACCTTAGAGACTAACAAATTTATTAGAGCATAAGCTTTCGTGGACTACAGCCCACTTCTTCGGATGCATATAGAATGGAACATATATTGAGGAGATATATATACACACATACAGAGAGCATGAACAGGTGGGAGTTGTTTTTGAAGTTTTTCTGTTGTAATATAGCCACCCGCAGGTCTGTCACTGAATGACCAGACAGGTTAAAGTGTTCTCCCACTGGTTTTTGAGTATTTTGATTCCTGATGTCAGATTTGTGTCCACTAGACAAGCCATTTACAAGACAAACTTTGCCTCTCTACAAAGGAAAAAGGACACTAAACTATCTAAACTGCTACATGCCACAAGCAGCCACAACAGTAGTTCCCTTAACCCACCCAGCAATATTGTTAATCTTTCCAGCTATACTCTTAGCCCAGCAGAAGAGTCTGTCCTATCTCGGGGCCTCTCCTTTTGTCCCTCCAGACCCATGAATATGATACAGTTCTGCGGTGACCTAGAATCCTACTTTTGACATCTCCGACTCAAAGAATATTTCCAACATACCTCTGAACCGCATACTAACCCACAGAATCCTCCCTACAAAAAAAAGGATTCTGCATGGACTCCTCCGGACGGTCGAAACAACAGACTGTATTTCTACATAGATTGCTTCCGTCAACGTGCAAAGGCTGAAATTGTGGAAAAGCAACATCACTTGCCACATAACCTCAGCCATGCTGAACACAACGCCATCTACAGCCTCAGAAACAACCCTGACATCATAATCAAAAAGGCTGACAAAGGAGGTGCTGTCGTCATCATAAATAAATTGGAATATGACCAGGAGGCTGCTAGACAGCTCTCTAACACCACATTCTACAGGCCATTATCCTCTGATCCCACTGAGGATTACCTAAAGAAACTACACCATCTGCTAAAAAAACTCCCTGACAAAGCACAGGAACAAATCCGTACAGACACATGCCTAGAACCCCGACCAGGGGTATTCTATTTGCTACCCAAGATCCATAAACCTGGATATCCTGGACGCCCCATCATCTCAGGCATTGGCACCCTAACATCAGGCTTGTCTGGTTATGTAGACTCTGTCCTAAGACCCTACGCTACCAGCACTCCCAGCTATCTTCGAGACACCACTGACTTCCTGAGGAAACTACAATCCATCGGTGATCTTCCAGAAAACACCATCCTGGCCACTATGGACGTAGAAGCCCTCTACACCAATATTCCACACAAAGATGGACTACAAGCTATCAGGAACAGTATCCCTGATAATGTCACAGCTAACCTGGTGGCTGAACTTTGTGATTTTGTCCTCACCCACAACTATTTCACATTTGGGGACAATATATACCTTCAAGTCAGCGGCACTGCTATGGGTACCCGCATGGCCCCACAATATGCCAACATTTTTATGGCTGACTTAGAACAACGCTTCCTTAGCTCTCGTCCCCTAATGCCCCTACTCTACTTGCGCTACATTGATGACATCTTCATCATCTGGACCCATGGAAAAGAAGCCCTTGAGGAATTTCACCATGATTTCAATAATTTCCATCCCACCATCAACCTCAGCCTAGATCAATCCACACAAGCGGTCCATTTCCTGGACACTACTGTGCTAATAAGCGATGGTCACATCAATACTACCCTATACCGGAAACCTACTGACCGCTACACTTACCTACATGCCTCCAGCTTCCATCCAGGACACACCACACGATCCATTGTCTACAGCCAAGCTCTAAGATATAACCGTATTTGCTCCAATCCCTCGGATAGAGACAAGCACCTACAAGATCTCTATCAAGCATTCTTAAAACTACAATACCCACCTGCTGAAGTGAAAAAACAGATTGATAGAGCCAAACGAGTACCCAGAAGTCACCTCCTACAAGACAGGCCCAACAAAGAAAATAACAGAACACCACTAGCTGTCACCTTCAGCCCCCAACTAAAACCTCTCCAGCGCATCATCAGAGATCTACAACCTATCCTGAAAGATGATCCTTTACTCTCACAGATCTTGGGAGACAGACCTGTCCTCGCTTACAGACAACCCCCCAACCTAAAGCAAATACTCACCAGCAACCACACATCACTGAACAAAACCACTAACCCAGGAACCTATCCTTGTAACAAACCCCGATGCCAACTCTGTCCACATATCTATTCAAGTGACATCATCATAGGACCTAATCACATCAGCCATACCATCAGGGGCTCGTTCACCTGCACATCTACCAATGTGATATATGCCATCATGTGCCAGCAATGCCCCTCTGCCATGTACATTGGCCAAATTGGACAGTCTCTACGCAAAAGAATTAATGGACACAAATCTGACATCAGGAATCAAAATACTCAAAAACCAGTGGGAGAACACTTTAACCTGTCTGGTCATTCAGTGACAGACCTGCGGGTGGCTATATTACAACAGAAAAACTTCAAAAACAACTCCCACCTGTTCATGCTCTCTGTATGTGTGTATATATATCTCCTCAATATATGTTCCATTCTATATGCATCCGAAGAAGTGGGCTGTAGTCCACGAAAGCTTATGCTCTAATAAATTTGTTAGTCTCTAAGGTGCCACAAGTACTCCTGTTCTTTATCCTGTAGGAGACAGGGGAGAGTCTTGTGAGTATAGCCCTTCTGCCAGGTGCAGTCGGCAGTGACAAGGGCCAGGTTCAGTATCTAGGGGTTCCTTTTCAACAATACAACACAAAACCGGCTCGAGCCCCCACCCACCCTTGGGCACCTCTGAGAGGCAATATTTCCCCTCCCGCAAGCACAGAGTCTAAGTGGAGAAAAGAAAGAAACACTCCCCCTGTGTAATGCTGACAGCCCCCAGGTGGTGGTGGCCAGGATCAAACCTGGTACCTTTGGCGCTTAATGCCTGAACTGCTACTGCATGAGCTACAAGACACATCTCTCTTAGCTAAAGCTGTTAACAGGCTCATCAATCATTATCTGGTCAAGCTGCCACTAGAGGGGGAAAGAGCGCCACACTGAGCAGGCATGGGGGACACGAGTTAAGTTTATGCTGTAGAAAGAAAGCATGTTATGATTTTGTTTATATGTGACCGTTTGTTTCCAACATTCTCACTTACTCTCATTTGCTCTTTGATAACAACCTCAGGCTTGTTTTCCTAGTGGTGTGTCTAAGTGTTGTGTGCTAAGGAGAGTGGGGATACTGGGGTGTACTGTACCCAAAGGAGTAGAAAATTGGTGAGTTCTGTGTGTGCCCAGTGGGCCAGGGGCTGGGCACTCCAGGGGGATGCTGGAGGCTGGCGTGTGCCTATCGCTACTTGTGCAGAGAGTGAGGCCGGTGAGGCACAGCAGGCAGCACTTGTGCCAAAGGCTGGTGGTGTCAGGGAGATGACCCCCCTAGCAGGCACAGACAAGGGCAGGTGCTGGCGAGGTGCCCCACAGCCCTGGGGGCCCCAGGAAGTGCCACCTTGCTCTTTGATCTGCGGCAGGTCCAGACTGGGAGTGCAGGGGACTGTCAGGGCCTGAATCTGAATCTGGCCAGATGTTGGAGCTAACATCCCCATTCCCAAGGACAGCGCCATGGTATCATTAGTGGCCACGGCCTTGGCTGTAGGTCTCCTCTGAAGAAGGCCCATGCTGGATGATGTCAGGGTGTTGTCTCCTGGCTGGTTTTACCTGCAGTGTTTTCTCACTTGTCCTGCCCCTCTCCTTGCCAGTTGCTCTCCCTCCATTGCTCCCCCTCTGGGCAGTGCCAGAGTCCTGGCACTACAGTGGCACCAAACCCCTGCAGGGTCATAGTGTGCCGGGTGAAGCACATGACAGCAGATTTGCAGCATCCCCCATGGATGCGAGGAGCTAATCAAGCGAGCTTAGCTGGCAGCTCTCTCCTGTGCACTGCTGGCTGCAGGGCCTGCACCACTGCTTTGGGCACCCCACGTGCAGGCTGCAGGGTGGCAGACGGGAGGGTACTGAGGCACGGACAGGGTCCAGCTGGCTGCCCAGGTGGGGAGTTGTGAGGAGAGGGTGGACAATGGTGGTGGCCCGGCATTATCCCCTCTGGCAGCACAATATGCCTCAGTCGGTGGGTGTGACTTGCCATGTCCAGCTGTCACACTCATCCAACAGCCCCTGAGCTGCAGGGCCAGGCTCAGTGACAGCGTGTACTCATGCAGGCTCTGCAGGCCCAGGGCTGAACCAGGACCACACCATGCTGGGAGGCCCCTGCAGTGCTGGAGGAAGCCCAGCTTGTGCGCCATCGAGGCAGACGCAGCTTGACTGACCTTGGCACTGTGCAGAAGCCACTGTGAGGTCAGACTGCGAGGAGATGGCAGCATCTTACCCCCCGCCCTGCTCCTCCAAGCGAGGTAGGGCACGGTGTGCAGGCAGCCTCCGTGCGGGGAGCCGAGGGCTTGCGGGAAGGACTGCGGAGGAAATTGCCGAGCAGCCGGGGTGCCTGGAGTTGTTCTCAGTAAAGTGCTTTGAAGCCAGCCAGGAGTGAAGGCCCTGTGTGGGGGCAGAGCTGAGTGGGGGAATGACAGGATGTGCCCCTGCAGGGAGATCATTGCTGGCATGGCCCCCAGAGGGTTAACCCCTTGTGCATGGGAGGCATTCTGAGAAACAGGAATGGAAGTGCTAAGGAGAGGCTGAGAACCCAGCATGGGCCCTTCTCAACTCCAGCTCCCTGGGTGCCATGGTTCCCTAGGTTCTTTCCCTTCCTCCTCTTGCAGGACGAGTTTCACCTGCTTTTCTGCTGTCCTGGTCCATCCTTAGCCCCTGCCAGCTCACCCCTGGCATCCTGCGGTGTCGGGGCCAGCAGTCCAGTCCCCTTAGGGCACCAAAGAAACCAGCCCACGTGTCCCGCGCCTCCTTTCCTCTCAGCCTGGTTCCCATGGGCCCCACGGACACCGGAGAGTCATGCAGGGTCACGATGGGCTAGAGGGCCCTGAACCTCCCAGTGTGAGGCTGGGGCCTCTCAGTGGCTGCTGCTGTCAGGAGAGGCTGCCCACCCCTCCACCCCCCACTAGCCTTCTGTTAACCTGGCTCTGTCTGAGCAGTGTGTCCTCATCCCGGTAGGGTAGATGGGGGACCCTGCTGTCTCTCTGGGTGGTCCCTCCAACAGGGAAGCTGTGCATGGGGGTCTGTTTGTGTGGGCCCAGCTAGGTTACGGCATGCCAGGGAGGCCAGCCAAAGTGGCCCCTGACAGCTGGAGTGGTGTTCTAAGAATGGCCTGTCTGGCGGCTGTGTGGCGGTGGCGGGGTGCAATGGGCTGGGGACAGCTAGGGGATCAGACAGCTGCGACCCATGTCATTTCTGGAAGGTCAGGCAGGAGAGCAGCAACTCTGGCCAAAGCTTCTCCCTGGAGGGCACAGCCCCTGCCCCTAGGTGAGAGACCTTGGCAGTCAGCCGTGGGGATTGGGTCCTTCTGCGACAGGGGCTGGGCCTGGCTTTCCCTGCCCTTTGGGAAGGAGACACAACCCCGACTGCTTCAGGTGTGGGGGGAAGGCAGGTTATAGCCGAAAAGAAGTGGGGGGTCAAACAGAGGGATGAAAGCACGGCACCCAGCAGCTATAGCCCATTGTTGGAGGGGCATCGCAGCTCATAGCCTGGGGAAGGCCTTATACCAGCATGTCCAGAAGTGGGCACTGACACTGGGTGCCCGGGGTAGGGCAGGCTGCAGAGGGCTGAGCCTGAGGGCGCAGAGACTGCTCCTCGTCTCTGATTTGTCAGGCCTCTGAAGGTGTCTCAGGCTGGGCACCTAAAATCTGACCTGCTGAGAACCCTGTTGGAGAACACTGGCTTTGCCACCCTGCTCAAGGGCCAAGAGGGCCCAGAGCCAGAGCCTGAGCCCACACTGGAGCAGAGATGCCCTGGCTCCCAGCTCTGTGCTAAGCAACCACCACTCAGAGACATTCACTGGGGCAGCAGGCATGTCCTTTGTAGGATGGTCCTGTTTATAAAGGGTTAATGAATACTGAGTAGCCAGTAGGCACGTTGCAGCCAGGAGCAGAGTGTGGGCAGGCGGCGTACATGTGCATAGAGTGCAAGCAGCTCTTGGCCCTCCGGGACACAGTCTGGGCTTTTCACAGCAGAGTGGCTAAGCTAGAGGAGCGAAGGGAGAGAGGTGCATAGACCAGACTTTCTGGGACACAGTAATGCGGCCCCAATCCAATTCAGGCTGTTGAGGAGGAGGGATTTAACAGTGGCGTGGTGAAGCTGGAATGCAGTTCCAATACTATCCGCTTCCGTGTGAGGTGAGATTAAAAAGACTGGGACTGCTCAGCTTGGAAAAGAGATGACTGAGAGGGGGTATGATAGAGCAGTCCTTAAGTTGTAACAAACGCAATTTTTTTACATTCGTAACTGATGCAGCAAGCCCATATGTGCTGGGGCTCTGAACTGCCAAGCCCAGAGGTGCCTAATTAGGCACTAGGATAGAGGTCTATAAAATTATGACTGGTGTGAAGAAAGTGAATAGGCAGGTGTTATTTACCCCTTCACATAACACACAAACTGAGGATCACCTGACGAAATTAACAGGCAGCAGGTTTCAAACAAACAAAAGGAAGTATTTCTTCATACAAGGCACAGTCAACCTGTGGAACTCATTGGCAGGGGATGTTGTGAAGGCCAAAAGTCTAACTGTGTTAAAAAAAAGAATTAGATAAGTTCATGGAGGATGGGTCCGTCAATAGCTGTTAGCCAAGACGATCAGGGATGCAACCCCCATGCTATGGATGTCCCTAAACTTCTGACACTGCCAGAAGCACCTGGCACTGGTCACTGTCAGAGACAGGACAATGGGCTAGCTGAACCATTGGTGTGACCCAGTATAGCCATTCTTATGCTGGATGTTATAAGGACATCAGCAGAAGGGCTTAGAGATGGTTGCAAGTGACCTATTGATTCTTCCCCTTATCTTGGTCGACACTGTCCCTAGCTCTTTGATTGGAGTAAGGGAGGGCTCTTGTTCTCCATGTTCCCACCAGGCTGGTGCATGTTACAGTTTGCAGAGCACAGGGTTGTCTTTGTAAATGGTTAAAACTAGCAGCTGGAGGGCCATGTGCAAAAAATGTGTGTGCAAAAGGCCATGCAGACCCTGCATGAGCAACAAGATTATGTGTGTGCAGATGACTGCTCAGGCATCAGGGAGTTTGTCCATACAATGCGATTTTGCACTCACCTTTTTTTTGGCCTTCAGAACTGGGCTTTGTTTTTCTAAACATGTTTCTAAACATCACTGCCAGTGTCTAGGTAACAGAGCCAGCTGGGGTCAGTGGCCTTTATCATCACATGCACTTTCCTGGGGCTCTTCTGACTCATTCACAATTTTGCTCCCATCTCATTGATCACCTATCAGGTGTCTCTAGCCTCCAATAGAATTATCCAATGAAATCTGCCCCAGGGATCCACCGGGATCCGGCAAAGGGCGCACCTGGTGGTGTCTGTAGTACAAATGACTCGGGGCCTGCAGTTGTGATCAGATTAAAGGAAGGATCAAACCAGTGATTGTGGAAATGGTTCTTCCCAGCATGGCCACCCACACTGGGGACTTCTGAGCCAGGCAGATTTGGGGGTTGGGCTAAAATGCCCTCCCTCCCCGATTGGGAACTTGCCGGAGGGATCTCATTGCAGACTAGCAGTGAGGGCTTTTCCAGCTCAGCTGGCAGGGGAGTTGGTATTTGCATTCAAAATAACTGAAATAGCAAAGCATGTATTTAAAATCTTCCCTTCTGTTTCCTCTCTCTCAATGTAAAGGCTGATTTCAGTCTCTAAGCCAAATGTATATGTTTGGGAACTGATCTTCGGGCTGGGGTGTTAGTGACCTTTCCTGACCATTCCCAGCTGGTCCCTTTGGAGGAACAGAGACAGGAGGTTGGTCCTAGCTCAGTGAGCAGCATTATAAGCGAGAACAGTGACCTCTTAGAAAGCCTCTGCCTTTGCTGGAGAATGCTGCACTGCTGGGCAATAGCAGATGCTAAATAAATGGCTGATTATTATTATTTATTATGTGTATTACCATAGCACCTAGGTCATGGGCCAGGACCCTGCTGTGCCAGGCGCTGTACAAACACAGAACTAAAAGACGTGCCCTGGCCCAGAGTTTACAGTATATAAGACCAGGGGCGGTTCTAGCTTTTTTGCCGCCCCAAGCACGGCAGGCAGGCTGCCTTCGGCGGCATGCCTGCGGGAGGTCCCCGGTCCTGCGGATTCGGTGGCATGCCTGCGGGAGATCTGCCAGTCCCGCGGCTTCGGCATACTTGCCACCGAATCCACGGGACCGGCGGACCTCCCGCAGGCAAGCCGTCGAAGGCTGCCTGATTGCCGCCCTCGCAGGGACTGGCAGGGCGCTCCCCACAGCTTGCCGCCCCAGGCATACGCTTGGAGCGCTGGTGCCTGGAGCTGCCGCTGTATAAGACAAGAGATAACAGATGGAGATAGACAGACGGTTGGGGGAGTACAAGGAAACAATGAGTCAATATTGGCAGTCTCCGCACAGCAGCAGCCTAGCCATGAGCAGCTCTCACGGCAAAGGAAACTTTCCAGGAGGGAGTTGAAGGAGAGTAATGAGGTGGTTTTGCAGATGCTTACAGCAAGCTCCTCCCAAGCGGGAGGGTCAGGAGGGGAGAAAGCACGCAGGGGCTTGTTGGAGAATTTAAGAAGTGGGCAATGGAGGCTGGTGTCATGGGCGGGAGCGAATGAGAGATGGTCGGTCGGGTGGGGATTGGTTGTGAAGTGCCTTGGAAGTGAAGAGACATGGCTCGCATGTGATGCAATGGTGCAGGGGGAGCCAGCGGAGGGATGGACAGAGAAGCATGGCAGTGCCATTCTGAATGGATCTGAGTGGGACAGGGTGCCTTTGTCAAGGTCCTTAATGGAGACATGAGTTGAGAGACGCTCTGCAGGAAGTCAGCAAGGAGTCCCATGGCTCTTGGAGGTGAAGACCTGGAGAGGGCCCAGTTGAGGATGAGGCCCAGGTTGCAGGCCTGAGCGGTGGTGTCCAGTGATCAAGGCAGGAGGCGAGAGAGCCAGTGGATCATTGATGGGCATCCCCAACATACGTGTCTGTCCCTGCCCCGTGTGACTCTCTGCAATGCTGTCATCAGCCTCAGTCACAGGCCTGCTACCCTCAGCAGAGTGAGGCTCCCACCCTCACCTCAAAGGGCAGCACCCCCGGCAGAGGCCAGCCCAGCCGGATCACGCCGGGCTCTATGGGCTGCCCCCATGGCTTATGCTGAGGTGCCACCTTTGGGCACTACAGCAGCCAGCCTGTGATGCTTCATGTGGACGTCAGGCACCCGCTGGCAACCAGGTGGTGCAGCCTGGTGGTCAGTGTGCAGTGGGAGGGGAGATGCCATCATTGCCTCATGAAATCTAGGGATGGAGTAAGGGCAGCATGCACTGAAACCGGCACTGCTCACCTACTTGGGTTGTATGTTTTATAAGGGTGGGCAACACTGTGCAGACTGCGCTGTTTCCTAAGCCTCCCGTGTCCCCAGATCCCCGCACTGCTAATGAGGTGTGTGGATGTGCCATGTGCCACTACCATCGTCCATGGCTGGGCTGGGCTGGGACACGCACTGCATGGAATTTGCAGCCCATTCCATCCAGGTCATTATAGCTTGGACGGGCAGGACAGTAAACACAACAATACTGTGCAAGGAAATTGCTCCTTTCCTGTTTACATGGGGCTCTTGGCTAGATGGATGCAGCCTCGGCAGCTGCTGCTGTGCTGAAAGGAGGCAATGTGCTGGGGAAAAGTGCCGGACAGCTGGAGGCCTCTGGTCATCCCCAGCAGAGCAGAGTTCATGTAGCAGCATGCCAGCCCTGACTGGCAGGGATACGGGTAGGGGGAGAAGGCAGGATGGTCTCCTGGGTCTGTTCAGGCCTTGCTGGCCAGGGAGACTGCCACTGCAATCATGTGCAGAGGCTTTTTCTCCACCAGCAGGGCAGCCTTGTGGGGCTGTTTGAACACATCTGAGGGGCACTCAAACGGGTTTTCAGGCTAGTGAGCATGGGCTCAAACTGTGCGAGGCGGGTGTTCAACAAACATGCTCCAGTCTCTGTCCCCACCCAGCTGCTGTGAGGCAGCTTGGGCCCATCTCCACGGCCAGGCCAGCCTGGGTTGGAGCCTTCTTTGCCAGCACAGATTTTAAAGCTGTGCTTCAGGCAGGTGTGAAAGTGCAGGTGGGGCTGTAAATGGGGCCTGAGCCCTGTGGTGGCAGAAGCAGGTGTGCTCACCCTTTCCCAGGCTAGACTAGACTGTGACAAGAAATGCATGGGAGGTCACAGCTTTCAGCCACTGCTGCCCAGTGTCGATTCACTGTGGTGTCCACGGGCCTGATTCTCCTGCCCCATCTTACCCCTTGTGTTGTCACTTCCACCAGTGCAGAGTGGGTGTGAACTGTAACCTCCAGGGTGAGTGGAGAATTCTGCTGCAATTTGCCCTTCCCTGTGCCCTGCATACAACACTGCATGCAACCCACAGGGGAGAGCCAGTTTGCTAGAACCTGAAGGCTGAGTAGCCTGTGCCCAATCCCAGACACAGACAGACCGGCAGGACGCCCTGTGAAATAAGGCCACTTCTGCTCTCAATGTTGTCCTGTTTTCAGATACCATTGTCACAATTCTGGAGTTCTTCAGGAGCCCTGTCTCCGCTGGTGTGGACAGGTTGTTGCTTTGGGGGGATGATGTGTGGTGCCATTATAAAAGAAAGCCCTTTCTCCACAAGCTATTACAGTGGAGTGATCTGGTGATCTGGAGCAGATCTCAAGACCTGATCTCAAATGCTCTGTCAGGACATAGGAATGCTGTGGGGAGCAGGGGGTAGGGGAGATCGAAAGGGGCTCAAAGGTGTTTTTAAACTCTGTAAGCTGCCAGCTGCCTATCACCTTGGTTAGGCAACACAAGTGTAATGAACCAATGTGCAGAGACCACAGACATAATTACCAGATTAGCCACCGATGCACATCCACCCACCCCTCTACTGGGAGCCGGCTCTCAAATGCTGATCCTTCACTTGTCAAAGCACAGGCCACTAACACGCAAATTAGAGATTAGCACTGCCCTGAGCTGAGAGCAAAAGCAGAACCCCAGACCTTTCAGTGGGCCGAGCGACATCACTCATGCAGACATCCAGAGCTACTGTGCACCCCAGGCTGGTTTTTCTTCCCAAGCAGGACTAAGATGCTCTGAGTCTATTCAAGGACTGCTCTTCATGTGTGTGCATGCACACAGGTGTACAGCATGGAATGTGCATATGGCTGTGTGCACATGTGCATGGGAATGTGCGTGCATTCCCCTGCATGCACTCATACAATAAACTTGCATGCAGCTGTCATGTTGCAGTTGCAGGAGCACTGCAGTGTTAAAGCTCCTGGGAAGTAGAAGGGCGTCTCTCTCCCACCCACAAACTGCTGGCATTTTATTCCTACAGCACCATGGGGTGCATGTCTCCCCCTGGAAGCCCAGTGCCCCCAGCAGAGGTAGCTCTGCCGTGTGCCAGGCTGCATTAGCCACTCCTGGAGGTGGTAGGTGGAAACCCCCAAGACACTCCCTGACTGTTTGCATAGATGACTCGTTGGGCAATTGTTTTTGCACTTCTCCCTTCGCCCCAGAGCCCCCTGGACAGGAAGATTTCCCAGGGCATCAGTGTGGTACCCCAAGTGCTGGAGTCTGGGCCTGATGGGTCTGAGGCGATTGTGTATCATGTCATGAGAACAGTGGCCCTGCCTGCGAGGCTCCCTTCCAAGCACAGGCTCCGAGCACATTAACCCAGCGATGTGGGGGGATGTGTGGGGGTTGGATGTGGGGTGTGTGTGGAGTGGATGTGATGGCTGTGTGGATGCAATGTGTGAGTGTGTGACGCATATATGTGGAGGGTAGGTAAGTGGGCAGTGTGGGGGGGAAACGTGGATATGGCGTGGTGTGGAGGGGTGATGTGTTTGTGGATGTGGGGGAGAGGATGGTGTGGCTGAAAGGGGGGATGATGTGGGGGGAAGTTGTGGTGTGGGGGGGAGGATGTGGTGTGTGTGGTGTAGGGGGGAGGATGTGGTGTGAGTAGGGAGACCAGATGTCCCGATTTTTGGGTCTTTTCCATATATAGGCTAGGCCAAACCCTCAGCAGGGCACCGGGCTTGCGGGCTTGCTCGGGTCTCCCCCCCAGATGGAGGTCAGGGCTGGATGAGCATGCAGCTCTCACGGAAATGCTGCCTCTGGGCTCCAGTCACAAGAGCTGGGCAAAGTCCCAAGTAAATAACTGGATCCTGCTGCCTGATCCCAGTTTATTAAAGGCGATGGGGGAGGGACACTTCATGCTCCCAGGGGGAGGGTGCAATATGACGCTCCTCAAGCTGGCATGGTATTGCCCTGCATGGACTGGTCTGTGCAATCTCTGGCAACCTTCCACTTGCCCTCATCCCCTCCCCTCCTCTCTCTCCTGAGCACAGGCCTGCTCAACCTCATGAGACATTGCCAAGGGCACAACATTCAACTATTCACACATTTTTTCCATTTCACTAGTATCTCTGCAGGATGCTAAACAGAAGCTGCTAAAGTCAGACACTTGTATATCAGCAGGTTTAAAAAACTTGAATCCAAGAGTTTTAAAAGAGCTGCCCAAGGTGCTTGCCAGACCATTGATGTTGATTTTCAATAAGTCTTGGAGCACCGGGGAAGTTTCAGAAGACTGGAAGAAAACAAATGTTGTGCTGGTACTTATAATGGATAAATAGGATGACTGGGGTTATTATCGGCCTGTCAGCTGGAAGTTGAAACTAGACAAATTTAGTCTAGAAATAAGCAGTACATTTGTAACAGTGAGAGTAATTAACCATTGGAACAACTTACCAAGGTTCATAGTGGATTCTCCATCACTGACAATGTTTTAAATTAAGTTTGGATTTTTTTTTCTAAAATACCTGCTGTAGGGATTATTTTGGGGCAGGTCTTTGTGTTATCCAGGAGGTCAGACTGGATGATCACAGTGGGCCCTTTTGGTCTTAGAATCTATTGGAATAGTATTAAAAGGCTGATAACAAGGACTCCAAGCTGCTCTCCCTCTTTGGCTTTAGACATTTTGGCCCTACTAGGCCCTGAGCACACTTGCTATAAAATCCATGGAAAAGGTCCCAGATACCTCACTGGGAGCAGCCTGGAGTCCATGGCCAAAGCATTTCCCCAGTCGAGCTTGTCCAAGAAAATTCAGGCATATTTTCTGCATGCGGCCAGTGCAGAAATACATTCCTGAGTTCCGAGCGGCACACTCCAGGGACGTGCTCACAAGCAGCAGGCACCTTTGAAGCTGGTGACCGGCAAAGGGTAAACATCTCTGTGCTGGCTGCTCCCTGCAGCAACGTCCATTTCACCTCAGCAGATCCCCTTCTGGCTCTGGGTGTGGCTCATAGTGCTCGTATGGCCCGTGCAGGCCTGTGGCACGGTGCATGGAGTGGGCCGTCGTGACAGAGCATGGCCCGACGCTGTCTCTGGCGGTATGTGTCTATGCTGGCGGAAATGCAGAGGCTATATCTTTAAGAAGGGCCCGGGCTAGGGGGTGGGGGAATCAATTTCATGCAGTTTCCCTTAAAGCAAATCTGGATTGAGTTTAGGAAGTGAGCAGAGGGGATAGAGGCGCTCTGGCCGCTCCCCCGCCCTGCGCTCAGGCATGGTGAGCAGCAGCCTGCTGCTTCTTTGCATAGCCTCGGTACATGGCCTGGGGTCAGATGGTAGGTTACATGAACCAGCTGGGCACAGGACAGCCTCTTCCCCCTGCTGCCACTTGCTGCCTGTGCCGGGTTCCTGGTGGGGAAGGAGCTCCAGAAGCTGGGTATGTACAAGTTTTCTCCTCCTCCCCTGCCTTCTGAGACTTGGTCTGCCAGATCTGTGAAAGGATTCCGGCCATGACAGAGCGGCCGGCATGAGCATAGGGCAGAACTGCTGTGCCTCACACCTATGGGCACAGGGGTGAGACCTGTTAGCCAGTCACCCTTACAGAGGGGAGGGGGCACCACGCCCTGGCTTTGTGGCTCCATGGCGGGGTCTGGGTGCGTGTGGAGCCGCTTACTCTGGTTTCTTGCATGTTTCCTGTGTGCTTCTCACAGAACTAGCATGTGTGAGAGAGCTGAGTACTCGTGAGTGGGGATGGAGGCTGGCGTTGAGGGGCTGTGCGGGACTCTGGTAGTATTGGGGCTCACGTAGGGTGCAGTGGGGACTAGTGAGGGGAATTTGAGGACCTGTTGTAAAGCGCTGGGTTGGAGAGGAATAGCTGGTTGTCAGGATTGTGGACGTGGGAGGATTCTTACCTAGCTGCTGTGGCGGCTGGAATCTCCATACAACAGAGGCTCCCAGGCTGGGCTGGGCTGCACAGGGACCTAAGTGAGATGGAGCTTGGGAGTGATCATAGAGGGGTCAGGTCTGTCATGTAAACTCAGCTGCTGCTGCTCAGGGCGAGCTGTGCGGCAACATGCACACACCTCGTGCCAGAGATCAGCTCCACCACCACATGTGTCATGGGGAGCACCCTGCGCCGCATGTTCCTGTTTCAGGAACAATCCTGCTGCACGCTCTCCGCTGCCATGGGCAGCGGCATCAGCCCGTTGCACTGGTGTGATCCCCAGGGGGGGAAGGGACTTGCCTTAGGTCACACAGCATGTCACTGGCAAAGATGGGAACAGAACCCTGGAGTCCTGACTCCCAGGTCTATGGTCTAACCAGTAGAGCCAACTTCTGTGATGAGAGGTGGGAGATCCTCTGCATTCCCATGGCACTTTCAGTGTAACATCCCCTGGCACCCTCAGGCCTGTAATGGGTTTGTGCCATGCCGCTTTGCAGATCCTAGTCTGTAATAGGCGACTCTCATGAATCCTCTGCAAGACTGGCTCAATCTGGGCTCCCCCACCCCCATGCCCTGTCCTAGCTGGGGATCCTTTTCTGACCCATCCCTGGGAGGGGACATGAAGCCCCTCAGTACACTTGCTGGCATTGCTGCCTCCCCTCCCCGTGGCTTCAGCGAGCACGAGGCTAGCTCCTGGCACGCATCCTCCATTTCCAGATGCTCATCACGGGGGTCTTTCAGCAGTGCTGGGCTTCCACCAAGAATGCAGCACATTCCTGCATTTCTCACTCACTGCAGAGGGGCCCTGTGTGAGTCCTGGGGACCTGCATGCTGGGAATCCAGGGGACTCAGGCACTAACACCAGCCCCAGAACTGGCATGCCTCTGGCCTGCCCTTGCACCTGCAGCAGGACTGGCTTGGCCGTGGGTACTGGCCTCCTGGTGCATGTTCTGCGGGTCAGGGCTGAGGCTCGTTGGCAGGGGACACTGTGAGGAAGCTGGTGGACAGAGGGCCCAACTCTTGGTGGTTGGGAGTGGCTCCCAGCCCTGGTGCTGGAGTCCCAGTTGCTCTCTTGCAATCCCCCAGGCTGGTGGAATCAGGCTGTGTTTCCTGTTGTTCAGACGCTGGATGCAGGTGACCTGCACGGGTGCTGTCTTGCAGGGGGTCACAGGGTGAGGTACTGCATTCCTCACATCCCAATGGCCATCCAAGGTGTGCCCCTCCCCAGATGGGGAAGGTACAGCTGCACCCAGTCAGCAGCTCAGGGGATCTATGCACTACCCCACCAGAGAGAAGCTTATCAAGGGGGCGTGTAGAGTAGGTCTCAGTGCAGGGAGGGGGCCGCATTATCACAGCTTTATGCCTAAGGGGCTGAGTGCCTCCATCCCCCAATGGGGGTTGTGGGAAGCTGTCTCTGGGGAGTGCGTGGGTGGCTGAGTATGGCATGGCCCTGTAGCTGCGAGTCCAATGGTGATTCCTAGTGCCAGCCCTTGTCACTGGGCTGTGAGGCCTGTCACCATCAAAACAAGCTGGGATTCCCATTAGTGTCATGCCCTGCAACAGCTGGCGGGTCAGTGCCTCCCCCTTCCATGGTTACAGACACCGCTCACCACGCAATGGGCCCATAAACCCCAGCCTGACTGGTGATCAGATCGCGGTAAGCTGTGGGAGTCGGGGTCTGTAATTATTTTATTTGCCTCAGATTTCACAGTACATTCATTATTCCCTGGCAAGTGACAGCTTTAGCTGAATGGTTGGATCAGATGCAGGGTTATTAGCAACCCGGCATAGCAGAGACAATTGACAGCTCTGCCTGCGCCTAGTCTTAGCTGTGCTTTATTTACTGAGTAAGGATTGTGCCTCCGGGTACACTAGTTAGGAGACAGGCTACAGGGGCTCTGGAGCCTCATGCATCAGTCCACAGACCATTGTGCCAGGCAGAGCGACCACGGCTGACGGCGTTGCACCAGGCATTGTGTAGTAAGGTTCCCAGCTCTGGCTCAATCCTGTGACTCTCTTCTCTGGGGTGGCCCTGCAGGCGGCCCCAGACAGAGTCAAGGCATGTGCCCTTTTGAGTGCTGATGGAGCGTTTGAGAGCACGGTGTGCTGGGTATGCAACGTCACTTTTGAATATGGTGAGCGATTGAAGGAAGGCCAGAGCTCTGCAAGACTGTAACATTTTTCACAGTCAAACCACTTTATGTTCAGGATTTGGTGCTGACAGCTCCTCTGGAGTCATGCCAAGTCTGCCTGTAAGAGGATCCACGTTTCTGACTCATATAGCAATACAGGAGCCTGGCTTTGGGGTGTAAATAGATCATCAGCCAGGGTCAGGGAGGAACCCCCTCCTTGTATACTGCACATATGTGGGGCTTCTCCATACACAAGAGCAGCCGGATGATTTCAGCATGAATGACTTTTATTTTACATTAAAAGAATGTCAGTCAAGTCTGGCTGAGAGGGAGCACAGTGTGTGCGTCAACTCAGGAACAATCTGTGCTGAACTCAATGCAGTGGGGCTGCCTGTCTGCAGACAGCAGAGGCCTTAGAGATTAAAAGGCCACAAACAAAAAAATAATGAAACCAATCACAGGGTTAAATAGACATGAACTATGGGAAGCTGACAGCATCAGACACTGGCCACTGTCATTGTGGATGACTCTGGTCTGCTCTGAGGTGAGTCTACATTTCCTTTTATCCCAAATACCCAGCGACCTAACAGCAGGGCTGTCCCTACAGACAGCTGTCAGCAGAAATGCTGAGCCTGGGGAAGTTCTCTCCACGTTACAGAAACAACTCTCTTACTGGTCCCTGTTACTGACTCCAGCTGTGCATGCTGTCCACCTGGTCATGGGGTCTTGGACACAAGTATAAATGGCCACTCAGGGGTCTCTGAAGTGACAGAGCCCTAATTCAACTGCAGTGAACCCCAGAGTATATGCCTGTAGGATCTCTCAAGCAGGGGCTGGCCAGTTATACTGATCAGAGCTTCTAGGTACTATTGTAGTCATCAGCATTCTTATTACTGACGATCATAAAATTCCAAAGCATTTGCTAGCTGGGTCAGTGGCTCAGTCCATATCACAGACAAGCAAAGAAAGGCAGGAGAACAGCTCATTCCTGGGAAACCGCCTCCAGATTTCTGGCCTGAAACCTGAGTTTTCCTCCGAAATAAATACTCTCATGTGATAATTCAATGAGGTTGTTCCTGAAATGGATGCAGCCTGTAGCCGCATGTTTGGAACACGGATATTTTCCTCCTCTTGCTAGGATCTTGTCTAGTAAAAACCAAAACAAATTGGAAACAGCTGCAGTTTGCAAACTCCTTCAGAGATGCTTAAAGCAGGACTGGTCTTGGGGCAGGGGAACAAGGGGCTGGCAGGAGAGGGCCCATGGAGGAGTGGCCTCAGAAACATGAGGTGAGATCCCATTTCAGATCACAAGTGAAGCAAGTTTGGCAGTCTCGGTCTAGTCACTAGTGGAACTGTGTCCATGTCATTAAAGCAGCATGCCATCTGGTGTGAATAGGGACTGGGAGTGGCTGGCTCATTACAGAAGCAGCTTTTCCTCTCCTGGAATTGACACCTCCTCATCTATTATTGGGAGTGGACTACATCCACCCTGATTGAATTGACCCTGTCAACACTGGTTCTCCACTTGCGAAGTAACTCCCTGCTCTCCATGTGTCAGTATATAATGCCTGCATCTATAACTTTCACTCTATGCATCTGAAGAAGTGAGGTTTTTACTCACGAAAGCTTATGCCCAAATAAATCTGTTAGTCTTTAAGGTGCCACCAGACTCCTTGTTGTTTTCCTAGCTCATGAGACACCCAGCGTCAACCAGAGCGCCCCAGCTCCTCAGACACCTGGCGTCAACCAGAACAGCCCCAGCTCCTCAGGCACCCGGCATAAACCAGAGTGCCCCTAGCTCCTGAGAACCTGGCATCAACCAGAGTGGCCCCAGCTCCTCAGACACCCGGCATTAATGAGAGCACTCCTGAGACACCCTGTGATGGTGTGTTCACCCCACACACACCCTGGAGAGGTTAAAATGGCTCAGGAGCAGTGACTTGACAGGATGGGCTGCCCCTGGGTGAAGTGTGGGCTGGGTATTCAGCCCCAGCTGGGCAGTTAGAAGCCAGGGAGAGGAGAGCAGAAGGGGGCGGTGGGGGAGAGCGTCAGCCCTCACTCTCACTAGGAAGGAGCAGAGGGAAAACAGCAGCAAAGGTGAGGCCGCAGGGGTGTTAGCTACTGATTGTAGGGTCCCCAGTGCACAGGGCAGGTCTCAGTTCCCTCCAGCCATGGGGGCTGGCATGGGACAGGCCAGTGGACTTTGCAGGCTGCTTCTTGAGGCAGTTTATTTAGAGAGACTTTGATACCCCACGGGGGGAAACTCTAGTGACCCACTGGGGGGCCAAGCCCTGGAGAAGAAGTGCTGCAACTCATGGGCAGGAGAGAGGTGCCCATGGAGAGATTGGGACAAAAGGTGCAGAGAAATGCAAGAGACTATGTCAAAGCAGCGGTGAGCTAATCCCCAGATGTGCCACAAGGAGGTGCCACGGTGGGGAATGGTGTGAACCCTGTGACACGCCCTTGTGAAGCAGCTGCTTCAGTTGCTGTGTCCCCAGCCGCACACAGACCCTGCTGCAGCTCAGGGTGCCCGGGCAACCTGCTCTTTGCTCACTCTTGTCCCCTGGGAATCCCAGAGGCTCCATTGAACCTGGCCAGCAATTGGGGCTGCTGGTGGAATAAAGCTGGGGCTGGGGACTGACTGGCTAAGCAATAGTTCTGCAGAAAAGGACTTGGGGATTACAGTGGACAAGAAGCTGGATATGAGTCAATAGTGTGCCCTTGTTGACAAGAAGGCTAACGGTATATTGTACTACATTAGTAGGAGCATTGCAAGCAGATTGAGGGAAGTGATTATTCCCCTCTATTCAGCATTGGTGAGGCCACATCTGGAGTATTGCATCCAGTTTTGGGCCCCACACTACAGAAAGGATGTGAACAAACTGGAAAGAGTCCAGCGGAGGACAACGAAAATGATTAGGTGGCTGGGGCACATGATTTACGAGGACAGGCTGAGGGAACTGGGGTTATTTAGTCTGCAGAAGAGAAGAGTGAGTGGGGATTTGATAGCAGCCTTCAACTACCTGAAGGGGGGTTCCAAAGAGGATGGAGCTCGGCTGTTCTCAGTGGTGGCAGATGACAGAACAAGGACCAATGGTCTCAAGTTGCAGTGGGGGAGGTCCAGGTTGGATATTAGGAAAAACTATTTCACTAGGAGGGTGGTGAAGCACTGGAATGGGTTACCTAGGGAGGTGGTGGAATCTCCATCCTTAGAGGTTTTTAAGGTCAGGCTTGACAAAACCCTGGCTGGGATGATTTAGTTGGTGTTGGTCCTGCTTTGAGCAGGGGGTTGGACTAGATGATCTCCTGAGGTCTCTTCCAACCCTAATCTTTATGATTCTATGATAATCCAGGAGTGCAGAACCCCGAGGTAGCACAAGGTGGCAGAGCAGCCTCTGCCTTTGGCTGCAGCTTCTCCTTCACCCAGCTGGTCCCCAGCAGACTGCGCCGGATTTAGGGGCAGGTGACCTCCTGGGGTGCTGGGTTTGGGGGGCACCAGGCTCGGAGTGCTGTTTTTGTTGTACAGACCCTAGTGTGCAAATTTATCATCTTATATGACGGATAAAATTGACATGCATGCAAATTGTGCATTGAAGTTGTGAAGTGGGCTACAGATGCAATATTTAGGTATTTGAAAGTTTAATAAATGGAGCGGGGGCACCAAAGAGGCTCCTTGCCTAGGGTGCCATTTAGTCTAGGGCCGGCACTGTGTGCAGAGCAGGTACAAGAGAGGATGGATGTACAGCTCTGTCTGTTCCTGCTACGTCGGGGCAGGGGAACGGGGAGGCTGCTCTGTGGCTAAGCCACAGGACCCGGAGTCTGGAGTGCTGGTTCCATTCAAAGCTCTGCCACTGATTCACTGCATGACCCTGGGCAAGTCCAGTCCCCCCTGTGTGCCTCAGTTTCCTCCTCTCTAATACAGATAATATTTGAGATGGGCTAACTGGAATGGGGTGGGCATGGCCCGGGTTAGGCCCGGGGAGGAGGGTGGGGTACGGCCCTGAGGGGTAGTGTGGAGCATGGGGTGGCCTCAGGGAGGTGGGGTGGCGCTCAGCCTGGTGGAGCAGGGTAGGGTTCCACCAGGCTGCTCCGGGTGGGTGCAGTCCAGGGAGGTGGTCTCTGGTGGGGATAGCAGGGCATGGCAGGGCACAGCCTGGGGAAGCAGGGCAGGTCACAGCCCAGGGAGGTGGGCTCTGGGGGCAGTGGCTGGGAGAGGCAGATTCTGGAGGAAGCAGGTCTGCCTATCACTCCCAAGTCTCCACTCCCTCCCCTCCACCCCCCGGGGTGATGCCGGGTCTTGCATCTCAGCCCCAAAGGCCGGAGCACGCTGGAGCACGGTCCTTTCCCTTTCAGGAACGTGTGTGGAATTCTGCTTTCCAGGCTCTTTCTCTGCAGCGCTTGGCTCACACCCCAGCCCATTGTTCTCCAAATGAGCTCATTTCACTCTCTGTTCTTTTTTAACATCGTTTCTTGGCAGAAAATTCTGCTTGTGCACATAGAGGGTGTTTATGACTTCTTCAAAGACATGGCTTTCTCCATCAGCTCAGAAGTCTGCAAGGCTGCTTTCGACATGGAGGTGTGTGTGTGTGGCTTGGCTCCTCTGGGCCTACTGACATACAGAGTCAGACCCACTCACTCTCACTCTATCTCGGCCTGGGGGTCCGGCTGTCTGCAGGGGAGAGGGGCTCTGCGTATCTCCAAGCTGCCAGGTGGGAGCTGTACAGGGGATGATCTCTGCACATTCAGTGCAGCGCTGAAGTTAATACGACCTTAGGTCAAGATCAAGCGCTCAGATGTCAGGTAAGGTCAGGCCGCACCAGCCCTGTTCATTCAGGCCTGTTGCAGAGAACAGCTCCCTCCAGCCAGGACTTGAAGTAGAGAGGGATGTCTGCCAGATGCTGGGTCACATGACCAAGAGTCTAACTCCAGCCCCTGCCTGACAGCACTTCTCTCCTGAGCTGTGGGAATCCCCCGGCCTGCACCTGTCTCAGAGCACCCAGCTGCCGAGTTCGCCCAGCAGCTTCTGCCTGCCAGAGAGCCAAGAGCCTGGCCAGCTGCGAGGGGCTCCCCAGTCCTTCATGCACATGTCCCCTCACTCCAGCCGCTCTTATTTTTCTGTGCAATGATTGTATCATGCACAGTGCATGTTACATCCGAACAGCCTGGAGACGTACTGGGTCTAGTCAGATCCCCACGTCAGGAGCCTGCAGTGCACGTTTCAGGGCTGGCCTCCTGTTCCCCTGCAGCGACAGCACTTTGGCTCCCTGCTGGCCCTCCCCATCGCTTCTGCACTGCCGGGAGCCTGGCAGGATGCTGCTGCCCACCTGCTCTCCAGCCTTGTCTCATTTCAGACACCAAGGCTGAGATTCAGGCCAGCCGTGATCCCAAGCACAGGGCCTCTGGAGGTAGGGCCTTATCTGCAATTCCGTCTGCTGCCAATAAATGGCCAAGGCAACCTGCCAGGAGACAGGGTGAGGACATGCTGACCCAGAGCTTCTCCCTAGCAGCTTCTGCCAGCCAGGCCGCTTCCTTGGTTCAAACTCCTGTGCAAGGGGCCAGGCCTGTACAGTAAAGGTGACTGGGCTGGACGGGCAGATGGGAGCTGCCTGCGTCTCATTCTCTGCAGTGCCTCTTGGCTCCCATGCACATGGGCAGCTGGATAGATGGAGGCTGGGAGGAAATCTATTTTCAGATCAAGCAAACAGCCCTTCTGCAGACCTATCCCGGCAGAGGGCCCATCTCCTGGCAGAGAACCAGTGGCTCAGGGACACCAGGGGAGGCTGGCTAGGTCAGGGTCATCTGAACAGCAAGTGCCCCTTCCTGCAGGCAGTAAACGCCGATCTGTTGTGATCCGATTGTCCTTCCAGCAACTGGTCTCTAAGCCCCAGGATAAGCAGACAGCTGAAGGCAGTAGGGTTTCCTGACCCAGTGGGGCTCAGACACGATCTTGGCACATTGCAGGCAGGAGCTGTGTAAACACTGCACAGCCTGTGACAATCTGAAACAAGGCTAGAAAGCTGTGGGTGGGCAGCCCTTTGCCTCCCAAACGCCGTCCTGCATTCTCCTGCAGCCGCTAGAATGCAGGTGCACGCAGAGGGAATCACTCTGCCCTGTGGAGCGTTCCCAAGCACCACCAAACGTGGACTGAGCTGCAGGCCTGTGAAAATGGTGGATCAGTGCCATCCCCCCCCCCCCATGAAATGGGCACAGATGGGTGGAGTGACCGGGCTGAGGCTGCATGAGTCCTTGGCAGAGCTGGAGTTAAAGCAGGATCTTCTGACTCCCAGTCTTGTGCTCTGATCACTGGGCATTTGAAACAAATTGCTTGGCCTTACAGTGGGGTCATCTCTGGTGTGGGTCCCGCCTCCCTCTCATCCCTAGGCATTGCTGCACCAGTGCAGGCCCGCAGGGGCTTTGCTGCCAGTCCCCAGAGGTGCTCTCCTGGGGCTGGCAGCGGGGCATCATCAGCAGGAAGCCCTCGGTCCAGAATTCCCTTCCCCTCTTGTTCCCCAGAGATGGTTTGTCTGTTTCAGGTCATGGGCTGAGGCATGTCCATTCATGCAAGCTTGTGCCCCAAAGGGTGCCACGGGGTGATGTGCTGGGTCAAACTGGGGTGGACACGGCTCCTCGGATTCATGTCCTGCCAGCGCGTTGTGTGCATCACAGAATTCTCCTCCAGGTGGGGGGCATCGCACAGTCAGGGTTCAGGAGAGGGAGGGGCTGAGCTCAGACCCTAATCACATGTGGTATGTGATCTCCAACCTGTATGGCCTGAAGGACCCAGGGAGCTGGTCTTGGGCAAGCATGTGGCTAAATAGCACCGAAGTGCTGAGTTTACCTACGTCACAGGGCAGGGAGGGCCAAGGGCTGCATCTGAACCAAAGAATCTTTATTATCAGAGAGGATGCATGAGCCCAAAATAACCCACCTCGGCTCTGATCCAAGCAGCGTTTGCACTCGTACGCTGAGTGCGTCTGATCTGGAGTCACTGGGAGGTGAGAAACTTGGAGGCCACAAGGATGACATTTATAGAGTTACTTATCAGAGAGCAGCACGTGCCTCAGAGCTTGTTGTGGAGGGGAATCAGGAGAAAGACATTTCCACACGGTTCAGGTCCCTGGTTCTAAATGAACCATCCCAGGTGTGTCCAGGTTGCTCATCCTCCTGGAAGCCAAGAGCACGCTGCGGGGTTCCAATGACCAACCAATTTTTGTTTTTCCCTGCTCCACCACCCATGGAGATTGATCGATCCCAGTCACTTTCTGATGTTCCTATAGTCAGCGAGTCCTAGTCTGTTCTATAGAGGTTCTCATACCGTGCTCATCACTGTAGTATCCAAGCCCCTTTCAGCCGTGCATTAAGCAATATGACTAATATCTGGCTGGTCTCTCATCCTCTGCCCAGTGGAATGTTTCGCTTTGGAATTTGTTTTTATAATGTAGAGCCACACACAGACTCTCACACGCGGAGAATCACACGCATATTGCTATGTGTTTAGATTAGAGGAGGCAAGGTCAAGGAAATACGCCTAGCTCTTGGAGTGGAAGGTGGGGAGGTTTAGGGTGGCCCTCGCTTCCTGGGGGAGGTTGTTTCCCAGGCTTGGACTGATTCCCAAGAAAGTTATTGTAGAGAGTTCCATCAGATGAGCGGAGTTAGTGACCACAGTCTTCATCCTGGAGCTTGAGGCTCATTTAGATCCCCTGGGCCTAGGCCAAGGAGTCCCTTGAAGATCAGGACCGAGACCTTGACTTGCTATTCTATGGGGAGTCAGGGTTAGTCTATGGGAGGACAGCTCGGAGGAAGCTTGTGCTGCTGAGGAGATGCTCTGCAGCGCTTTGTATTAGTTGGTGTTTCCTAAGTACTGATGGCTTCCTGCCCAGGTGCCCCGCATTGCTGTAGCCCAGCCCAGTGGGGATGAAGGCATGAATGACTGAGGCTGGGTCAACATCCGACAGGACGGGCTGGAGCGTCCTAGCCAACCAGAAGTGACAGAAAGCATTCCTCACAGGTGCTGCTATGTGAGAGCTCAGCACCAGCGAGGAGTCCAGAGGCCTCCTGAACTGCAGACTGAATTGCCTAATTGTGTGGGCGGTGAACCTTCGACAGGACACTGCACCATGGCTGCAAACTCCTCAACATGCAGAAGGTTCATTCAGCTGATGACCTCGCAGGGTAGGGCGACTCTTTGCTCCTAGACTCTCCACAATGGTTCCCTTGTGCCCTCTCCCATGTACATTGCCCCCAAGGGTAGAAACCTGTAACAGAAGAAGTGTACAGGCCAGAGGGGAGAGCTCCAGTGGCGGCTGCTTCCAAAGGCTGATCAGTCATGGCCTAGAGCAATTGTCAAACTCTGATGATATGGGAGAGGCAGAAGCAGCTTCCTCTCCTCCACGCAAGCATCTGCGCAGGTTTGTCTGGGTGGAGTCCCCCAGATGCTGGACAGCCTGGGGAGTTGTGCTGCCCTCGACTGGAAGCAGATCTGAGTGCTCCTTGCTGTAAGGAGTGGCCAACTGGCTTGGGCTGAGATTGGCCTTGATTGGGACTCGTCTGAGCCTGCCTCCAGGCTCTCTGGTTGAGTGTTGCTCAGTCTCAAGGCCTGAAGTGTTTAAATGGGACATACAGACTGTCTAGCCCCAGTGCCGCCTTCTTTCTGGGGGAGGGAGAAGGTTCCTGCAAAGATGAGCAATCGTTGTTGAAATCAAGCTGCAAATTGCTGTACTGAAGTATCCTGTGGGGCAGAGGGTTGGTGCAGCATGTCCTGTGGCTGGGTGACACTGCCGCACCCATGCTCGGGTGCAGGGCTGCCATGCACACCTGCAGCCATTCACGCCCACCTGTGCCCACGTCAGTCAAAGAGGAAATTTCTTTTGCCAACTTATGCTAAGTACTGATTCAATTTGTTCCTGTTTCCATAACAACCTCCCAGTGCTTTCTGGTCCTTTCTGTTGTTACAGAGACGCTGAGATTTGGCGTCTAAGTGCTCCACAAAATTCATCACGTTGGGAAAGAGAGTCAGGCTCTGATAACAAATAATAATTCCCAGACCCTGCAGGCTGGGAATGGGCCCAACCTCTGCCAGTGAGCCCCCCATCTCCTTGCCCTGTGGGGCGGTGCCGGTGAGTTCAGATCATTCTGGCTCAGCTGCTGCTGCACCGCCCACCTGGAAGGCATTAGTCTAGTTTTCTTCCCTGCATGCCTGAGTGGAGCTGACGAGTTTTAGAGATTGTGAAGATGAGAGGCTAATAGCAGTGATTAGTGCCCAGTTTTCCGGGGGCAGGGGCAATGGGAGCTTCCCCACCAACACGGCACCCGTCGTCCTTACCTGCAGGCCCTTGGGCTCTCCGCAGCCCCTAGCTCTGTCGGTGCCCCTCAGTCCCAAACCACAGCCCCTGCTATTCCAGCACTGACCTCCCTCCCCCCAGCTGTGTGAGTGCTCCTCAGTCTTGCCTGCAGCCCACCGCCCCTCCAGTTGGAGGGGCTGAGGGCAGAGTTTTGTCTGGTGTATTTTAACTCTGTAACTGCCACCTAGGGGGTCGGACAGCTATTGGAAGTGGTCAGGGGAAAGTTAAACCCACTGATGTTTGCATAGGCCTCCAGAGTTCCTCTGAGCGTGGGGTGTTTCTGTCTATGAGGGGGGACTGTGGGGTGAACTATCAAATACACGAGTCCCAGGCAGTGACCGGGCTCCCCAGAGAGGCAAGTGATGTCTCCTGGGCTCTGTGCCCAGCTCACTGCATAACCCAGAACCCCCCTCTGTCTGCATGCCCCTATCTCTGAAGGGGGTGCCGATGCAGATCTTCCCAAGGGACACTAGGAGGGTGCGCTCAAGAGCACTAAGGATTCCCATGCTCCGCAAGGCTCCTGTGCTCAGTGATCTGCGCTGGCTGCCTTCTCCTAGCCCAGGTAGAAGCTGAGCTCTTGGCTCACATCAGGTCCAGGCCGGGCAGCCTTGGCCATGCCTCTGACCAGTGACCCTGCTACAGTGAGGAGCTGATGGGGGTGCTGGCTGGGCATGCTCAGCACCAGGCAGGCTGGATGGCAGGAGACTGGCACCTTTGAATGTATTTCCATTGATCCTGCAGCATGTGCTGGGCCTGCCCCTGACATCCACTGAGCTACCAGGGCACCCAGCAACGGCACTAGTGTTGGGAGGAATAGCCCCCAGGTGCAGTTCTTAGGGACCCTGGCACCCTGTGATTCTCCCCAGCACAGGCCCACCATTAACTCAACACCCACACAGATGCAGGGGTGTCCATTCTTATTTGCAGGGTATTTGCTCCCACAGGGAGAGAAGACCCCAGTGACCTCCAAACCCACCCACTGCCTTATCCCTGGGCTCATGGCCTCAGCTCTTCCCCATGCCAGTGGCAGTACATCTTCAGGATGGGCTCCCCAACACAAGGGGTAAAACTCCAGAGAGCCATCCCTTTGCTCTCTAGCTGATGATATCCCTTGGCATGGGCTGGCCACAGAACAATCCTGCCATGCTGGAGCACTAGACTGGG
Source organism: Trachemys scripta elegans (assembly GCF_013100865.1). Classification (NCBI taxonomy): domain Eukaryota; kingdom Metazoa; phylum Chordata; order Testudines; family Emydidae; genus Trachemys; species Trachemys scripta. The sequence goes on along the minus strand of NC_048306.1, from coordinate 43,081,531 downwards.
TCTCATGACACCCAGCTCTATATGCAGGTCACTTCCTGTCTCCATTTCCCCTCCTCCTCTTTGTCTGTTAAAGTGGAAGCTCTTTGGGGCAGGAGCCCTGGCTGGGTGCCTGTGCTGGGCCCTGGTCTCACCTGGCTGCTGCTAGACAAATGATAAACATGGATAGAGTGGTTTCTGTTCAGTCCCTAGAGGCTGGGCAGCTTGATCCCTGTTCAATTCAGTTGTGCCTTTGCCCTGGGGGGGAGCAGCAGGTGGGGCCATGGGACTTGCTGTAGGGTCACCATTTCCCAGTGCGGCACAGGTATCTCCAAGACCAAAGTCTGGAAGTGTTGGGGAGCAGCCCAGGCTCGGGTCCTGCCCCCCCCCAGCAGATCTGCCAGGGCAGGGAGTATCCGAACCTCCCAGCACCCCGAGCCTACAAAGCCCGCAGCGGCCCCGGGGGAGCAGCGCTCGGTGTGGGGGTGTGCACACACTCTCACACGTTTACATTCCTAATGGGGCTGCTGAACGGAGCCATGCCATTGGCTGCCAGCGATGCAGCTCCTGGGTATCCGGCTTCGCAGCTCCACGAACAGTAGAGACTCCCTCGGCACAGCAGTGACCGGCCTGGCTCCCCGGAGAGGGGCAGGGTCTGATTCCGATCTCACTCCAGTTCCACACCTGATTCCCCTGGGGCTCCTCCCAGGTGTCCCTGGCCGGAGCGTGGCCACGGGGTGTCAGTCCAGAGCTACTGCTCCGGCGCCAAGTGGCGAGTCCCCGGCGCCGTAGGCGTGAGCGCTGCAGAGACCCTCGCTCTCGGCGCGAGTCCGGCTCGGCGGCAGGTCCCCATGGTGTGAACGTGCCGCGGCTGGGGAGCCGCAGTCTGGCGGGCCCCCTGCCTGGGTCCGGTGCTGGGCCGCTGACGTGCCGGAGCGCGGCGCGGGGGCCGGGGAGCGCGCCGCGGGCCACCCTGGTCCGGCCTGGCCTGGGGCGGCATGAAGGCCGGCTGCCCGCTCCGCGCCCCGGCTCCCGCCCGCCCCCGAGGCCGCTCCCCTCAGCCCGGCGCGGCGCTACTGGACCCCCGAGCTGGGGAATGATGCAGCCGGGGCACTGCGGCGCCGAGGCGCGGTGACCCCCCCCGGGCGGAGCCACCGGCGCCCAGGGATGGGCAACTCTCAGCGCAAGCCGCCGCGGAGCCCCCGGCCCTGCAAGATGGACTCGGCAACAGGTACCGCCGCGGCGCACGGGTTGGGGGAGGAGCGGGGGCCCCTCTCCGTGTCCGGCTCCCCGGGACCCTGCCTGGGCGCGCTCCGCAACCCCTGCCCCCCATCACACCCTCGCTCTCTGGCTGTGTCGCCCCCAGCACTCAGTAGCCTCCCCCCCTACCCTGCCCCGTGCTGCGGGTGCAGGGTAAGCCCCTGCTCTCCCCCCTCCCTCTGGCATGAGCCATGCAGGTGGGATCCTGCACCTGCCTGGGGGAGGGTGTGGGCAGCACCACAATCCACCTCCCATATTGCCTCTGCCACGGTGTGTTACCCAGCCCAGCACCAGTGCCGGGTGAGGCTGCCCCAGCCTTGGCAGCCCAGGCACCGGGCTCCTATCAGGCTGCTCCTTGCCTGCCGTGCGCTCCGTGCCCTGCGCCCTAATCCTCCTCCTACAACCTAGTTTGCCGTCCTGTTGCTGTCACCTCACACATGCTCCTGCCAGGTCACAGGCGGAGCACTTCCTCCCCTTGTTTGGCGCCCTCCCTGGAGACCCCTCCTCCTCCACCTCCTCCTCAGGCCGGACAGGTACAGGTGGGGAGGCTGCCTAGCTGGGCTGCAGGCTCTGTTCCCTGGAGTGCTCTGAGTTGCAGTGGTGAGGGGCGGCTGACAATACATGCTGAGTATCTGCAGGTGCTCTGGGGTTTGCTATAGCAACAGGAATGACATTGGGCTGTGTGCTCCAGGTTCCCCAGGGAGCTTTCATTCCCTCTTGCTGTTGAGCCTGCTGCATGCAGCCCCCTGTTCTAGCTGTGTCACATCTGGAGAAAGGTCTAAGGGACTTGCTCAATGTCACGCAGTGAGTCAGAACCAGGTCACCTGGGTTCTGCTCTTGGCCCAATCGCTAACTAGAATGTCACCTCCAGGTTGTGTGTGCGCAAGTGCTGGCTTGCTGCTGCCCTCTATTGGCTGGAATATGGGTGACCTGCTTCAGTGGCCCGGGGTCACCCATAACCAGCCCAGCTATGTTAGGAGGGAGGAAGGCTTCTCTGTGTTGTGCTGTAACACCGTGTGTGGGAGAGAGAGATGCACTGCTGATGCCCTCTGGTGTTTGGGCTTGCAGAGAAGATAAGGCACTGCTGTTGCTGCCTGCTCAGGGAGCTCTCCTACATGTTTGGAGCTGACCAAGACTCGTGCCCTGGGGCAGTGGCAATTCGGAGAGGAGTTGGGCCGTCTGCGGCACTTGAATTTGTTGCACATGTGCAGTGTGATGTGGGGTCCATATCTCAGCACTGGTCATTTGCAGGGAAACTCCAGCTGGAGGGCCTGGGATCTGTTGTTCTCTCCCCCCACTGTAAAAAGAACAGGAGTACTTGTGGCACCTTAGAGACTAACAAATTTATTAGAGCATAAGCTTTCATGGACTACAGCCCACTTCTTCGGATGCTGTAG